>NC_059426.1:7323977-7676477 GCF_021028975.2 Sphaerodactylus townsendi | reverse complement strand
GGATCTCAATGAGTTCCGCAGGGCCTGTAAGACTGAGCTGTTCCGCCGGGCCTTTGGGGAGGCTGGCCGCTGATGCCCCCCCTCCATTTATAACATCAGTGGATCCTGCAGCCGCCCCCTCTCTCTTTTAGGGGATTTGATGGTAGGTGCCATCTGTTATGCTGATTTAGTGTGCTGCGTTTTAATGGGATGGGGTTTATTTTACATGGAGCCAAATTAATTAATATTTAACTGATTTTAGTCTTGATTTTATTGTACTCTATTTATGCTTGTTGTTCACCGCCCTGAGCCCTCCGGGGGAGGGCGGTATATAAATATAATAAATAGATGGGTGGATGGGTGGATGGGTGGATGAATGGATGGGTGGATGGATGGATGGATGGATGGGTGGATGGATGGATGGATGGATGGATGGATGGATGGATGGATGGATGGATGGATGGATGGATGGATGGATGGATGGATGGATGGATGGATGGATGGATGGATGGATGGATGGATGGATGGATGGATGGATGGATGGATGGATGGATGGATGGATGGATGGATGGATGGATGGATGGATGGATGGATGGATGGATGGATGGATAATCTCCAGACCACAGAAATCAGTCCCCCTGGAGAAAATGGCTGTTTTAAAGAGTGGTCTGTTTGATATTTATACCCTGCTGATCTCCCACCCTTTTTCAAAAACTGCCTTCCCCAGGCACCACCCCCAAAACTAAGAACTATCACCATCATCGATCACCCTTCACCATCATCAGCATCATCCATCACCATCATCATCAAACTGGAATCTCCAGATTAGAGTCCACCACTCTTAACCACCACGCTACTATTTTCCCAACCCAGAACTGGCAACTCCAGCTGCTGAGGTTGTTGCTTCAGTTGGCCAACTGTGTTAGTCTGCAACAGTAGAAGAAGAAGAAGAAGAAGAAGAAGAAGAAGAAGAAGAAGAAGAAGAAGAAGAAGAAGAAGAAGAAGAAGAAGAAGAAGAAGAAGAGGAGGAGGAGGAGGAGGAGGAGGAGGAGGAGGAGGAGGAGGAGGAGGAGGAGTTTGGATTTATATCCCCCCTTTCTCTCCTGCAGGAGACTCAAAGGGGCTTACAATCTCCTTGCCCTTCCCCCCTCACAACAAACACCCTGTGAGGTAGGTGGGGCTGAGAGAGCTCTGAGAAGCTGTGACTAGATTGCCCCTGCAGCCCAGGGCAGTTGGATTCCATTGTGCACATTCTCCTCCACTGCCCACTTTACCAGAAACCAAGATCCAGCTTATTATTACAAATCATTGACTCTATGAAAACCCTGACAGAGCTTGATAAAGTAAACATTCTCTTAAACTGTAATGACCTTGACTGTTGTCTCGCAGTGGCAAAGTTTCTGGCTGAGGTTTGCGAACTGAACTTATGCTCCAGTGTGAAGTTTTATCTAGTAATTTTAACTGTATTTATATTGTATGTTCTGTATGCCAATAAAGGCTTATTGAATTGAGCTGTGACTAGCCCAAGGTCACCCAGATGGCGTGTGTGGGAGTGCACAGGCTAATCTGAATTCCCCAGATCAGCCTCCACAGCTCAGGCATCAGAGCTGGGAATCAAACCAGAGTGCACCTGCTCTTAGCCACTACTCCACTGCTGCTCCAACAGTAGAACAAAACCTGAGTCAAGAGGTACCTTAAAGATCAACGGAACTTACCAGGGTGTACAGCTTTCATGAATCTAAGCTCACTTTCTCCGGTTTGGTGAGTCAGTATTTACTTTAATGTATCTGAAGTCTGCTTTGATGAATAAAAGCATAGCTGCTGGCAAATTTGAGTTAGTGTTTAAGCTGCTGGGGGCGGGGCAGGGAGGGGGGAGCTGACCTGGATGGGCCAAGCTAGCCTGCTCTTTTGAGACATCAGAAGCTAAGCAGGGTCCACCCTGTTACAACTTGGATGGGAGACCACCATGGAAACTCAGGGTCTCGATGCAGAGGCAGGCAATGGCAAAACCCCTCTGTTAGTCTTTGCCCTGATCTGGATGGCCCAGGCTAGCTCAATCTCATTAGATATCAGAAGCTAAGCAGGGTCCACCCTGTTACAACTTGGATGGGAGACCACCATGAAAACTCAGGGTCTCGATGCAGAGGCAGGCAATGGCAAAACCCCTCCGTTAGTCTTTGCCCTGATCTGGATGGTCTAAGCTAGCGCAATCTCACTAGATATCAGAAGCTAAGCAGGGTTGGTCCTGGCTAATACTTGGATGAGAGACCACCAAGGAAGTCCAGGGTTGCTTTGAAAACTCCATGGGATCATTGTATGTTTGCTGTGACTTGATGGCACTTTCCACCCCTAAGGTCCTAGTGGACCTTGTTTGTTCTACCGGTACAGACTAGTTAGTATTATTCTATCAGATATGCACCGTGCACAATTACAAGAAGATGGATCTCTGCCCTGAGCAATGTGTAACCATAAATTTGAGAAAAGTTGTCAGCAAAGCAGGGGCAGAAAGACAGGAAAGGACATGCGTTCATCACAGTTACAAGCTCTTTAGGGAACGAAAAAAGAGGCTGGATCAAAGTTTTCACAGGAAAGGCAGGTTTGGGGGGCAGACTTGAAGGAAGTGAAAAAGGCCAGAAGATACCTGAAAGCACAAAGGGCAACAAGGAAGAGCAACTTTCAGATGACTGAAGGCAATGGAGCCTGGGTAGAATTTCCAGGTTTCCTGCTATGGCAGGCAACGTACTACTGGCAATCTTTATTGCCTGCCGTTGCTTTGACTGGCCAGTGGATAATACCTAGGCATGATGTCATGCCTCTCTAGGAATTGCCAGCAGCTCTATGATTATACCACACAGGTTCCAGTGGTTCCTAGCAGGGTCAGAGCGAGGGGAAACGCATGCTCCCTGCACCCCTGCCATGCCCCCACCTGCCCCTACCATGCCCCGGGACACCCCCAGCAGAGGTGGGATGCAGCCTATTCACACCTATTCGGTAGAACCGGTTATTGAAATTTTCTCAGTTCGGAGAACCAGTTATTAATGATTAACTCCACTAGGGACAAGGGGGCAACCTCTGTCCCTGGGTACAACAAATCTCATCAAGTGGGGGATGCAAAATCCCCCCCAGGGCCCCTTGTGGCCCCCCTGCCCCCCCATGGCACCCCCCACCCCTACCTCCACCCTGTGGCGCCCACCCCCACACACTTAACTTCATTTCAGAGCGAGATAGGAATTGGCACACAATCCCTAACTTAAGTCTCTTTTCTGCAGCCAATAGCTTTTGCCCGTAACAAAAATGGCTACAGTAATAGCCAAGTAAAACTCTCAACAGCTTCCGCCCTTAACAAAAATGGCTGCAGTAAAAGCGACGAGATAGGTCTGAAAATTGCGGAGGTAGGTTTTAAAACTGCATTATGCGAACAGCACGCAAGCAGCAATTTATAAAGCGTAGAGATTAAGAATCTGAAGTTTACAATTAATCTCGTAGATGCTAGAGTGCATTCAGTCATGAACAATTGAACCTGCAATGTTTTAATTAGCAGTTTTTTTATATTATGCTATTAAATGGAGTTGCAGAACCCATTTAGTTAAAACAATTATGCAGGTGCATGTATGTGATTTTACAATATTGTGTCTCTTAAAATAAGTTCATAGATAACTAAGGAGCATAAGTCATATATTGTTCCAACCTCCAGGTGGTGGGTGGAGATCTCCTGGAATTGCAACTGATTTCCAAGCACAGAGATCAGTTCACCAGGAGAAAATGGCAACTTTATATGGTGGATTCTGATCAACTATTAGCCTGGCAAAACACTTAATTTCCACTGGTTGTGGTGGGTTTTCCAGGCTGCGTGGCCGTCGTCTGGTGGATCTTGTTCCTAATGTTTCTCCTGCATCTGTGGCTGGCATCTTCAGAGGTGTATCACAGAGGAAAGTCTGTTACACACTGTCTCCAGTGAGAAGGGAATGTTTTATTTAAATAAAATGTTATACCCCACTAACTGTTGCTTAATATCTTCCACTCTCTGTTTTAAGGCTTGTTTTTCCTGGTCTCTGCCTAGCCTGAGTAATTTGTGTCAAGAGAAGCCTAGACTTGCCATTTTATTCCTAAGGTCAGGGAAAACACTCTATGGGCGATTCCGCACACGACTAAAATAGGTTCAACCCAGTTCCCTGAGAAGGGTACTGACCTAGGTCGAAGCCATTGTTGTTCCCCACTTCAACCAGTTTGATCCCAGCTCGGAGGGCGGAATCATCCTGTGCCTCTTCGCCGCTCCGTTCCAATTGGCTGCTGCTCTACGGCCATGTTCTGTCTATCCCCACACACGTTATAAAAAAAAAACTGCCACAGGAATGGAGGGACGAAGGTGGTGTTTTTTGATTGGCCAGCTGTACGCATGCCCAAAACATTCAGCTGTGATTGGCTGAATGGGGGACTCCTGGCACCAGAGATTCTGCACTTTACTGGAATCGAGCTGAGTTCGAGCGTGGTTCCCTGAAAAAGTAGTAGTTCCCAACTGGAGTCGGAAATTTGACCGTTACATGGGGCGAAGCTGGTACAAAACCACGTCAATCCCAGTGGTTGTGCGGAGCACTTAGGTCGAACGCAGCTCGAACTTAGGTCGATAACGCAAGTGCGGAATCGACCTATGGCAAACTGCATCTGTTAGTCCTGTTCTCTTGGTTGCTATAAGTTGGCTGTGTCTTGCTGAAGAAAGCCAGAATGGTGTAGTGGTTAGGAGCGATTGAGTGTTTGGAGAAATGGGTTTGATAATTCTGTTTTTCTTTTTTTGTTTATTTATTAATTGTTAGTTATAAAGGTTGGGAAATTATTGTAGGTAAAGATGTTTCTTTTTCTTTTTTTCTTGAAGTATAGATTGGAAAGAGAGGAGTTTAAGCTACTCTTTTAGATTAAGGATTTTGGATCTCTCTGTTAGTTTTCTTTCAAGGGGAATAGATAAAGTAGTTATAGGAGTCTGAAGGGTAAGTAGAAAGTACAGGGGAGGGAAATATTGGAAGAACGGAGAAAAACTAGAGGGTGATGTTTTTGGTGATGTTTTAATTGGGGGAGTTCAAAGAGATAGACAATTAGATATGTTTGTAATATGTTAACAGTTGTAAACAGTTTTTGGTTTCTCTCCTTATGTTATCATATAAAATCAATCAATATAATTGTGTATATCTATATATATAAAAAGCTAACAGTGTTTTTGTTGATGATAGTATAACTCAGTAACTTCTGGGCCAATTCCTCTCAAAATTCCCAGCCACTATAGTCAGCCAGGCAAGTGTGTTTTTGACAGTTACACACATACCTGAAATTTCACACCTGGCCCAGGTAAAACGCCTTTTTCCTGGCGCTCCATGGTGAAGGACATGCAGCTGCCTGTGTGTAACTGTCACCCTTAGAATGTTCGTGCTGCTTAGAATGTTCGCTCAGATGGCCAGATATGAGCAGTGGAAACAGTACATAGGCAGTAACTCAAGTGGAAGTGAAACACATACACACACATGCACACGAGGGAGAGGGAGAGGGAGAGGGAAGGGAAGGGAGGGGGAGGGAGGGGTGGCATTCAAGGGAAGAGAGGGAGGGAGTGGGAGGGGTGGCATTCAAGGGAAGAGAGGGAGGGAGAGGAAAGGGACGGAGGGGGAGGCATGCAAGGGAAGAGAAGTGAGAGAGGGGAGACAGTGAGGGGTGGCATGCAAGGGAGGGGAGGCAGGGGCCCCAGCATCTTGATATGACCCACATTGTGCAATGACACATGTTCGAACCGTTCGCTTCCCTTTTTCTATACACACACACACACAATTATATTGATTAATATATATATACATACATACATACATACATACATATATATATATATATATATATATATATATATATATATATATATATATATATATATATATATATATATATATATATATATATATATATATATATATATATATATATATATATATATATATATATATATATATATATATATATATATATATATATAAAAGAAATAATACTACTATACCTTTCGGTATATTGCTTTTTTTAATGCTGTAAACGGGTCATTATTTTAGAATCCAGAGGCGTGAGCTTGTGGGGAGACTGCACCTGGGACTGCATGGAGAACCTGGGCGCCTCCTGCCGCTTGGCACTGCCCACCCTGCTCTGGAATACCCCGCCCCCGGAATGCCCAGGCCACGCCCCCACCGCATCACACCCCACCCGGTTCCGTTAGCCCCACCACCATCAGAACCTGTTGTTAAAATTTTTGAATCCCACCACTGACCCCCACCATGCCCCGGAATGCCCCCGCACCAGCGTGTGTCCCCCCGCCCCCTTGGCACTATTCCACTGATTCCTAGAGAGGCACTATGTCATATCTGGGTTTCCCAGGAAGTGACATAACAGTATTCCTGATTGTAGCCCCAGTAACTCTTTCCCCCAGACATGTGCTAGTCACCAGCCGCCACCATCATAGAACTAGGGTTATCGACTCTTGTGAGGCACACATTTGTCAAGGGGTGGCATTAGCCAGTGGGTGCAGCCTGTGGAGTTAAGGGCTGGAAGTCACTAATGTCAAGAGGAAAAAGGGAACTAGAAAAGACAGACAGTGCTTAGAGAAGCTGCTTTTGAGGTGTGTGTGCGCGCGTGCACACACACACACACACACACAAATACACACACACGGCCTGGGCTGAAAATGAAAGATAACATTGGCTGGAAGCCTGGAGCTACAAAGGTCTAAAAGATAGATCTCAGAAAAATATTTCTTAAGCCTCTCCTATTTCCTCCAGTATACAAAGAAGTCCACAGATGGCCATGGGCCAGAAGGGGAAAGAATACTCTTTATGCTAGTGTGACCGGACGTCCCGCTTTTGGCGGGACAGTCCCGCTTTTGACTGATTTGTCCCGTGTCCCGCGGGGTTTTTTAAATGTCCCGATTTTTGGAAGGCTGCCACACTGCCTTCTGGGGCGCTCCCCTTTTCCCGCCCTGTCACAGGGGAGCGCCCCAGAAGGCAGTGCGGCAGCCTCCCACGCTGCTGCACTGCCTTCTGGGGCGCTCCCGTTTCCTGCCCTGTCACAGGGCAGGAAACAGGGGAGCGCCGCAGAAGGCAGTGCGCTCCTGCGGCTGCGTGCGCGCACGTGCATGGTGTCCCGCTTTAATAAGGTGAAAATCTGGTCACCTTACTTTATGCCAGTATGCAACACTGTTCAGCTGGCAACTATAGTGCAACCTCTAACCCCTTTAAGCCCTTAGGACTGCTGCCAACATGTTCTGGGGGCTTTTTCTGTGGCTGTCCCCAGAGCTTTGAAACTAAGCTTGCTTGCTTTGAGGTGGGGCTTGGAGATCTCCTGGAATTACAACCCAACTCCCATCTGCAGAGATATTTCCCCCAGAGAAAATGGCTGTCTTGTGGTCCTTCCCCTTATCCTGACCCACCCCCTACAGAATCCACCACCAAAAGATCCAGGAATTTCTAAACCCATAACTGGCAACTTTCTTTGAAATTATCCTCTAGAGCAGGGGTCTGCAACCTGCGGCTCTCCAGATGTTCATGGACTACAATTCCCATCAGCCCCTGCCATCGACCTTAGGTGGGTGAGGTTTAGGGAGGGACCACAGTGGGGTACAATCAATGCCATAGAGTTCGCCTTCCCAAGCTGCCATTTTCTCCAGGTGAACGAATCTCTGTCACTTGGAGATCGGCTGTGATCCCAAGAGATTTCCAGACATCAGCTGGAGGTCAACAAGCTATTTACCCTGACAGACCTCTACAAAGCAATGGCACCTAAATTACCATTATTGAACCTCCCACCCCCTCCCTTTTTCTTTACCTTATGTTACCTTATTTCACTTATTTTAATTTATCTTATTTTAGGAGTGTTGTGGGGTTTCCAGGCTGTATGGCCATGTTCCAGTAGCATTTCATGCAGGCGAAACATCAGGGGAAAATGCTACTGGAACACAGCCATACAGCCTGGAAACCCCACAACACTCCAGTGATTCCGGCCATGAAAGTCTTCAACAATATATCTTATTATACTTTCCACCTTATTTTACGTGGTTTTTGCTACTGGTGCCCATTAACTGGTGAAGAAGAGGAAGAGGAGGAGTTTGGATTTATATTCCATCTTTCTGTCCTGTAAGGAGACTGAAAGGGGCTAACAAGCTCCTTTCCCTTCCTTTGCCCACAACATACACCTTGTGAGGTAGGTGGGGATGAGAGAGTTCCGAGAGAACTGTCACTAGCCCAAGGTTACCCAGCAGGCTTTATATGGAGGAGTGGGGAAACAAATCCAGTTCACCAGATAAGAGCCTGCCACTCAGGTGGAGGAGTGGGGAATCAAACCTGGTTCTCTAGATTAGAGTCCACCTGCTCTTAACCACTACATCACACTGGCTCTCAGTATGGAAAAGAGTATATCTGTTTAGTTGTGAAAGTAACAAGCTCCTTCCCTTTCTCTCCCCACAACAGACACCTTGTGAGGCAGGTGGGGATGAGAGAGTTCAGAAAGAACTGTTACTAGCCCAAGGTCACCCAGCAGGCTGCATGTGTAGGAGTGGGGAAACAAACCCAGTTCACCAGATAAGAGTTTGCCACTCAGGTGGAGGAGTGGGGAATCAAACCTGGTTCTCTAGATTAGAGTCCACCTGCTCTTAACCACTACACCTGACTCTCTTAATATTTGGTGCCCCATACATTAGTTAATATCAGTTAACTGCTAATTAGTTAATATTTGATCTGTTCTAGACACAGTACCCAAATTCATTGTTACGAGTCATTTACGTCACCATCTTTTGGCTTAAATTGTGTAAATCATGTCACTATTTTTAGCTTAAAAACTTTGGGCCTTGGCTGTGATTTATTGGAATTGTTTGGTCGCTGTAATTTGGTTCTGGATTGTATGATAATGAGTTGCCATCCGCCCTGGTCAGAAGTTCAATAAAATGAAATAAAATACTGAGCCTGTAGAGTTGCCAATCCACAGGTGGAGCACAGAGATCTCCAAGAATTACCCATGATCTGCAGAGATCTGTTGCTCTGGAGGAAATAACTGCTTTGGATGGTGGACTCTATGGTATTGTACACCACAGAAGTCCCGCCGTAAACCCCTTCCCCTGGCTCCACCCCCTGATCTCCGGGACATTTCCAACTTGAGTTAGCAACCTTATTGTTGAGGACAGGAAGGTGGCTGAATGATCCTATCTCTCAATGCACAGAGCTGCTTTATTATTATCATTATTGTAGATTTCACAGCTGCCAGATCTTTAGCTGGTTGTCTGCCTTTCATTATAATTCGAGCCTCACCCAGAGGCCTAGGAAGTTGTAATGTATCGGCGTAGTATTCGTGCGGATCCCAGCAGGGCTGCCTTCTGAATTTGACAGATGTTAACTGTCAATTTGAAGATGTTTCAAGTGCTGTCCTAGTGTTTTCGGGATGGTGCCCAGCGTGCAGATTACCACTGGGACAACCTCAGCTGGTTTGTGCCACAGACACCGAAGCTCAATTTTCAAATTGTGGTATCTAGTGACCTTTTTGTGTTCTTTTTCAATGATCCTGCTGTCGCCAGGTACTACTACTACTACTACTACTACTACTACTACTACTACTTTATTATTATTGTTATTGTTGTTGTTGTTGTTGTTGTTGTTATCATCATCATCATCATCATCATCATCATCATCATCATTATTATTATTATTATTATTATTATTATTATTATTATTATTATTATTATTATTATTATTATACAAAAACAGTTATACACAGCAAACAAGATCACTATGCTGGATTTTGTATTAAATCACATGTCGGACACTTCCCAAGCATCTAGGACTGTGTGATGTATCGACGAATAATGCGTGCAGAACCGAGTAGGGTGGCCTTTTGCAGCTGTTGCTGTTATTGTTGTTGTTGTTGTTATAGATTTCACAGCTGCCAGATCTTTAGCTGGTTGTTGGCCTTCATTACAATTCGAGCCCCTCCCAGATGATGAGGATGAGGATGAGGATGATTTAGGAACAGGCTTCATAAAACAGCTTTTAAAAAAAGTATTTTAGCCTGTCAATGCCAGATCTTTAGAGGCCAGCTCCAGACATTGCATGCATAGAAAGCATTTTTTAAAATGTTCCTTGGTTTCCTACTTCCTGATTCCTTCTGTTACAGTAACATAATTTTCCCGGCTGCCAAATTGCCCGCTGAGGATAAAGGAGGTTACACGCTCATTCTCCTGGATGTCTGCTGAGGTCAACGGATGAGTTGGGCCGTGCCAAAGTACCGGTGGTGATCGCGCCAGAGAACAAGTGCATGAATTGCCAACCTGGCAGCTCGCTTGCATGGGATGGGTACGCCCAGGATCTTTGATGAGAATGCTATATAGTCACAATTGCCGAAGGTGGTGTAAATAGAGAGGAAAATGTCAAGAGGCGAAGGGAGAGAATCGAGCAGCCAAGCAGTGATGGAACTGGAGTTTAATAAGGGGAGAGGCAGGAAGAAAGGACGGCCCAGGCAGACTGATGCTCCCACTCCAGAGCTCTCCATCAACCTCAAGGTGACCTTGGGCCAGTCACAGTTCTCTCAGAACTATCTCAGCCCCACCTACCTCACAAGGGGAGGAGAAAGGAAAGGAGTTTGAAAGCTGCCTTGAGACTCCTTGCAGGAGAGAAAGGCAGGTTATGCATCCAAACTATTCTTCTTCTTCTGGTGTTTGGATCCTTAAGCTCTTAAGCAGCAGTGGCGTAGGAGGTTAAGAGCTCGTGTATCTAATCTGGAGGAACCGGGTTTGATTCCCCGCTCTGCCGCCTGAGCTGTGGAGGCTTATCTGGGGAATTCAGATTAGCCTGGGCACTCCCACACACGCCAGCTGGGTGACCTTGGGCTAGTCACAGCTTCTCGGATCTCTCTCAGCCCCACCCACCTCACAGGGTGTTTGTTGTGAGGGGGGAAGGGCAAGGAGATTGCAAGCCCCTTTGAGTCTCCTGCAGGAGAGAAAGGGGGGATATCAATCCAAACTCTTCTTCTTCTTCTTCTTATAATGGCGTTCAATAAAGCAAGCTCCCTCCACTGGCAATGAAAATTGAAATCCATAAGGTGTGTCCTTCAGGGCTACCTGAGTTTTCGGGGTGGAGTCACAGGAGGGAGGAGTTTGAAAACAGCCGGCACCTCAGTGGTGCATAATGTCACACTTTAAAGCAGCCATTTCCTTCAAGGGAACTGATCTCTGTTGCCTGGAGAGGAATTCTAATGTTAGAAGATCTCCAGGACTCACTTGGAAGTTGGCAACCCTCTGACAAAAGCAGAAAGAACTAGGAATGTTCCTTGGGCCTGTCAAAAACCTCTTTGCGCCATATGAAATGAAGAAACTGACAGTCAGTGGTGGGATCCAAAAATTTTAGTAACAGGTTCCCATGGTGGTGGGATTCAAACTGTGGCGTAGCGCCAATGGGGCTGGGCGGGGCACGATGGGGGCATGGCCAGGCATTCCTGGGGCGGGGCATTCCTGGGTGGGGCTGTGGCAAGGACACAGCCGCTGCGCCGGTCCTTGGGCGGGAAATGAATGCACGCAGATGCAGGCTGCCACACATGCCGGTGTGCCTCCTGCTAGACTGCTTCAAGTTCTGCACACTACTGCTGAGAGGAGGGGCATAACTAAGGCAAAATTCACGTGGCAAAATCACCCATTAGTAACCCCCTCTCGGCACACACAAATAATTAGTAACCTACTCTCGGGAACCTGTGAAAACTTGCTGGATCCCACCTCTGCTGACAGTCCTGAATGAAGTCAACAGGGCCTGCTACTCCGTGGGACCAGGTGTGTTTACTTTTGTTGAGCTAAAGGAGGGGCCGGTTTCGAATCTGTACCGCTTTCCAAGTGGAGAGTCAGCATGGTGTAGTGGTTAAGAGCAGGTGGAGAACCGGGTTCAATTCCCCTCTCCTCCACCAGCAGCCAATTGGCCATGCTGGCAGGGGCTGATGGGAAGTGTAGTCCATGAACATCTGGAGCACCATAGGTTGGCCACCCCTGTCCTAGACGAATATGGGAATCAAATGTATGGCCTGCAGGCTGGATCCCCCCGCCCATCGAGAGTTCCAACCCAGCCAATGATCTAGCTCCGTGGTGGTGAACCTTTGGCACTCCAGATGTTATGGACTACAATTCCAATCAGCCCCTGCCAGCATGGCCAATTGGCTATACTGGCAGGGGCTGATGGGAATTGTAGTCCATAACATCTGGAGTGCCAAAGGTTCACCACCACTGATCTAGCTGAAGGAGTGCCCCACCCCAGTCCCAAGATGTCAATGATCAAAGACTATTAAATAAAAGAAAATGCTATGGCCCCTTCCACACATGCAGAATAATCCACTTTCAATCCACTTTCAATGCACTTTGAAGCTGTATTTTACTGTGTGGAATAGCAAAATCCACTTTCAAACAGTTGTGAAAGTGGATTGAATGTGCATTGTTCTGCACGTGCGGAAGGGGCCGATAAGAGAGTTATTTCGAGTTTGCATTTTAAGTTAAAAATGAAAGTTTAAAAAAATATATCATGAATTGGCTTTGCCTGTGTCTTCTATAAAGTTTGTATCTCTGGTACCTGGCATTAAATTTTATGAATACTACAAAATCTGAGGCCAGCCAAACCTAAGAAACATGGACTGTATATATAGTGACACAAAGCAATGAGCTAATTGGTATATGCAATTAGTTTGAGTATAAAGTCAATAGATAATTCATACACCGTTCATAAAGATTATTCATAAAGATGTATTGTGATTATATTATAAGTAATATTCAACTGGATATAAAGGTAATAACAAAACATACAATGAGGCCACTTAGGCAACCTAAGACTTTATACTCAAACTAATTGCATATACCAATTAGTTCATTGCCTTGGGTCACTATATACAGTCCATGTTTCTTAGGGTTGGCTGGCCTCAGATTTTTTTAGTATTGGTTTGACTGTATATATTTGCTGATCTATTAAATTTTACGATACACGTGGCCCGGCCTAACCGACATTTAAGTTCTATCCAGCCCTACCGACAAAATAGCTCAACACCCCCAGCTCTAACCATTATGCACGCTGTCTCTCCTGAACCGTGCAAAGCTGCTTCGTGGATCAATGGTGTGAATCTGGAGGGAACTCCGCGACTTGCTTTCTTGTGTACAGGTAAACTACCTTACGGAAGCACTTCAAAGCCCTTCGTGGTGCACAATAACTTCACCATATGATGGACAAGGTTGCAGAAGTCTTTGAATTAATGGCCATTAAGCAGGGGCTGAATAAGCTGCAACTTACGTGGCCTGGGACCCTCATACCTCCGGGACCGCATTACCCCATATGTCCCTACTAGGCCTCTGCGCTCAGCAGAGGCCAACTTGCTGGTAGTTCCTGGCCCCTCAATGATGCGGCTGGCCTCCACTCGGGCCAGGTCTTTTACAGCCCTGGCCCCTGCCTGGTGGAACACTCTTCCTCCAGCTGTCCGGGCCCTGCGGGATCTTGGTGAGTTCCGCAGGGCCTGCAAGACGGAGTTGTTCCGCCGGGCCTTTGGAGTGTCCAGCCGCTGATTGTGTGCCCCCTCCACCCTCCTATGTTTTGGGCCTATTACCATCCATGCGACCCATGCTCTTCTCCCCTCCTGGGAGGGTCTAATAGGAATTGCGGGCATTGTTTATTATTTGCTGCATTTTAAATTTTAAATTTAATTTAAATTATTTACAGTCTACTATGTATCTGAAATTTTATGTTTGTCAACCGCCCAGAGCCCTTCGGGGATTGGGCGGTATATAAGACTGATAAATAAATAAAATAAACTGATAAATAAACGTTTTTGGGTAGCTAAAGCGCAGATCGGGCCAAGCCCCAAACAAACCCCATCAGGTTCGTTTGACCTATTTCTGCGCAACGTGTCATCTCACAACATGAACGCAGACCCTTGCCACGTATAGCAGCCCAACAGGGTCACGAAACCTCTTGGGTTTTTACAAAATACAGAGCGGTTGTCACACATCAGTACCCCTGAAGGGTTTTTATGGGAGCTCAGGGGTTGCCCAGCCCAGACTGAATGTCCCACTAAGCGTGGTCCTCGTTACCAACACCCAACCACCAATTCCCAGGACTGTGGGGACAATATAATGGAGTTCTGAAGATAATTTGTCCCCTGGTGCAGGCATTTGAATTGATCAGCCGTTACAAGACAGTGTCAGCACTGACATTTATCTTGAGTCACAAATTTCCAGAGTTTAATTACCCTCGATGCAAAATGGCCCGAATCGAGCCTCTTTGTTGTACAGGGTGGAGTGCAAGTCTGTTATGAGGGTTTTGTAGGCTGGCCTGTCGAAGACGCGAGCGCAAGTTAAAGAGCTTTCTGGGCCAGCACAGACAGAAGATCCATAATAAGCAAATATTGTGCGAGCAAAAAGGCGCTGGGATTTCAAGATTGCCTGTCATTCCATTTACATCTTATTTCTTTCTGTCTTTGAACAGCCTGGGGGCAAAGGGTTGCAGTAATGGACTGTGAATCAAATTTAGGACACAGTGTCCCCCCCCCCCCCCCCCCCGCAACTTCTAAGTTAGAGCAGTGATCTTGCTCCAGTGATGTGCCCGCGGGTGTCACGGCACCCGCTTTCTTCTTCTCTGAGCCATTTCTCCTCCAAAGCAAAGAGCTGGTCTTGGATTTCCTACACTGCAAAGGAACTGGGGGCATTCCAGAAGGACCCAGGAGAAACCAACTTAACATTTGTAGGGGGACCCTTTCAGTCTGTCATAAAAAGACGCTCCCCTCCGAACTCTTTCAGTCCCGTGTACTTGGCAAGGTGTCTGCTGTGGCGAAGGAAGAGAGTTCGTAAGTTGCTTTGAGACTCCTGACAGGTCGAGAATAGCAGGATATGAATCCAAACTCATCCAAAAGCAGTGGCGTAGTGGTTAAGAGCAGGTGTACTCTCATATTGAGGAACCGGGTTTGATTCCCCGCTCTGCCGCTTGAGCTGTGGAGGCTTATCTGGGGAATTCAGATTAGCCTGTGCACTCCCACAGACGCCAGCTGGGTGACCTTGGGCTAGTCACAGCTTCTCGGAGCTCTCTCAGCCCCACCCACCTCCCAGGGTGTTTGTTGAGGGGGAGGGAAAGTGTAAGCCCCTTTGAGTCTCCTTACAGGAGAGAAAGGGTGATATAAATCCAAATCTTCCTCTTCTTTCTCCTCCTCTTATTTCCATGTGTATAAGTATCCTACCTAAGGCTGTGAACTGTGATCAGAAGGGTAAAGCTACTAAGACTGAGTGCCTTTATGCAATTGTAAACACCTGCTTGTTCCTCCTCCCCCTGACTGGTCACATGACCTCTCCCCACCTTCCCCCCCCCCCAACTCACAATGGCTCCCAGCTGCAGGCACTGCCCAGTTGCATCAGTGAAATGGCTGTGGGCAGTGAAGGCAAACAGGTGGGGGGTGATCATGTGACCAAGCAGGGAAAGAGGCCACAAGCAGGTGAGGGCATGTGGGTGGGTGCAAGGAATCTGGTGGGCAGGGGAGAAGAGGGCTCCCCCAAGACCTTTCTTCTCAGGGCCCCCTGAACCCCGGAACTTTCCCTGCCCGCTTCCAAAAGGATCGTCTGACGATTAGCCTGTGCACTCCCACACACGCCAGCTGGGTGACCTTGGGCTAGTCACAGTTCTTCGGAGCTCCCTCAGCTCCACCTACCTCAGAGGGTGTTTGTTGTGAGGGGGGAAGGGAAAGGGGTTTGTCAGCCCCTTCGAGTCTCCTTACAGGAGAGAAAGGGGGGATATGAATTTGGAAGCTGCTGTGGGGAGAGGAAGGGAAACGGAGTTAGGAAGCCGCCTTGAGTCTCCTTACAGGAGGGAAAGGCAGAGTATAAATCCAAACTCTTCTTCTTGGCTAATATTGTTGCCCAGGATGGGTTCAGACGGGGCTGAGCTCCTTAAGATTTCCCACTGTGTTTTAACCTCAGGATTCTTTTCCGAACCACCTGTGCATGACTTTTGAGCCTGACCTTCCTCCACGGAGCTTTGGGGCGGTTCCTCAATTTTATTTTCAAACCAATCCCCGAAGAAGAAGAAGAAGAGGAAGAGGAAGAGGAAGAGGAAGAGGAAGAGGAAGAGGAAGAGGAAGAGGAAGAGGAGGAGTAGTAGTTTGGATTTATATCCCCCCTTTCTCTCCTGCAGGAGACTCAAAGGGGCTTACTTCCCCCCTCACAACAAACACCCTGTCAGGTAGGTAAGGCTGAGAGAGCTCTGTAGAGCTGTGACTAGCCCAAGATCACCCAGCTGGCATGTGTGGGAGTGTACAGGCTAATCTGAATTCCCCAGATAAGCCTCCACAGGTCAGGCGGCAGAGCTGGGAATCAAACCCGGTTCCTCCAGATTAGATACACGAGCTCTTAACCTCTTACGCCACTGCTGCTCTCTTAACCTCAGAAAGTTATACTGAGTGAGCAACTGGCCCAAGTGAACTCTGTGGCCAAGGGGGAATTGGAACCCAAGTCCCACCCGTTGCCCTGCCCAGCTGGATCCCATAGTGTCCCTATGCATCATCAAACAACAGACACAGGAAGAGGGTTTCTCTGGCCCACGGACTGACTCTCTGAAATGATTCTCCTTTCAGTAATTAAACAGACATCGCCGCTTATCTGGACTCCGCTGGCCGAATTAGCAGCATTTGTTTTGCCCCTGTACCAAAGCGCTCCCTTTTCAACTGCACCGAGTCAGGATAATTTACGGTTCGTCCCTGAGCTCTTTTAGTCGTTTGTACTATTCGGATTTCCTGCTGACCATGAGAGAGCTCGGGATAAGATAGTGCAGTCCATTTAAATCAAGCCAAGAGGAAACCCTTGCTTCTTGGGAAATGGGGTTTGTTTTCTCCTTAGCCATTAAGAATGTCACCATGAATCCCTCCCATGTTCACTAACTTTGAACGGAGTGCAAAGCCAAACTGGAACCAGGCAGAAGAGACGGCCTGTACTCTGTGTCCGCTTCTATTTCACTGCCAGCTCCCTTGGATTTGCCGTTTCCTTTACCCACCAGACAGCCATACAAGGACAGAGCATTAAATCAATCTTACGAGAAGAAACGACTCCCAAGCCCCACGGATCTTATATATACAGTCTACTTCTGTTCTTTTTTCCTTGTGACAACAACATTTTTGTCCTTAATGTGATCTGATACAGCTTCGGGAATCTCTAAATAACGTACCACGTGTAAATAGGATTTTTATCAGCAAGAAGGACGACTTAACGCTAAGGCAGAATTTAAAAGACAAGCAGGTGCCGCTTATGAAACGGCGCACAGGCTTATTTCTGCCCAAACTTAATAATGTATTTTGCGGCATGTTATTTTGACACTCGGCGGTGAATTCATGTGACTTTTCTTATATAACTAGATATGCGAGAAATCGCACGCAAGAATCCCTAAGGCCACGAAGCATCTAGCTTAAAATGCTCCAGCATACAGGCTCAAGGTACATCAAAAGATGCAACGACATCACCTGAACACCCAAATATAATTCTGTACGAGACGAAAAGTAAATATGGCCTTGTTTCGTGTGTTAAGGAGTACCTGAGATATTATTTACTTAGCATTAATGTTATGTATGCTCTGCACTGATGTTCCCTTATCCTACTGGAATACAAATTCACTGAATTCAAGAAAAACCTGCTGGAATTGGATATGACTGGAATTAGGGGGACTTGCTTCCAATTACGTGTAGCTTCATCCATAATCCAAAGAGCCCAGGATATTTTGGTGTGATCTCTTTCAGGGCAGGCCATCTTCCTCAAACTTATGGGACCCCTGCCATTCATTTTAACTGGATGTAGAAGAGGGAGCTCAACATATTTCAGGAGATATTTCAACTGTCCTGGGTATATATTGCAGACTAGGACACTGATTTAGCTGGGTTGAATATCCTCCCCCCTCTTTTAACAAACACAGTTTCATAAACAATTATGCTCTATCCCAGCATATAGCTGATTTCTGAATTTTACTTCCCCATCAACCGATCACTGGTGGTTTCCCAAATGTATTAAGCTCTGTAGGATGGATGGCTTTCGAAAAGGCAGGAAATCCTAGCTTCAAATAGGGCCTGACAATTAAACTGCACCTAGATGCTCTGAAGCTGTAGGCTCCCCAAAGGCATTTTGGAATAACATCATCCTTTTCCCCAGAGAATCTTCTCTTTCCTTGACACCAGTTGGCTGTCCAGCCAGCTCTTTCAGAGTGGCTGCCAGGTTTTCACGCTGACTTCTCGGCGTGCAGAGGAATAAATTGCCAACCGACGGGGCTGGGAAAGGGAGATTCCCTGATTTGTATTCTCATTAGTGAATTACGGAAGGAGAGTTCCATCGTCTTACCTTGAACTGACAGACGCAAGTCACCGTGTCTCCAATCCTTAAGCACTCCCCGTCAAATTTACAGGTATTGGTGTCACAGAGAAAGAGGTCGTTTTCTCTGTCATCATAACCTCAAATTTGAAAAAAAAAAGAGAGAGAGAGAGAAAGAAATGCTGTCAACTTCAATCCGGCTGAGGAAACGACACAGGTCGGTTGCTTTTGAAAGCTCCCTCCCTTTCTTGTTGATGAAGCAACATGCTATCGAGACACACTGTTTTATCAAGTTCACTTTTGCGCTAGGAGTTTGTGACCCTGGCCTCTCCCAATCCCCCCCCCCCTTTATCGAATCGGCTCCCCTTTCCTCCCCACCGAGCATTCAGGTTGCAAAATCCCACACGCCTCCCTGCCTTTCCTGTCTGATCTGGTCCAAAAGTCTAAAATGGGGATTTCTCGAGGCAGCCCCATAACAAAGCCCCCTTAATAATAAAGATAAACAGGCTGTGTGCTTTGTGTGATAGGCTGCCTGATTCCAATGAAGATTGATCACCTCCAGGTTAATAGGAAGGGTGCCAGGTTCTACACAGAGATGCCGAAGCCCGCCCCGGCTCTTTCCCTCCCGTTTTGACAGACAGGCTAACAGACCTGGCTGTAGATTCAGCTCACGAATGCCAGCTCAAATTTCAGACCTCGGCTAGTTGCCCTCTCCCTCGGAGGGCGTGCGCAGAAACTGTTCAGCAAAATAGCCATATTTAGGTTCCAGGTCCATTAAGCCTGAGATCCTATTGATTTCTGTGAACGTTCTCGTGTTCCTAGCCATATATTAGCTCAGTGGATTCACCCCCAAAACCCAAGAAGGGGGCTCAGGAAAAGTGACTGATCGCTCCGACATGGAAGAAACACATACTGCAGAAGCAGTGTGGCATTCCTCTTCCACACCCTTGGATTTCAGGAGCACTTTTTAAAATGAAACAGCTCGAGTGTCAGCCCCCAGAGGCTGTATTTTCTGCAGCGGTTGTTCTAAGGGGAAGGATGATGAACTGCTGGAGTCCTTGCAAGCTTGTGCAGATTTCAAAATCAGAGAAAATCATCTAGCAGAAAGCAGCCCAGATCTATATCCGATAGATACTCCTCAGAGAGGAAATGCAGGGTGATGTGTGTGTTTTTTTTTTTTTAAAAAAAGGACAGAGTTACACATTATTATTAGCAAATGCCATGCTGCATTTCCAACCATTGGCTTTGGAAATGCATCTGTGTGTATCTGGAAGCATCCAACGTCCCTTAAAAAAAACAAGAGGTTGCCGGAAAAGACTCTTAAACCTCTGCAAATCAAATCGGGTGGAAGAACGATTCGCTCCTGGGGGGGCGGGGGGGGGGTGACAATTAATCTACTGAGGGTAAAGCTGATCATACAAAAAATACAACCGGGGGAGAGAGGCAATAAGTCCCTTCCTTATTCGATTAGTATTTTTTTTTCCCACAGGGGCCGTGCCCGGCAAAAGCCACTCTGAGGCAGGGAGCAGATAAAAATAAAAGGCTTCCTTAATTACAGCCCTCCGGAAGAAGAGGGGGGGGGGGAGAGAAGAAGGGGGAAAGGCCGATTCTTGATCCCCCACTTTGCCCCTTTGGATTTTGGGGGTCACGGATTGCGTTGCAGCCAAAGTTCCCTCCAGAAAGGGCAGGGCGTAGATAAATATATATTGCAAAGTTGCAAGAGTGGGAAGAAGGGTCGGCCCCCAACACACTCCCCCCCCCTCAAAAAAAGTGATTGCATTAAAGAGGGGGGGGACGAATTCAGCTGGTTCTTGCAGAACGGGTCCACTCCGGCGTGGCTGGATAATCTGCACTTTTCAGCATTTTTGGCTCTCTCTTCCTCCCTTTCCACTGATGCTCTAACTTTTATACTTAAAAAAAAAAAATCAAACAATAATAATTTTAAATACGAAGAATTCTCTTCTAGCTGGTTTCCCTGACTGGCTCCTGATGCCAAATTAGAGCCCAAGCAGTAGAAACCTTCTATGGGAAGACCTCTTCAAGCATCAGCAGTTGAAGGTGGGTGGGGGACCAGAAACCGGGCAAGGTCTGCCCCCCCCCCCCCACTCTTGCCTGTCCAGGCATTCCATTGGGGGTCAGCAGGCACCTGCCATTTCCAGCCAGCTCTATGCTCCTCTCTTTTTTTTGGGGGGGGGGACCCTGCACCCAGCCAGGGCACTGGCCGGCGATCTCCCTCCCTCCCTCCCTCCCCCCCTCCCCTCCCCGCTCCCCAGAAGCCCCGCTTACCGGAGCAATTCCAGCCGGTGGGCGTTTGGCAGTCGCTCAAGGAGGTAGGGAAGGCGGCGAGTTTCACCGGCCGCGCCAGGATGAGTACCAGCACGGGCAAGAGCAGCCAGCAGAGGCAGCCGCCCAGAGTCCAGGCGCCCTGGCGGGCCGGGCCGGCTCCGGCCGAGCCCCCCATGCCTTGGCTCCCCGCAGCGGCTCGGACGGGTGTGGGGCCGGCGGCGGGGGCTGCTGAGCATCCCGGGGGGCGGCTCAGCGGGCGGCGGGCCGGGGCGGGCCGGGGCGGCCGGCGGGGGCGGCGGGGGGCCGGGAGGGGGCGAGCCGGGCGGCCGGGGCCATCCAGGGGCCGCGGGGGGAGCCGGTCAGGGCGCTGCTGCTGCTGCTGCCGGGCCGGGCCGCCCCTGCCGCCGCCGCCCAGCCGCCCGCCGCCCGCTCCGCATCCCTCTGGCGCTGGCCGAGCCGCCGCTCCCCTCAGCCCGCCGCCGCGGTCACGTGCCGCCCGCCAGCGCCCGCCCTGATTGGACGAGCGGGATGCAGGAGCCGCGGAGGCTGGACCAAAAGATGCTCGGGCGCCCGGCTCCGGCGGGCGGCGCGCTCTTGGCCCGGCTCGGCTCGGCAGCTCCACCCAGGGAGGGGGGCCGGGGGGGGGGAGCGAGGAAAGGGCGGCGGCGGCGGCTTCGGGGGCCAGGGGAAGCTCCCCTCCTTCGGTTACCGGGCGGAGAGAAAAATTCTGCAGCCAGAACCAGAGGAATTGGGGGTGGAGGGGTCTCCACTGCCCTCCTTCGCCCCGGGACTCACGGGTGGGGTCCCAACTTGGGATGCCAGCCTCCCGGCACCTGCTGGAGCCTGCGTACGGTCTCGGTAGGGTTGGGAGAGGACATCTGCTTGAACCTTTGGAGGATCTTAATAGGGTTGGGAGAGGGCATCCGCTTGAGCCTTTGGAGGATCTCCGTAGCGTTGAGTGAGGACATCTGCTTGAGCCTTTGGAGCATCCCCCGGGATACTCCAGACTCCGGAGATCAGCTCCCCTAAAGAACATGGGCGCTTGGGAGGGTGGACTCCGGGTCATTGTACTTCTGTCCTCCCCAGGCTCCGTCCCAAAGGCTCCAGCTATGTCCCAATCTGGCAACCCAGCCACTCTTCGGCCCATCCCCGGTCAGTAGGCACGGTGGGTTTGGCAACACCCTGGTCACTCCTGTGGCGCTATTGTGTTCGCAGCGGCCCTACCTGCGCCATATAGAAATGCGTGTTGGGGTGGTGGTGGTGAGGAATGCATGTTGTGGACGCTGCTAGGAGGGTAAGTGAGCCGAGACCCCTGCGATAGTGCTGGGGGGGGGGGCAGCTATGAAAGGGAGTCCCGTCCATAGGCACGGTCACCTGTCGGTGGGAGATTCCCCAGGGATGGGACTCATCTCCCATAGGGCGGATTTCAAAGTTCGGGGTCCCAACTTCAAATGTGTTTGGGGGCGGGGGGGGGAGAGAAAGTGGAGGGCGCGAGAGGAACCGCGGATCGGAAGGGGATCGGTGCCGTGGACCATATCCACACTCCCCCCCAAAAGAACAACAAGAAGAGGAAGACGGATGCGAACCCTGGTGCTCCCCCCCCTTGTTTCACGCGGAGCTGTTCTTGGATTGCAGGTGTGTATGAACACCCCACCCCCACCCCCGATCCCAAAGTGCAGACCCCCAGAGGGAGGACCTTGAAATGGGCTCTTGCTAGACCAGTCCCCAAAGGAAGGGTCTCCCTCCCCCTTGAGGACCCCCCCTCCCCAGATTCACCTGCTCAGGCCCAGCGTTGGGGTTGGAAGGGAAGGCTAGTTTGGGTTGTTTTGTCTGGGTTGCATTTGACTGTGCCTTCTCCTTGACTCCTTTCCGGCTCAGGCAGGATCCTTTCTCCCTGGTCAATGAATCGGTCTTGGATCGGGCCCTCTTCCCCACCCCTTTCCCCTAGAACGTGCCATTCTCCCCAATTGGGAGAACAAAACATGATCTGGATGATCTGGAAGAGGAGCTAACTAGATGATCTGAAAGAGGAGCTAACTTGCACCTCCCCCCCACCACATATTCCTTCCCCATCCCCACCCCCTCTGCATTATCTTCATGCAAGAAAGCATGGTCTGTCTTATCTGCAGCACACGCATACAAAACCCACGGACACGACTGCAGCAATTAAAACCACAGCTTTCCCCACTCCGAGCGGTGGCTTTATCATCTCTGGCTGCATCTTCCACAAAAGACTGCATTTTAAAAAACAACACCGAAAGAAGAAACCCACCAGAGATCAATTTGCCCAGATGGCATCAAAGAATCGTTTGCAAGACACCGCCGCTTCAAGCCTTTGAGGAACCGGAGAAACACCCATTAAAAACAGAGCTGTCATCTAATATCCCCGGGAAGCGAGGAGCCAAAATAGGAGATCTCACCTTCAGCCGCCTTCTTGGACCGAGCGGATCGGCAGGGGCAGGTTCCCAGCACCGATAAGGATGCAGCAGTTTGGTATTTGCAGGCAGGCCAGAGGGTTGCTTGTTCCAGACCAGCCTGGCTGGCAGCTAATGGGACTTCTATGTAAAAGAAACCATGCATCAAACTAAACGAAAACAAAGTGTTCTTGGAACAGCCGAACATGAGAAAGCCGAACCACCAGGGAGCTCAACGGTTGTGCTTACAATTTAAGGAATGAAAAGAAGGAGGGAAGGATGGAGACGGAGATGATCCTGGACTCTTTGCAACCTTTAACAGCTATCAAATGGATTTTTTAAGTACATGCATCATAATCAGATCTAAGTTTGCAAATTTTTGCTTTATTTTTAAAAAGCCTCCTGGCTGTCAAGTGCAAACTTCAGCGTTCACAGCTGCGGAGAGTTAGCAAGTGAGGGTTTTCTTTTAAAAAAACAGCTAGATCATTGAACCACATTAAAAAATGTCCCCCTTCGTGTAATCGGTCAGATTTCTCCCCCCCCCCACCCCGCCCCCCGCATACTTTTTTTGGTTTTGTTGTGCATACACTGTAGACCAAGAAGCGCACACACAAAGCACCACTATGTGGCAGAAGAAGATCAGTCAGTAGATCCTGCATTATGGAAGAAGCAGTTAAATAAATGAATGACTGCTATAGACATCCCTAAACATAGATGGTGTCAGCAAGAAGAGAAGGGGGAGGGATTTCGGGGGGGAGGGGGGGAAATGGCCCACAGGATTATGAGAGAGCGTTTAATGAGAGAGTGGTCTTTTTTTTTAACCAGGGTTATTGATTGTGAGAACACTCCAGGAGTAAATGGTGTAAGGATGAAGTGATCTTCCCCAGACGGTTTTGCACACGACCAACCATCTTGCTGTTGGTCTGGTCAGTGACCGGCGCGGGACCTCCTGGGAATGCTACATTCTGAGATTTCACAATGGAGGAAAAGCAGATAAAAAATGCAATGAAGAAGAAGAAGAAGAGTTTGGATTTATATCCCCCCTTTCTCTCCTGCAGGAGACTCCAAGGGGCTGACAATCTCCTTGCCCTTCTCCCCTCACAACAAACACCCTGTGAGGTAGGTGGGGCTGAGAGAGCTCCGAGAAGCTGTGACTCGCCCAAGGTCACCCAGCTGGCGTGTGTGGGAGTGCACAGGCTAATCTGAATTCCCCAGATAAGCCTCCACAGCTCAGGCGGCAGAGCTGGGAATCAAACCCGGTTCCTCCAGATTAGATACACGAGCTCTTAACCTCCGACGCCACTGCTGCTCCCTAAATCATACCATGAGTAAATCATACCATGCTCTGGGCAAGATAATATTGCTAAATGCCTCTGCGATGGTTCATAGGAAAGACTGACATGGAGAGAAGAGAAGAAGAATTTGGATTTATACCCCACTGTTCCAAGTCTTAAAGCATTTCAAAATGGCTAACAAGCTTCTTTCCCTTCCTCTCCCTACAAAAGTCCCTTGGTGAGGTAGGCGGTGCTGGGAGAGTACAGCAAGAACTAGAACTGGCCAAGGTCACCCAGAAGGCCTCATATGCAGGAGCGGGGAAACAAATCTTGCTCCGCCAGATAAGAGTCCGATGCTCATGTGGAGGAGTGGGGAATCAAACCCAGTTCCCCAGGTTAGAGTCTACCTGCTCTTAACCACTACACCCTACTAAGTCACAATTCCCATTTTATTTAATGAGGCTTACTCCCAGGAAAGCAATCTTAGACACAGTCCCAGGCAACAAAATTCGACCCCAGTTGCACCATAAAGATCAACTAAAGTTTTAGGGCATCAACATTGGCGAGGCAAAGGTCAAAATGAGGATGCACCTTCCTTATGAGGAGAGGCTGCAGCATTTGGGACTCTTTAGTTTGGAGAGGAGACGTCTGAGGGGGGATATGATTGAAGTCTATAAAATTACACATGGGGTAGAAAATGTTGACAGAGAGAATTTTTTCTCTCTTTCTCGCAATACTAGAACCAAGGGGCATCCATTGAAAATGCTGGGGGGCAGAATTAGGACTAATAAAAGGAAACACTTCTTCACACAACATGTGATTGGTGTTTGGAATATGCTGCCACAGGAGGCGGTGATGGCCACTCACCTGGATAGCTTCAAAAGGGGCTTGGACAGATTGATGGAGGAGAAGTCGATTAATGGCTCCCAATCTTGATCCTCCTTGATCTGAGATTGCAAATGCCTTAGCAGACCAGGTGCCCGGGAGCAGCAGCCGCAGAAGGCCACTGCTTTCACATCCTGCATGTGAGCTCCCAGAGGCACCTGAGGGGCCACTGCGAGTAGCAGAGAGCTGGACTAGATGGACTCTGGTCTGATCCAGCTGGCTTGTTCTTATGTTCTTATGTTCTTATATCTGAGTCAGAATGTGGGTGGGTGGGACCTCTGCTTCCCAAAAAGGGCCAATTGGAACCAGGATGCAAAGGTACAATTCACAATGTGGGCTACCCAGCCTCTTGCATTAGAAAGCTGTAACTCTGTTAATAACCAGACCAACAATTTAGATGTGGAGTTGAAGGCAGAATGTTGGAATGACTGGGGAAAGTCCTTGAGGCTTTCTTAAGCCCTGGGGAAGTTACAGCCTCTTTATCTGCTTGAGCTTTGTAAGAGGGGTTTTTTTTTAGCTTTATTTTAGGGTTTGCCGCCACAGTCTCCGTGGAAGGCACACAGATCTGATCGGCAAATAAGGATATGAAATCTGAAGATCCGTGTCCTTGGTCAAATATTTACAGTTGCTGGTTCTGGGGTCATTATTCTTGTCAGTTTAGACTCAGATTTTAGAAGAAGAAGAAGAAGAAGAAGAAGAAGAAGAAGAAGAAGAAGAAGAAGAAGAAGAAGAAGAAGAAGAAGAAGAAGAAGAAGAGTTTGGATTTATATCCCCCCTTTCTCTCCTGTAGGAGACTCAAAGGGGCTTACAATCTCCTTGCCCTTCCCCCCTCACAACAAACACCCTGTGAGGTGGGTGGGGCTGAGAGAGCTCCGAGAAGCTGTGACTAGCCCAAGGTCACCCAGCTGGCGTGTGTGGGAGTGTACAGGCTAATCTGAATTCCCCAGATAAGCCTCCACAACTCAAGCGGCAGAGCTGGGAATCAAACCCGGTTCCTCCAGATCAGAGTGCATCTGCTCTTAGCCACTGCTCTTAGCCACTACGCCACTGGAATGCAGGAATGCAGCATCTGGGTATTGTAACATAGACTAGCAAATGGTTTCCCATCCATAAGTAAGGAAGACAACAGCAAGGCTGCACTTTTACCCCCAGAATCCCAAGTATTCGAGTATATTATCATTCAGTAATCTTCAAAACAACCCTGTAAGGTAGGCCACTTTCATCCCTGGTGCCATGTTACAAATGTTTGGAAGGGGACTGAGTGACTCTCTTGCCTAAGACCTCTATGGAATAGGTAAGATTTGGCCCAGAGTCTTCTAGATTGTCCATTGAAGTCAGAACTATAATAACTTGTCAAGTTGAGCGTCAAGTCTTCTTTAGAGCTATCGACAAATGCTTTTACAGTCATATTGAGACCACATCTGTGCCGAACTGGGACAAAGTTGGTTGGAGATAAAAGCTTGGATCTTCCGTTTTAGCTATTGGCTCAAAAATTCATTTTAGAGCTGAGCCCCTCTGGCCCATTTGAAAAGCGATCCTTACAGGGCTTCCGTATTCCATGTAATTCTCCAAAAACGGACTCTGATCAGCCCTGCATATGATTCTTTACAATGAATTATTTATTTTTAGATCTATTAAACTTGTGGAACGTGGATGTCAATTGCTCTGCCCCTTACAGCCATATTTACACTCTCCCACCAAGGCTGTTTCTGCACGGCCTCATGAGTGGAGGTGCACCGGCATAGTGCATCCCCCAGGGCCATTCGCATGGTGCCCTGTGAATGGCCCCGGTGCCCCAGCTGCCCATGGGGCCACATTCGCATGGACACGCCAACACAGATCCCTCTTACCTTGTCTTCCGAACGCCGTCACACTGGAGATGCCAGGAGACACGCCCCCATGGCCATGGCAATGGCCCCGCCTCCAGGGCCAGAGGCCAGGAGACGTGTCCAGTGGTGGGATCCAAAATTTTTAGTAACAGGTTCCCATTGTGGTGGGATTCAAACAGTGGCCTAGCACCAATGGGGCTGGGCGGGGCACGACAGGGGCGTGACCGGGCATTTTGGGGGCGGGGCATTAATAATTTCTCTGTTACTGTAAAAAAACTCTTACTGTAAAAAAAAGTTCCTAATTTCCAGCTGGTATTTTTCTGTTTATAATTTAAACTCATTATAGCAAGTCCTATCGTCTACTGCCAACAGAAACAACTACTGCTCCTCTAATTGACTGCCTGTCAAATACTTAATACTTTCAAATACTTAATTTTGTTTCTAGAAATCAAAAGGACGATACTTTCCTTAAACAAGGAACTTTACCATATTTCTAAAACCTGTTTTTAAAACAGCCCAACAGGGAGAATTATCCCATTTTCTACCTTCACTAACCACCCACATGGGAAACAACAGGACTTTATGATTTTTGGACCTAATGGGATTTCTAATGGAAAAGCAGACCCAATTAGTAACCCCCTCTCGGCACACACAAATAATTAGTAACCCACTCTCGGGAACTGGTGAGAACCTGCTAGATCCCACCTCTGGACGTGTCCCCTGGCCTTTCCAGAGCAGTGGTGGCTGGGGGACAAGGTAAAAGGGATCTGCGCCGGCGTGGGGAAAACGCTGGCTTCTACCCAGTGCCGTTTGCTCGGCACCGAATGAAAGCCAGTGTTTTCCAAAAGACTCGCTCCAAAAAACACCATTGTAGGGGGGAAACGCCGCCACCACTGCGCTGCAGCAGTGGTAGCTGTGCGATCGTCTCCCCCACAACAGCGTTTTGACCGGCCCCATGCCTGTCTAAATGGCCCGTGCAGAAACGGCCTGACATACAAAATCAGTCAGGGACTACGGCCCACTGTTTCCATAATTTAGACATCTTCACTCAATGAAGAGCTTGGCATGAATTGGCACGAATGAACAGTTTCCGATCAAGTAGACTATCAGGAAAGGTTTTGCTAACTGAACCCCAACAGAGATGGATTATTACAAGGGCCAGATGCAATACTTCTCCATCAGCCATTACAAAGGGCCACTACCTATCGATCCCTCTCCAGGATCGGGTCTGTCCACACTGTAAAAACCAAGTGGAGACTCTTGCTCACATTATACTTGACTGTCCGAGATATATGGGTATTAGGAATTTCTCTCCTGGGCGGGTCTTAGACAAATCTGAATGAGACTCTGACAACTCTGTTGTGGAGCTTTTGTTAAATAACACAGAGGCCGTGCTCTTGGAAAAAGTAGCAAAATTTCTTTTACAAGTGACAGAATTTTCTAAGTAACGTCCAATGCTAGATACATTTTATCTGTCTGTGTTTTGAATGGACTTTTGATTGGTACTTCATAAATGCCTGTAATGCTCTGGAGCCTATTTTAATATGCCTAATAAAGGTTGTTGTATTGTATTGAAAGATTTTGCTGATGTGGGAGGCAGTTGCCAGATTCTATACACCACATCATTCCTTATTGCCAATTACATGAGAGACTTTGTGCGGGACTTCATGTGGCCGTGCTTCAGGCCAAAAGACTAGTAAACAAATTGCAGACAATCCAGTACTTGCTGTATAACTCTGGATTTACTGATTTTGGTTGCAAAAAATGTTCGCAGAGGTTTTAAAAAAAAAGATTCCCAAACTATCCTGATATTACTGCATGTGTTTTTATTTATGACACAGCCTGTTGTTCAACTCTCTTTTTAACGTTTGTTGCTTTTATTGAATTTCACGGATATGCCAAGAAAGGTGGATTTGATTTGATTTGAATATCTGCAAGGTCTGTTTGACGTCACCTTGCTGGCCCAGGCTTAGCCTGATCTCATCAGAAATCAGAAGCAAAGTATTTAGATGGGAGACCACCAAGGAAGTCCAGAGGGAGCAGCAGTGGCGTAGGAGGTTAAGAGCTCGTGTATCTAATCTGGAGGAATCGGGTTTGATTCCCAGCTCTGCCGCCTGAGCTGTGGAGGCTTATCTGGGGAATTCAGATTAGCCTGGGCACTCCCACACATGCCAGCTGGGTGACCTTGGGCTAGTCACAGCTTCTCGGAGCTCTCTCAGCCCCACCTACTTCACAGGGTGTTTGTTGTGAGGGGGGAAGGGCAAGGAGATTGTCAGCCCCTTTGAGTCTCCTGCAGGAGAGAAAGGGGGGATATAAATCCAAAACTCTTCAGAGTTGCTGTGCAGAAGCAAGCAATGGCAAACCACCTCTGAATAAAAGACATTTGTGGCAGTTAAAGCCTCTACACCACAGGTGTCAAACTCACGGCCCTCCAGATATTATGGACTACACTTCCCATCATCCCCTGCCAGCATCATGCTGGCAGGGGATGATGGGAACTGTAGTCCATAACATCTGGAGGGCCGTGAGTTTGACACCTATGCTCTACAGACAGCTGTCCACGGGCCTTTCCCCACTCACCTTTTGTTGTGGGCTATTCAGGGCAAATGACCCGAGGTTCTGCAGCGCTCCCCACCACACCAGCGGCGACAACGCAGCCACCCCAATTCTGCCGCTGTCCCACCCCCTCATCATTTTAGGTCCTGGTCGAAGAGCACCTTTTTGAAAAGCCATGAGCCGAGTGCGGGGGTGTGGGGAACTTCGGCAGGCGAGCGCGAAACTGAATTTCACGCCGTTCCTGGTGACGTGCGCACTTCCGTCCAATCAGGCCACAGCGGGGCAGTTCGTGCGCGTTGCATGGGCAGACTTTTCCTTACTACCACTTTCATTCAAAAAATGAAAGTGTGCACGTCGGGTTCAGCGGATGCGGATGAAGAATAGTACATTGTAAATTGTAAATTCAAAATTGTAAAATTTGTCTGCACGTCTGCACGACTTCTCAGCAATTCCGTACGAACAAACGACCAGGAAGTTCCGCAAATTTTTGCGCGCCGCAAGGAGCGAGCCAATCCCAGCAGGGACTCGCCCTCCCGATCGCTGCCAAATGCGCGGGGTCATGGGGAATGCTGCAGTTCTGACCCCGTGTTATTTAGGTAAGAGCAAACTGCTGTGGGGAGCAAGTTTCCGTGCTCGAAAGCAGCAGAATCAAACAGACGCGGTTTAGAGGACCTTCCATTTTTGAAGTCGGGAATGCCCCCAGGATGGTTTCATAGAGTTGACTCCACTCGATTTCGGAAAAAACTTAGGTTTGTGGATCCTAAAATTACTGGGAACAGAAGCAAGCCTTTATTGGCATAGACAACAGTACAACACTAATAAAAAACATATACAATACAGGTCGAAGGAAATCTACTGGCGTTTAGTAATTTCCAGGAGAAAGTCTGCCACTATCGTACAGAGAGAAGGATCAGGGTTGTCCAACAAGTAGTGTAATCTAATTAAATCGGGGAGATGGGGTAAATGTAAAGGAGTAAGAGTCACATACTTGGATCTGATTTCCTTGAATCTGAGACAGTGAAGTAATTGGTGAGCCAGAGATTCAACTGAGCCATCGTTACATGGGCACAAACTTTTAGCCTTTTCTTGCTTATTAAATCTGCCATGTAACAAGGCAGAAGGCATAACATTAAACCTGGTGAGCATTATGGCTCTCCTTTGAGCAGGGTTTATTAAGCAATACAGGTAGTGTGCCAAGTGGCCCCGTTCAAATGGGAGAGAAAAATACAGGGGGGAGCATGTTTTCTTGGCTGCGGTGATTAGGGTAGAGAACTCTCTATCCAATAGTTGAGACCACATGTGTCAAACTCACAGCCCTCCGGATGTTATGGACTACAGTTCCCATCATCCCCTGCCAGCATCATGCTGGCAGGGGATGATGGGAACTGTTGTTCATAACATCCGGAGGGCTGTGAGTTTGACACCTATGCTCTACACAGACAGCTGTCCAGGATGATTTCATAGAGTTGACTCCACTCGATTTTGGAAAAAACTTAGGTTTGTGGATCCTAAAATTACTGAAGGTTTTTACATGTACCACTAACAGTGGCATAGCACCAAGGGGGCGATTTGTGTGTGTGCCTGATGCACTGGGTGCGTGCCGGTCCAGGGGCGTGGCAGGGGCATTCTGGGGTGTGGTGGGGCATTCCAGGGTGTGACATGGTGGGCGGGGGCGCGGCACAGGCGCAGGGTGCACATGTGCCCCAGGCGCAGTTCCCCCTCACTCTGGCTCTGACCACTAGCCACTTGACTTGGGATATGACGTGGGGAATGATGGAGGGCACTTTGCTGCTTATGGTTTAGTTGTGGCAATGGAAGTCTAAATGCTTATTCCGGATGCTGTTTCACAAGATAGAAATCATCTGAACACAGAGTCTCATTATTGAACGGTCCAGGGGCAAGACAATAAATAAGAAAGTAAATGTATTCATTCTCGATCCCTGAACTACAGTATTTTAATCTGTTTTTCCACAGATCTTTCAAAACTTTGCAATATGTTGTGTTCTCAAAATAGCATCTAAGTCATAACACGCTCCCAGTTTAATGTTTGGTAGTTTGATACCTATTAGTTCTTTATTTCAGGCTCGTCGCTGGCCGACAGAGAAGGGCCAGACCTCCTGACCTCTTCCTGACCAACTTTTAGCATGGGCTAAAAGTTCAGAGGCCGTGACAATTTGGGGTGGAGAATGTGTGACCAGGGCACATGCGATAGCCGTCTTGCAAATGCTGGATCCTGAACGAGGCATAATTGCTATTTGTGTGCTCCGTCAATCCTGTTTTTCTGCTCGCGAGGATATAGATAGTCGAGGGAGGCTCTATCTCTCTGACTTGGGGGTGGGGGGCGGGCACTTCCAATCGGAAGGATTCTGCCACAGGAGGTGGTGATGGCCACTAACCTGGATAGCTTTAAAAGGGGCTTGGACAGATTTATGGAGGAGAAGTCGATCTATGGCTACCAATCTTGATCCTCCTTGATCTGAGATTGCAAATGCCTTAGCAGACCAGGTGCTCGGGAGCAGCAGCAGCAGCAGCAGAAGGCCATTGCTTTCACATCCTGCAGGTGAGCTCCCAAAGGCACCTGGTGGGCCACTGTGAGTAGCAGAGTGCTGGACTAGATGGACTCTGGTCTGATACAGCAGGCTCTTTCAACATTCAACATAAGAAAGTTCTTCTTTTGGGGCGGGGGGGAGCTATTTGTGTACCACCCTCTTTCCTTCTTATATTGTTGCTATGCAGAGAAGGGCAACGGCAAACCATCTCTCTCTTTCCTTGGAAACCCTACAGACATCACCATAATTTGGTGGTGATTTGATGGCGCAATACTATCATTGACAAAAAATGAATAGTCTTAATGAAACTAGTAAAAGATGAAGTATTTTTTTTAACGAACTGAAAACAATTTGTTGTCCGGCAGGCCACTGTTTCCCATTTTTACCCACTTTGGAACTCATATTATTAGTCCACAGAGGACCTTTCTGGTAATTCAAAGAGAAAACATATGTCTTTCCTACCACATGGAAAACCTCACAACACAAACTGAAAGTACCTCGACAAAACTTTTTAGCAGCATTCCTGGTTTTGAGTTACAGAAGGTATACTACTAATCCCAGGAGAATTGTGTAGTTAATAATTTACATTTCCTTAACATTTTCAGATGACGGGTTTTCCCAGTTTAGATTTGGTTTCCTCAAGCGTGTGAGCTTATCCCCCTAGAGAGACACATGAAGACAGATTCTGTGAGTTACATAGTGGATGGCCTGATAAGGAAATCCACTTGCTGTTTCAAATAAGCTTTTGGGAGACGTGTTGGCAAGGGAGTGTAAGAGTTTATAGCTTGCTCTAATTTTAATGAGTAAAAGCTCTAATTACTATGGGTGCATTCCATATCCCACTGAAGGCTGTGGCAGAATTCCCAATGAACCGGATGGGTCCAGATTGCACGTGTGCCATGCCAAACAGCCTCTAGAGACTTGAATCTCCTAGCCCTGAATTTTGCAAACTGCGAGGGAGGGAAGGAATAACAGTAGCAAAAGGCAAAGCTGTTGAGAGCCTTCCAAATATTTAATCACTTCCAAAGTATTGGAGGGGATTTGGGAGAGCACTTCTCCATTCAGACAGCTTGTCCTAATGCGATATTGGCTGGAAATTTGGGGATACCGTATATACTCGAGTAGAAGTCGACCCGAATATAAGTCAAGGGACCTAATTTTACCACAAAAAAACTGGGAAACTTATTGACTCGAGTATAAGTCTAGGGTGGGAAATGAGCCCGATCCAAGGCTACTGGTAAATTTCAAAAATAAAGTAGATACCAATAAAGTAGATAAAAATAAAGTAGATACCAATAAAGTAGATACCAATAAAATTCATGAAGGTATCTCACTGGTGGTAAGACAAGTTGACGAAAAGCAATCTTCATGATCAGAGGACAAACAGGATGAAGGCAAGAAGGGAGCCTGCCTGGCTGCTTCATGCCAAAGACTGTGAGTACCCACAAGGCCTCCCTCAAAAATGGCTCACTAGAATTTTAAAAATGTCATTAAGCAAGGCAGTTTTTAAAGGCAGCTGATACTGTTTGCTAGCACCATCTTGTAAACAGTGCATGCTTTTATCCTTGCATGTTCAGGGACATATTTTAATCAAAGGTAAGATTTAGCCATTAGGAAGATCTACAGTGTCTCTTTGTCTCTTACCACACTTGCTAAATAGCACAGAGGGTATTTCTGTCCTTATAACTGTAAGACCCTCTCCTTTCAGCTTTAATTTGTACAGCTTTACAGAGAAGAATTTGCACAAAAACTCAGCTTGACTTGATTTCCTAGTAACAAATCTTGACTTGCATTTTGCAGTCTTTAAACGCTACAAATACAATGGAATCTCTCTCTAAGAGGATGCCACGCCTGTCAGAACTCAAATTTCAAGGGCACAGAGTAATACCTAACACGGCATTCAGAGCCAATGGAGCAACTCTAATGGCAAAGACTGTGGCTTTATCAAAGCTGGAGGATTTACAAGCCTAGCTTTACATAAAAACACAAAAGGGAATGCTGAATTCAATACTCAAAGTTGGATGCAGGCAAAATGCTTCTGCCACAGCTGCCGTGATCTCCTTTCTCGGTGTGCCACAGCTCCGGTGACCATCTTGGAATTACCGTATATACTCGTGCATAAGCCGGGGGGGGGGGCTTTTTCAGCATTAAAAATGTGCTAAAAAGTTGACTTAGACTTGAGTATATAGGGTAAGTTTAAATAGGGCAGGTTATTGGATAGATGATGCTTTAAAACACAGGTGTCAAACTCGTGGCCCTCCAGATGTAATGGACTACAGTTCCCATCATTCCCTGCCAGCATGATGCTGGCAGTGGATGATGGGAACTGTAGTCCATAACATCTGGAGGGCCACGAGTTTGACACCTATGCTTTAAAACAACAACAACCCCTTTTGCATGGCTTTTGTGGCCATCCAATCGTTTGAAATATATTTTCCTATCCAATAACAGAGTCAACATTTATGGTATTTCCAGCATTGGAAGTAAGGGAATGATTGCTGACTAGCTAATTAGCTAAGGAAGGTCTTCCCTGTACGTATCAGGGCTCATTAAGATGAGTGAGAAACAAGAGGGAGAATGTAATTGTTAGTCTTTTTCTCTCCTTCCCTTTAGGTGCCTGAAGCTTTCTGGGAGCACATTGTGGGACATAGTAATTGCTGAAGTTTCCCACCATTCGTCATTAGATTAATGATACATCTCGCTGCTCTGTCTGACTCATGAAAGTTGGCCCCGTGGGCACCCACCATGTAGGTCCCCTGCTTTGCTTGAAAGGAGGAGGTCAGAATGGCGTTCCAGAAGACGATTCAATGGATACTCGGGGAAAACCAAGTGAAAAAGGGTGCATGCTGAGCTGCCATACGTTGCTGCTCCATTCTGCCTCTTTGTCATTCCTTGCAGTCCTGCATTACATTTAATGAACAGCTCTGAGAGAGCTTGAAATGAGCTCGATCCAAGGCTGGTTGGGAACACAATGAAACAGGGTGGATTGTAAAACGAGAGAAATTGATCTGGACACCGGTGGCTTCCCAGTCTTCTTGGTGAAGGCAGCTCTCTGTGAGTGAACTGGAAATGGTCGATAAACCTACAGCTTGTATTCCAGTCCTTTAAATCACAGGTGTCAAACTTGCGGCCCTCCAGATGTTTTGGACTACAGTTCCCATCATCCTCTGCCAGCATCATGCTGGCAAAGGATGATGGGAACTGTAGTCCATAACATCTGGAGGGCTGCAAGTTTGACACCTATACTTTAAATAGTCACTCCCTAATTGTTTTCAGTTCTACTGTTTTGCAAAGGATAAGGAGTTGTAGGGTTGCCAGCTCAGGATCCATAAATACCTAGAGATCTGCGCAGGGGCGTACTGCCCACAGGGACATGTGGGGTCACACGTCCCTGGGCGCCCACCATCCTGTCACATGGGTTTTGCTTTTGCAAAATCGCCCCAATACCCCTCCTCCCCCACACTGACCCGGCTCACGGGGGAGGCACCTGAAGAAAACGGTGCCTGGGCCATGGGCGGTGGGGGGTTTGCAAAATCAGCAGGCAGAAATCAGCCTGGGCTGCCATCCCCTTTAAGGGCCAGGGCAAAGTGCTGCCGCATCCCAGGTGCCAGCGAAGAGGAGAAGGAGTGGCGGTGGGGAAGGAGCCAGGGGGAGCCCTGTGCAGCAGCAGTGCAAAATGAGGCAGTGGAGGCAGCTGGTTCTCTTCTGCCCTCTTTAGGCAGCCCTGCTGGGATCCACACGAATACTACGCCGATACATTACAACTTCCTAGGCTTCTGGGTGAGGCTCGAATTGTAATGAAGGCCAACAACCAGTAAAGATCTGGCAGCTGTGAAATCTACAATAATAGTAGTAGTAGTAGTAGTAGTAGTAGTAGTAGTAGTAGTAGTAGTAGTAGTAGTAGTAGTAGTAGTAGTAGTTATTAGATTTATTAGACCACCCTACCCCCAAAGGGCTCAGGGCGGTTTACAGGCAACCAAACACAATACATTGCAACTAAAACAATCGAATAATCCCAATTAAAACAATAAATACAATAAAAACAGTAGCAGCAATCACCTTTCCATAATTAACAAATTAGGTGGATGACGTCCGGTAAAACCCTGGGAGGGGACTGGCAGATTTTCAGATAAGCCAATGACACATAGGGCAACAGAGAGGGGCGGACTCAGCGGCCAGCCTCCCCAAAAGTCTAGTGGAACAGCTTGGTTTTACAGGCCCTGTGGAACTCCCCAAAGTCCCGCAGGGCCCTAACAGCTGGAGGAAGAGCGTTCCACCAGGCAGGGGTCAGGACTGTAAAAGCCCTGCCCCGGGTGGAGGCTAGCTGCATCATTGAGGGACAAGGGACCACCAATAAATTGCCCCTGCCAAACTGAGAGAGCGGGACATATGGGGTAAGGCGGTCTCGCAGGTATGAGGGCCCCAGGCCGTAAAGGGCCTTAAAGGTCAATACCAACACCTTCTGTCTGATATACGGGTGTTAAATGAAGATGCTTATGGTTGTGACGAAGCATGACACAACATTCCATGAGGGATTTTAAATGAGAATTGAAAACACTAACATCATGCCAAAGGAATGCATACATCTATCTCATACGATGTGTTTGCCAAAATGTATATATTGGAATGTGCACAAGATCTCTAAGGTTACACATTTCTGAACGCAGATCAAAGATCAAGCATAGGCATTTAGATGCTCTTTTGGCTCAATACTTTGTGGATCCCGGTCACAGAAAATATTTTTTCTTTTTGTGTGTTGTTCAAATATAAGGCTAGACCACATTGTAGTGACGAAACTAGAAGGATATTATTACAGACCGAAGCCTAGCTAATTTTCCTGTTCCAAACTCAGGAGCCTTGTGGATTAAATCATAATGTGAACTTTGCCTGCTTTTTTTATTTTTGGTAATTTATTTTTGCAAGTTTGTTGTAATAATTTGGGAAGCGTTTTCTATATTTTGCTCCAACTCATTCTTGCCTCTTATAATTGTTTGCAATTGTTTATAGCAGCTTGTCCGTTAAATTGAGCTGAATTACAGGAACAAACTTTTCCGTGTTAGTAGGTTATGCAGCTTTATACATTTCCAACCCTTCTGAGATCCTCCAAAAGATGTCCTCTCCCAACCCTATTGAAATCTTCCAAAGGCTCAAGCAAATGGAAATGTGCATGGGATTAAGAAGCCAAGTTGTAGAACTCTATCCCTTACTACCTAACTTCTGGAAACACTTAAGGTGTGCGATATGGACAGCTAGCCACATGGCCCTGACAATGAGAGACATTGCTCTTAGTTGGATATCACAATGATTGGCTGAGCTTTGTGGGGGTTTGTTTACGGCTTCAAAAAGTGCTTGAGGGTCTTTCAGAGATAGTCCATTTCAGAGTTGTTGTTTTTAAATCAGTCACAATTGCTTACGTAGGCAGAGAGGTTATATCATTTAACAGGCCTGTCTGTCTGTCCTTGGCACACTATTCTCATACTTTCTGCCCAGCTCAGTAGACTATATGCAATACCAATGTAGGGCCAAAACAGCTGCATAAGAATTCATTCTCCCTTATTGTTCATCCTAGAATTTAAGGTCCTTCCTGATTTAATCTAAGAGCAATTGACTCCCATTGTCCCGGGTACTTAGAACAATAGAAGAGCTGCTAATTAGCTCAGCCCAGTATGGGAAATTCCAGAGAATTTAGGAAAATGAAACTTAAAACTCACTTGTTCCCGCCCCTACCTGGGCAAAAGGGTATAAAAGTACTGTGCACCCCAACTCCAGTGCTCATTACTAGCCTGTACCTCCCTTGGTCTGGTCAGTTTGAGACACGATATCGTCTTCTACTGGGTTTCTGTGCTGGCGTGGAATCCCTGCCTTCTACTGCCTCTACTACAAGATCGTTAGGTAACGTATCATCCTGCTAATTCCCAATTCCCTCTCTATTCTCCCACCTACTTTTCAAACCTTTCTATATACTAGGGACTTGAATGTGTGTGCTCTTATGCCTTACTGTATGTGTGTATTTTAAGCCAAATTTATATAAATATTTGAAAACTCATTTGGACTCTTGCATTTACTCTGCGGATCGCTCCTTACCAAATCCCTTCCCTGTAGAAATAGTCTCCAAGATCCTTCCTAACCTCCTCTCGCACTGCCAAGTGAGCATTCATTCCCCTTTGCTATTTTAAAAACCATATGTGTGCTGTTACACTCTTAGCAGCTGGTGGAGATTCCCTTTTATAAATTGATAACCCCTGTTAAGCTAGGTAACACATCCCTCCTGGCATCTACCTGACTCTCATTTACGTACCTGCCAACATAACAATGGTAGTTTGGTCAGTTGAAGTGCAGCGGTTGAGGAAGTTGTATGCTTCTGCATTAGAATATAGTCCCAAACAAATATGAGAATCATCATTCATTTTTATGCACTGCCCTTGTCGAAACCCTCATTTTGTGTGTTATTGAACATGATACTTTGATACAAGGGCATTTATGCCAAAATGTATTTTTACTTTCAAACTTTCAAACAGATGCAGGGAGCAAGGCTAGGTTGGCACACAGACCCAGGCAGAGCATTCTACAACAAAGAAGGTCTGGCATGCTTTGTTCTGTGGTAGAGGAATATATAATTTACTATCATCTTTATATGGAACAAAGTATACTAATGATTTTTAACCAAGAAGTCCCACATTTTTAAAGTGTTTTTAGGGTCTTCTTGCAAGGTCTTCTTGGATTTAATTTAAGGCTGTACCGTGCTTGTTTTATGCTGTCCATATACTTCTAATTATTTTTAAGAGTTTGGTGGTTTTGCTTTATTGTTTTAATTGCGAGCTACCTGAAGCCAGTCTTTGGCGAGGCAAGTGATAAGTTTTCTAAGTAAATAAATACTGTTACTCATAGTTTGGAATTGGATTCCTTGTCTCACGCATTTGGAAAAAGATTAGCAGTTGCTACTGAATGAAACTAGGATAGCAAACAAAAGTAATCACTAGGAGGACTCTTCATTTTTTTAGTTTTCAGAGGCATAATAGCGGATGATAAAAAATAAACATTATCTTTTACTTGGTTTTAGAGTTGTCCTATGCACATGTGTACTCTGAACATACATGGGAAATTAAACAATCATGGTAGTAAAACTTGCCCTACCCAGTGGTGGGATCCAAAATTTTTAGTAACTGGTTCCCATGGTGGTGGGATTCAAACTGTGGCGTAGCGCCAATGGGGCTGGGCGGGGCACGACGGGGCGTGGCCGGGCATTCCAGGGGTGGGGCATTCCTGGACGGGGCTGTGGCAAGGACGCAGCCACTTCGCCGGTCCTTGGGTGGGAAACGAATGCACACAGGCGCAGGCTGCCACGCACGCCGGTGCACCTCCTGCTAGACTGCTTCAAGTTCTGCGCGCTACTGCTGAGAGGAGGGGCGTAACTAAGGCAAAAATCACGTGGCAAAACCACCAATTAGTAACCCCCTCTCGGCACACACAAATAATTAGTAACCTACTCTCGGGAACCTGTGAGAACCTGCTGGATCCCACCTCTGGCCCTACCCCTATGGTTTTCAACTGTACTTGCACAAGATCTTTCACTCAATCATATAGATCTTCCAGTTTACATACGTGTGGGGTCAAAAGCCCCATATTGGAAAGTGGTAACCTGCAGTTCTGCAGTCCAAGCTCTGCTCACGACTTGATGCCAATGGAGGTTAGTTACAGGTACTTTCAGCTGGTTCAAGGTACTTTCAAATGTCATATTCCTATTCAGCTTTGGTGGGTCCATCATTCTGAACTGATGAATGAATGCAAGTTCAGCAAACTCCCATTGCAATTTCCCCTTGAAGTTTCCCTGTTTGAAGGCTGCTACTGTTTGGGCAGCAATGAAATGACCTGGGAGATTACAATGTTCTCCTACTGGCTTTTGAATGCCATGGTTTTAAATGTCAGATTGATATCCATTTATTCCTTTTCATAGAAACTGATCTTCTTGTCCAATGTAGAGAGTGGAAGGGCAATGATGACATCTGATGGCATATATCACCTTTTTTTTAGCTGTTCTACTGTAAGACGGTGTGGCCACAATCCAAAACACTTTGCTGTGGATGAGAACAGTATCCAAACTAACCACCAACACTATTAATACTAGTGATGTGCTGAACTCTGATAGGAGCATTCATGAATCAGGCATTGCATGTATCATAAAGACAGAATATCATTCACTTCACCATGAGTCCAGGAGTCTTGCCTTGTGTTAAACCAGCTCTTCCATTGAAAAGGGCGATCTAGCCTTTTGCTGATTTGAGAGACCAGTTATACTTTTGGCCTTGTTCGTGTGGAATTGATAGATCATTGTCTGGATTGTACTCATCTCAGAGTGGGGGTAGTGCTCATGCCCCCACGCAAATAAGCACATTAGGGGAAAGGTTATTGTGATGGACTGTGGAGAAATGTGTATTTTTAAAGTGCTCTTTTGTCAAAGTATAATATTGCTTTCTTCCAGAGTGAATCACAGGAAGGCCTAGGAACATGTGAGGCACCTGATTGGCTGTGGCCTCCTGCATTCTGATTGGGCAAAAACTGCATGATGCAGAGAAAGGGGTGATTAAACTCTTTGGCTCATTCCACACATGCAGAGGCGTTCCTCCCATTGGGCAAAGTGGGCAGTTGCCCTGGGCGCAGCCCTGTGGGGGGGGGCGCAGGTTTGTTTGTGGGATTTTTTGTATTTTCAGTGTTTTTCCATTTTTGGCCTGCAGAGGGCGCAGTTTTTAGGCTAGCAGCACCAGGGATGTTCTGGGAGACTCTCCTGATGCTATCACCCAGGTTTGGTGAGGTTTGGTTCAGGGAGTCCAAAGTTATGGCCTCCCAAAGGGGGTGCCCCATCCCCCATTGTTTCCAATGGGAGCTAATAGGAGATGAGGCTACACCTTTGAGGGTCGATAACTTTGGACCCCCTGAACCAAACTTCACCAAACCTGGGAGATATCATCAGGAGAATCTTTTACGGGTACCACCCAGGTTTTGTGAAGTTTGGTCCAGGGGGTCCAAAGCTATGGACTCCCAAAGGGGGTGCCCCATCATCCATTGTTTCCAATGGGAGCTAACAGAAGATGGGGGCTACACCTTTTAGGGTCCATAACTTTGGACCCCCTAAACCAAACTTCACCAAACCTGGGTGGTATCATTAGGGGAGTCTCCTAAAGGTACCCTGAAAGTTTGCTGCTGCTAGCTTAACAATTGCACCCCTGCCAGCAGGCACCTTCCAAATTTCCCCAGATTTTCCTTTTAAATCCCCCCGCCTTTGATATGGATTTAAAGGGAGAATCTGAGGTCCCCAGTTTAAACATTGCAAGTGATGCTGTTTCAGGGTGGGGGAGAATCAACCCCAAAATAGTATCACTTCCAATGTTGTTTAAACTGGGAACCCCAGATTCTCCCTTTAAGATGGATTTAAAAGGAGAATCTGGGCTCCCTAGTTTAAACACCATTGAAAATGATGCTGTTTGGGGGTGGATTCCAGCATCACTTGTTTAGGGAGCCCAGATTCTCCTTTGAAACATTGAAAGTGATGCTGTTTCCCCCAATTGGGGGTACTGGATACAACACCATAAAAGGTTTTCATAGCAGTAATAAAACATTTTGAAAGCATTTTGAAAATGTTTTCAAAAAATTATTTCTGCTGTGTGGCATGGCTTATTGCTGTGCTCAGATTTGTGAGTTGGGGCATGTTCTATAATGTGATGGTGACTTTGAAACAACCTGGTGTAAAAAATCATTGCTTGGTCACAGTGGGGGAGGGTGGCTGCCCATGGGGGGCGCCAAACTCCAGTTTGCCTAGATACGCCACTGGGCGTAGCTACAAGGGGATGTGTGCGTTGCATTGGGCACGTGCCTGGGGGGGCATCAAACTCAGGTTTTGCCCAGGGCTCCAGGTTGCCTAGTTACGCCACTGCACACATGCAGAATAATGCACTTTCAAACTGCTTTCAGTGCTCTTTAAAGCTGTGTGGAATGGCAAAATCCACTTGCAAACGGTTGTGAAAGTGGTTTGAAAGTTCATTATTTTGCGTGTGCGGAAGGGGCCTTAGTCACAACATCCTGAGGGGCTTTTGGTCTGAAACATTCCAGATGTTAAGAACTGTCTGTCTTAACTGAGTAACAACTAAACATCTCTGAGGGGATAGTTCTGTAAAAGTATGTAACAGAAACTGTTGTTAATGCCTGAGTCTGGGAGAAAGCAATTATACACAGACCAAGTATGCTGGTGAGTTAGGTTTATAGGTGAGGGTCATATAAACCAGGATGGGAATATCTTCTAGGTAGAGAAGAATTCTAGTGCACCAGTGGGGTATCAGGATTTGCTTGGAGCTTACCACAGTAGTTTATATTTTGTTTCAAGGGGTTTACCTAACTGTGTGGGCTGTGTGAGGGTACAGTGAAAAAGTACCAAGTCAGTGTTAGGATCCAAAAGTACCAAGTCAGTGGTGGGATCCAAAAATTTTAGTAGGTTCCCATGGTGGTGGTATTCAAACTGTGGCATAGCGCCAATGGGGCTGGGCAGAGCACGACGGGAGCGTGGCCGGGCATTCCGGGGGCAGGGCATTCCTGGCTGTGGCAAGGACGCAGCTGCTGCGCCGGTCCTTGGGCGAGAAATGAATGCACGCAGGCGCAGGCTGCCACGCACGCTGGTGCACCTCCTGCTAGACTGCTTCAAGTTCTGCGCGCTACTGCTGAGAGGAGGGGCGTAACTAAGGCAAAATCATGTGGCAAAATCACCAATTAGTAACCCCCTCTTGGCACACACAAATAATTAGTAACCTACTCTTGGGAACCTGTGAGAACCTGCTGGATCCCACCTCTGGCCATAAGTCAGAATGTTGAAGCAAAGGAACTATATAAACTGTGAACCATCCATGAAAGTAACATCTAAGCTAAACTGAACTAAGTAATCTTAAGTTTTGTGCTGAAGAAACCAAAAACTACAAGTCTCTATGCCAAGCTCTTTTGTGAATAATCTATATTTATCCTGCTTCCTGCCTTATTTGCCTCATCCATCCATCTCCAAGTTAATATTCCTCTTTTTTACCATCTCATGTCTGTTTAATAAATCTGTAATTTCGGTTAAGTTAAAATCTGCCTCAAGTATTTATTTTATTTGTGCTTTTACGAGGGTGTGTCCATGGAAAAGAGAAATAAAAATCAATGGGCATCCTCCGCTTTCTGGTTGTGAACAGGGCTGAGGGAAACTCCTTTTTGCTTTATGCTACCATTATTGGAGGCACCTCAGTCCCTGAAGGGAAAAAGGTGGGAAAAACCCGAGTGAATGGTTTCCCTGCCTGTAGAAGTATAGAAGATGTCAAGTCCAACCCCCTGCCATGCAGAAATACACAATCAAAGCACTCCCGACTGATGGTCATCCAGCCTCTGTTTGAAAACATGCTGAGGAGACTCCACCACACTCCAAGGCAGCGTACTCTACTGTCGAACAGCCCTTACCATCAGGAAATTCTTCCTAATGTTTAGGTGGAATCTCCTTTCCTGCATCTTGAACCCATTATTCCTTGTCCTAGTATCTGGAGCCGCAGAAAACAGGCTTGCTCCATCTTCAACATGAACAGTGGACTGTTATATGGTGGACTGGATTTGTTTTCCCACACATCCACATTATGCTTTCACCATCAAATGCTGCAGTTCCAGCAAAGCTTGCTTTGATGTCCCATCAACAAATCAATTTCTGAACCCTAGAGTTTGGTTCTGGCAGGGGCCGACAGATCCTAACAATGCTGTGAAGGCATTTTGAAGGAGCGTTGAGTGGCACTGGCATTCTGAAAAGAACTGAGATGACACAGATGAGACAAAGCCACAAAGGGAGCAGAGAGGTCTTCCTTCTTCCGGGAGGAAAACATTTCATGTATAAAAGAATAAATATCAACCTATGGGAATAGTCTTTTTAAAGGCGAAAGACATATCTATCTGTCTGTCTGTCTGTCCGTCCGTCCGTCCGTCCGTCCGTCCGTCCGTCCGTCCGTCCGTCTGTCTGCAGTGTGTTGTACTGGTTAAGAGAGGTGGACTCTGATCTAGAGAACTGAGTTAGATTCCCCACTCTTCCACATAAAGCCTTCTGGGCTACCCTGAGCCCGTCACCATTCTCTCAGAACTCTTTCAGCCCCACCAACCTCACATGGTGTCTGTTATGGGGACTGGAAGGGAAGGAGTTTGTAAACTGATTTGAGACTCCTTAAGGTTGAGTAAAGCAGGTTATAAATCCAAACTAACTGTCTGTCTGTCTGTCTGTCTGTCTGTCTGTCTGTCTGTCTGTCTGTCTGTCTGTCTTTTTCTTTCTTTCTTTCTTTCTTTCTTTCTTTCTTTCTTTCTTTCTTTCTTTCTTTCTTTCTTTCTTTCTTTCTTTCTTTCTTTCTTTCTTTCTTTCTTTCTTTCTTTCTTTCTTTCTTTCTTTCTTTCTTTCTTTCTTTCTTTCTTTCTTTCTTTGTAGCCTATTGTCATGCATTCTAAAGGAAGTAATGGGAATGAGATTTGCTTTGGTGGAAAATTGCACATGTCCTGATAGAAGAACGTCTCTCTTTCTGGCTTCTATGGCTTGGGCTTCCATTCTAGGAAACACTTCTCACTCCACTCCAAACCACCCAGATGCTGCAACACAAATAGCCATTAGCAACATCACTTTGTATTCAATTATCTTGATTTGCCTCTCATTTACTTCTTTCCCCAGGGTGACCCAACGACCCCATTGGAATTCTCCTCTTGTGTACTCGAGACCCAAATTAGGCCCAAACATTTTATAAAAAGCACACAGATGCTTCATAATGAGCCTTTTCGAAATGTTGCTGTAGGGAAATAACAATCAAGGACTATTAATTGGGGGGGGGGCACAACATCTACCCCCCTGCTCTATAAGCTAATGGATTTTTTAGCCCAACAGAACCAAACAGAGCAGCTCTCTAGCTGCAAACAATATTTTCCACTCTTGTTCCTGCGCTGGAACTGATGTAGGCCTGCAAACAGACCCAGAACTGCCGATTTATCTCCTTTGAGTCAATTTTTTTTCAAACGTAATTTAATGTGGCTGGTAAGTCCATGCTTGGTTGAAAGCATATTGGGATATTTTAGAGGTACCGTATAATCACGTTTTGGACCCTGGCTACTTCCACACATCACTGGATACTGCTCTCTTGTGCTTCCTCTACCATTCAAATCCAGCTGCAAACCATCACCAGCTCAATGTTCAGCGATGCATGGATTCAGCCACTGCCTATTATGGGATGTATGCCTACTCGCTCAAGGAAGGCCTGAACATTCTAAGCTTGGGATGGAAAGTGAACAGTGCCCTGGCGTCCAGTGGTCCCGTTAGTCCAGTGGTGGCGAACCTTTGGCACTCCAGATGGCACTCCAATTGGCCATGCTGGCAGGGGCTGATGGGAATTGTAGTCCATAACATCTGGAGTGCCAAAGGTTCGCCACCACGGCATCAGTCCATCGCACAACCATAACTTGGCAGCCTTAATCCATGAGAAAAGGTGGGGCATGGGCAAAAAAAATTGGAAAATAAGTTGGACTCCATTATTTCAAGATTGGCAAAATAAAGCCGTGGAGTTAATGTCTTCAGCCAAAATTTCTGATTTGTTGAAATATAAAATGAACGAAGAGTTGATACAAAGGTGAAAAAATTGGTCTAATTATATGGGTAAAATTTATGATATAATGTTAGTTTAACTTGCTAAATGAGTAGAGATAGTTGGATAAATTGTATGTTATAATATAGATAATATAACAATCTATGTTTCACTGGTTATTGTGGGTTTTCCGGGCTGTGTGACCGTAGTCTGTTAGATCTTGTTTCTAACATTTCACCTGCATCTGTGGCAGGCATCTTCAGAGATGTATCACTGTGTAACAGACTTCTCTCTGTGATACACCTTTGAAGAACCCAGCCACAAATGCAGTGAAATGTTAGAAACAAGATCTACCAGACTACGGCCACACAGCCTGGAAAACCCACAACAACCAGTTGAATCCGTCCGTGGAAGCCTTCGACAAATCTATGTTTAATTTGTCTTTTGTCTTTTTCCTTTTTCCTTTATTTTTTATTTTTATGACATTCATTTGTAGATCTATTTGTGAATTATTACAAATGTATGATGTTGATATATTTATGCTATGTATAGGAAAAGGCGGAGTGTAAATGAACATGCAAAAGACTAAAAAAATACGGATGTAAATTTCAGGGCATTGAAATCCCCGATGTGACCAGTGTGAGGAAAGTTCTGGGTCTTTGGTAGGATGGCCAGTCTTCTAAGCAGTGGCTGGAGAATTACAACTGATCTCCAGGTAAAAGAGATCAGCCCCCTGGAGAAGGTGGCTGGTTTGGAGGGGGGTGGCTCTATGGCAGTGGTGGCGAACCTTTGGCACTCCAGATGTTATGGACTACAATTCCCATCATTACATGGACTACAATTCCAATCATTACATTATGGACTACAATTCCCATCTCATTACATGGAAATTGTAGTCCATAACATCTGGAGTGCCAAAGGTTCGCCACCACGGCTCTACGGCATTATACTCTATGGAGGTCTCTCCCCTCCCCAAATGCTGCCCTGCTCTAGATCCATCCTCCGAAACTCCAAGAATTTCCCAGCCCAGTGCCGGCCACCTAGTGTTTGGGGATGAAGAAAGCTGGTGTACATACCCCCTAGCAGCAGAGGTAAATAAGATTATTTGAAACAGGACTATTTTTTACTCCAAATAATCCATTCCAAAGATCTCCCAGGATCACAACTGATCTCCCAGGCTACATAAATGGCTAATTTATGCATTACTTATTTTAAACATCTATTCCCCCTGGAGAAAATGGTTGCTTGGAAGGTGGACTGCATGACATTATACCCTACTGAGCTCCCTCCCCTCCGCAGACCCCAACCTCTCAAATCACCAGGAATTATTAATTATCAATCATTAATGGCTGCTTTGGAGGTCAACTGGGGATAATTAGGAAAGGAATTGAGAATAAAACTGCAAAGATTGTCATGCCCTTATATAAAGGCGTGGTGCGACCGCACTTGGAGTACTGTGTTCAGTTCTGGTCGCCACATCTCAAAAAGGATATTGAAGAGATAGAAAAAGTGCAGAGAAGGGCAATGAGGATGTTAGAGGGACTGGAGCACCTTCCTTATGAGGAGAGGCTGCAGCGTTTGGGACTCTTTAGTTTGGAGAGGAGACATCTGAGGGGGGATATGATTGAAGTCTATAAAATTATGCATGGGGTAGAAAATGTCGACAGAGGGAAATTTTTCTCTCTTTCTCACAATACTAGAACCAGGGGGCATTCATTGAAAATGCTGGGGGGAAGAATTAGGACTAATAAAAGGAAACACTTCTTCATACAACGTGTGATTGGTGTTTGGAATATGCTGCCACAGGAGGTGGTGATGGCCACTAACCTGGATAGCTTTAAAGGGGGCTTGGACAGATTTATGCAGGAGAAGTCGATTTATGGCTACCAATCTTGATCCTCTTTAATCTGAGATTGCAAATGCCTTAACAGACCAGGTGCTCGGGAGCAACAGCCGCAGAAGGCCATTGCTTTCACCTCCTGCACGTGAGCTCCCAAGGGCACCTGGTGGGCCACTGCGAGTAGCAGAGAGCTGGACTAGATGGACTCTGGTCTGATCCAGCTGGCTTGTTCTTATGTTCTTATGACTGTACAGCATTATATTCTACCAAGCTCCCTCCCTCCTTACACCTCCCTCTCTCAGGCTCCACCCTCAAAATTGCCAGGAATCATTAATCAACATGTATTGATTATTAATCAATAATGGAAAGTTGATTAAAAGGGAAAAATCAGCCAGTTGGAAGTCATATTAACATTTCATGGAAAAGGGAACTCGGGGCTTCGGTTTTCAGGAGTTCAGAACTCACTGAGTTTCATCCAGTTAACGGATCAATCCCTCCCTCCCAACTAGCCCACAGTGAATTGTTCCTAGGCTGTTTGGTCGGAGACAATCACATGCAGGCAGAATTGCATAGGATTACATGAAAAGCTAGCAAAGGGAACCAGCGAAGCAGCAAGTATAATGCTTTGCAGAGCTCATCCAAGAGAATGGCATTTCGGTCAAAGACATCTTGCTTCCAAAATGTCTCCTGAAATGGTCCCAAAGCTCTGCTTGAAGGAAGGAGGAATATTTATTTGAATGTTTTCATTTCCTCGTTACAAAAAAAAAAGCCACCACACATTCTGGAATCCAAAGATGATGTAACCGTTCTCTCATTACTGCATACATTACTGGATACATTACTAGGAGCAGCAGTGGCGTAGGAGGTTAAGAGCTCGAGTATCTAATCTGGAGGAACCGGGTTTGATTCCCAGCTCTGCCACCTGAGCTGTGGAGGCTTATCTGGGGAATTCAGATTAGCCTGTACACTCCCACACACGCCAGCTGGGTGACCTTGGGCTAGTCACAGCTTCTCGGAGCTCTCTCAGCCCCACCTACCTCACAGGGTGTTTCTCGTGAGGGGGGAACGGCAAGGGAATTGTCAGCCCCTTTGAGTCTCCTGTAGGAGAGAAAGGGGGGATATAAATCCAAACTCCTCCTCCTCCTCCTCCTCCTCCTTCTCCTCCTCCTCCTCCTCCTCCTCCTCCTCCTCTTCTTCTTCTTCTTCCTCCTCCTCCTCCTCCTCCTCCTCCTCCTCCTCCTCCTCCTCCTCCTCCTCCTCCTCCTCCTCCTCCTCCTCCTCCTTCTTCTTCTTATTCTTCTTCTTCTTCTTCTTCTTCTTCTTCTTCTTCTTCTTCTTCTTCTTCTTCTTCTTCTTCTTCTTCTACATTCTTCAAAATACTGAAAAACTGATACAACTAGTCTCTTGCAGCTGGAGGGAGATGTACTCTTTCCAATTAATCAGTTGTGCGTGATGGTAGACAAGGATCACGTTGGGTATCCAAGAAGCTGTTGCTGTGCATTATTCTATGCTGGAAATTGTATGGGTTGGCACTTCGAGCTGAACTTAAGCTGCAGCAGAAATGATGTGATTTCTAATTTTCCTTGGGCGTCTGATCTTGTGACGGTTTGAAGTATGAATGCCTAACAGAAAGAATCCACTTGGGTGACACTATCTATAAAACATCATTCCGAGAACTGAGGGACAAGCCAAAAGATAACAAAAGAAAAAGGTCTGCTGACCCTTGATTTGTGAGCTTGCATGGGATTTCACTGTGGTGGCGTTGTTCAGTGGCTAATGTCAGACCAGGCTGCCAGTTTCCAGGTGATCAGAAAAGAACTCTGCCCCTGGCTTTGAAGTCCCAAAAACTATTTAAAAATTCACTTGCCCGCAAATGTCCTGACAGGATGCAAGGAGGAATGCTGTAAGCAATGCTGTCTGCTTTTCAGATATTTAAGATATTATTATAAGATCAGCACAGAATGACTGAAACTGCGTTTAAGTGAAGTTTTTTTCACTATTAGACTTTGGGGCTTTCCGCACTACAGAAGGGAGCTAAGGTTGACTCAGTTCCCTTCAGTGGGGGGCAATTCCAGGCTGTCCGCACAGCAACTTACTTGGCCCCCTGGAACTGAGCTAAGTGGGCGAGATCATCTTGGTGCCTGTTTCGCTCCTCGATCGTGATTGGCGCTTGTGTTACCACGGGAAATGGGAGCGTTCTTTTTTTTTTACAGTTTACAGTTTACAGTTACATGCCCGCCACGACTCTTCCATTCTGTGCATGCCACAAAAGCGGCTCCTGATTGGTTGAATGGATGAGGTGTCGTTTCGATGTGTCTACACTTCAAAGCATTGAAGTGGTATCGACCTTGTTCCAGCAGAAAGGTGCAGTTCATAACTGCGACAGGGATGTCGCAGTTCTGAGGGGGGGGGGGAACTGAGACAAAACAACGTTGAGCTCAGTTGCAGTGCGGATATACTGAGGTGAACCTAGATAGAAACCAGTACAACTCTGTCAGTGCGGAAAGCCCCTAAGTGAAGGTTTTTCACTATTAGACTTTGAGTCAGCGAAGGACTAAGGCTCTGCCAAACTGGGACTGGCTCACCCAGATAACACTTTTAGAAGAAGAAGAGCTGGATTTATACCCCCTTCTCTCCTGTAGGAGACTCAAAGGGGCTTACAAACTCCTTGCCCTTCCCCACTTCACAACAAACACCCTGTGAGGTAGGTGGGGCTGAGAGAGCTCCGAGAAGCTGTGACTAGCCCAAGGTCACCCAGCTGATGGTGTTTGGAGTGTACAGGCTAATCTGAATTCCCCAGATAAGCCTCCACAGCTCAGGCGGCAGAGCTGGGAATCAAACCCAGTTCCTCCAGATTAGAGTGCACCTGCTCTTAACCACTACGCCACTGCTGCTTATAGCATATTTACTTACTTTCCTTTATTGGCATTTAGGTTGTACACAATAACCTGGTTTAATTTTTTTAATATATGAGAATGATTTGTAAAAAGACAAAAAGAAGTATGAAAAATTGACTTTTCTTCATATATATTGGATTTGCAAAAAGATAAAAAAAAGTGAATATTAATTTATACTGGGACACCAAAAACATTAAAGATAATTTTTTAACCAGATCTTAAAATTAAAGGCATAATGGTATAATCCCCCAGGGGATGGGGCGGTTTATAAATCGAAACAATAAATAAATAAAATAAATAAATAATGATCTGATAGGGCACTTTTTCTTAAGAGTTAACAATAATTAAAATACAAGAGTACTTGTTGTGAAAGTTAGGAAAAACTTGGCTTCTTTTATCGATCTGTCATTTTATCGATCTGTAAAAAGGCTAAATTTTTGGATTCCAATTTACACTGAAACATTAAGAATGACCCAAGATTTAGATGGCTCTTGAAAATGAAGGTGTTAATGAAGCAAAGAAGGTGTGGAGTAGTTTTGCCTTTTCTCCATCCCGTGTTAGCACTTTGCCATCTTCTCCATGCCGTGACTCTATCCTATCATTTTTCTTCCTTTTGCTACGGACATAACCAAAAAAGCTTTTTGTTGTTGTTGTTTTTAACCTCTCAGCTCATTGCGAGTTTAGCTTTTCTGGCTTTCTCCCTTTGCATCCTGGTTATTGATTTGAATTCCTCTGTGGTGATTTCCCCCCTTTTCCATTTCTCATACGTGTCCTTTTCAAATCTGAACTCGGTTGAAAGTTCTTTAGACAGCCATCCGGGTTTCCTGAGACATCTATCGTTTTTCCTCCTCGTTGGAACTGTTTGAAATCGTGCCCTCAAGATCTCCCTTTTAAGAAACTCCCAGCCGTCGTGCACTCCTTTCTCTTTTAGTATTTTAACCTTGGGATTGCACCCAGTAAATTCCTAAGTTTACTGAAATCTGCTTTCTTACAATCTAGAATGCGTGTATGATTATGCTTAGCATCCCCTTTCCACTGTATAACAAACTCCCTGGCCCCTCAATGATGCGGCTGGCCTCCACGCGGGCTGGGGCCTTTACGGCTCTAGCCCCGGCCTGGTGGAACACCCTTCCTCCAGCTGTCCAGGCCCTGTGGGACCTCAACGAGTTCTGCAGGGCCTGTAAGACGGAGTTGTTCCGCCGGGCCTTTGGAAGGACCAGCCGCTGAAATGGTGCCCCCCCCCCAGTTGGCTCTTCACATCTGGGCCTTTCATCTAATGGGACTCGCTGCCCCCCCTCTCCCGGGGGAGAATTTTAAAAGTGGGGTTGGCCGGATGCCTCTATTATTGTTATCGCTGTTTTAAAGGTTTTAGTAATTTATTTATAATTATATTTTTTGCTGTACACCGCCCAGAGCCCCTCGGGGATGGGGCGGTATAAAAGTCCAAACAAACAAACAAACAAACAAACAAACAAACAAACAAACAAACAAACAAACAAACAAACAAACAAACAAACAAACAAACAAACAAACAAACAAACAAACAAACAAACAAACAAAGAATGAATGAATGAATGAATGAATGAATGAATGAATGAATGAATGAATGAATGAATGAATGAATACATAACATGATCACTCCCACCGAAGGATCTTACCACTTCCACTAATCAGGTCATCCTTATTGGTTAGGAGCAGATTTAAAATAGCAGTTCCTCTTGTTGTTTTTTTCCACCTTCCGGACCATGAAATTTGTTGGACCTGATTGTCATGGAAGAGTTTGACCCTCAGCAAATATCTGGATAATTGAAATCTCCCATTACGACTATTTCTCTTCTTTGTGCAAGTTTGGTCCTCTGTTCCAAGAATGCCTCATCCATCTCTTCAGACTGGCATGGGGGTCGATAACAGAGAGGTAAAGGAGCAGCAGTGGCGTAGGAGGTTAAGAGCTCGTGTCTCTAATCTGGAGGAACCGGGTTTGATTCCCAGCTCTGCCGCCTGAGCTGTGGAGGCTTCTCTGGGGAATTCAGATTAGCCTGTACACTCCCACACACGCCAGCTGGGTGACCTTGGGCTAGTCACAGCTTCTCGGAGCTCTCTCAGCCCCACCTACCTCACAGGGTGTTTGTTGTGAGGGGGGAAGGGCAAGGAGATTGTCAGCCCCTTTGAGTCTCCTGCAGGAGAGAAAGGGGAGATATAAATCCAAACTCTTCCTCCTCCTCTTCCTCCTCCTCTTCCTCCTCTTCCTCTTCCTCTTCTTCTTCTTCTTCTTCTTCTTCTTCTTCTTCTTCTTCTTCTTCTTCTTCTTCTTCTTCTTCTTCTTCTTCTTCTTCTTCTTCTTCTTCTTCTTCTTCTTCTTCTTCTTCTTCTTCTTCCTGCAGGAGAGAAAGGGGGGATATAAATCCAAACTCCTCCTCTTCCTCCTCCTTCCGAAAGTCACAATCTACTATTTATTAATAAAATAACTCTGATAATACCACTTGTCATGGAAACAGAGCTGCAGGATCTGTGGGAAAAGGGATCATTTAGATCAATTTGTATTTTAACCAGCTCTTCCAGAGCAAACAGCAGCCCGGGACATTTTGTTTAGATAGTTGTCAGGAAAGCCAGCTTTTGACACCAGGCAATGAGCAACAGGGAGAACAGGATGTTTCACTGAGGCATCTGCCTAAAGAACAGTCGTAAATTCTGACCGAAGCGTCCCATCATGTGCAAATTCCTGACCTAGGAGCTCAGGGACACCAAACAAAGAGGAGCTCATGGACACCAAACAAAGTGTTTCTCTTCCCCAGAACACGAGGGGGAAAAATAATATCAGATGGGCATTTTGATGCAAGGAATGTGTTTGTTTCCCCTTTTAACTCATTATCTGCACTCTTTAGCCGTTAGTTGCAGCTCCGGTTAATTGTTTCTGGCTCTTGGCTTGAGAAGACGCCCCGCTCCTTTATTGATAAACTTCTATTTATGCCCACATCTTAATCAATGTCGAGAGTTTTGCTTCCGTGCTGGAATTAGCTTTTTGTAGACAAATTCCACCTTATCCATTTTCCTTATTTATTTTTTTTAAGAAGCATCTGTGGACAGCTATCCAGAATCCTGTATTTAACAATGAAAATGAAATAATGTGGGCATTTTCATAAATGGGCAATTCATGGAGTGTCGGGCTAGTATTTGTGTGTGTGAGCCTTCTAGTCACAGCTGGTTTAGGGCAACCCCATATGGTTTTCTAGGCAAGAGATGTCCAGAGCTGTTTTCTCCATTGCCTGCCTCCACATGGGCTTGACTCTATGAGGCTTTCCGCGCTACAGAAGGAGAGGCTTAAGGCTCCACTCGGTTCCCTCTCCAGTGGAGAGGCAATCTTCCAGGCATGTCCGCGAGACAGCAACTGAGTTGGCTCCCTGAAACCAAGCTAAGTGGGCGGGATCATCTTGGTGCCTGTTTTGCTCCTCGATCGTGATTGGCGCTTGTGTTATGGCGGGAAACGGGAGCGTTCTTTTTTTTTTTTACAGTTTTTACAGTTTACAGTTTACAGTTACATGCGCTTTCTGCCCGCCACGACTCTCCCATTCTGCGCATGCCACAAAAGCGGCTCGTGATTGGTTGAACGGATGAGGTGTCATTTCGATGCGTCTGCACTTCGAAGCTTCGAAGCGGTATCGACCTTGTTCCAGCAGAAAGGTGCAGTTCATAACTGTGACAGGGATGTCGCAGTTCTGAAGGGGGGAACTGAGACAAAACAACGTTGAGCTCGGTTGCAGTGGGGATTCACTGAGGCGAACCTAGGTAGAAACCAGTACAATGTCAGTTCGGAAAGCCCCTATAAAGGAAACTACAGCCCTTTGTTTGCAAGAGTAAGGCTGTTAACAATAGGATGTTTTGGGAGGGCGTTGATTCATAGTGTCACCATAATTCAGAAGTGACTTCACTTGACCCCTTTCTGCTCTTCAGCCTGTCCACAGAGATGTGGATGTGGAGGCCTTGCAAGTCCTGATCCCTCTGACCCAAGGAGGCCGGAGAACCCCAGCAGCACTCCCAAGCATTCTCTGCTTGGTGACCCTGCCCTTTCCCCCAATGAACTGTAGCAAATCTGGGCATCTAGCATTGAGTATTGGCAGAAGTCCCCAACCTTTTTGAACCTGTGAGTTCATGTGAGTAAGTGCTTTATACTGTCAGTATTAAAACTCAATGTGCGCAACTACTCTGTAAAACATGCCTTGAAATATGTGCCTATCCTTTCCCTCCCTCCCTCCCTCCCTCCCTCCTGGCTCTGTGCTGTGTTTCCAGTGCTGGGGGGGCAATTGGGGGTGTTGAATATAACACTATAGAACGTTTTCACATCAGTAATAAAACATTTTGAAAGCATTTCAAGTCATATGACGCTTAAAACTCTTTAAAGTGTTATAACAGTTGTTAAACATTTTGAAAGCAATTTGAAAATGTTGTCAAAAATGTATTTCCACTGTGTGGCATGAAGAAGAAGAAGAAGAAGAAGAAGAAGAAGAAGAAGAAGAAGAAGAAGAAGAAGAAGAAGAAGAAGAAGAAGAAGAAGAAGAAGAAGAGGAGGAGGAGGAGGAGGAGGAGGAGGAGGAGGAGTTTGGATTTATATCCCCCTTTCTCTCCTGCAGGAGACTCAAAGGGGCTTACAGTTTCCCTCCCCCCTCAACAAACACCCTGGGAGGTGGGTGGGGCTGAGAGAGCTCCGAGAAGCTGTGACTAGCCCAAGGTCACCCAGCTGGCGTGTGTGGGAGTGCACAGGCTAATCTGAATTCCCCAGATAAGCCTCCACAGCTCAGGCGGCAGAGCTGGGAATCAAACCTGGTTCCTCCAGATTAGAAATACAAGCTCTTAACCTCCTATGCCACTACTGTGTTCAGATCTGTGTGTTGGGGCATGTTCTATAATGTGATGGTGACTTTGAAATGACCTGGTGCAAAAAATCGTTCTTTGGTCGTGGTGGGGGAGGGCAGCCACCCATATGGGGTGGGGGGGAAAGAAAGATTTTGCCCCAGGCTCCATTTTCTCTAGCTACGCTTCTGGCATCTTGCCTGCTGAATTATCTCAGATCTCTTCTTTTCCTGGTTCTCTGAACTCTCCCAACTCACTCTTAAAGCCTCACAGTCCCAAGACTGCTCCTTTTGTTAAAGCCCTTTAAATTGCTGTCCTATCAGTATTGCTGTTATTGCAGTTCTTTTGATATTGTAGCCCCTTTCCAAAAATAATCCCCCTCTCCAAATGAAAGAGACCACACTCTGCTGAAGAAGGGGACCATGTCCTAGAACTGATATTCTCCCCGCTCCTCCACACATATACATACAGCCACTGCTGCTGCTGCTGCTGCTGCGGGAGGAGAGGGCGGCTTGTTATTTCAATATTCCTTGGTATTTTGATATTCCTAAAATAGATTTATCGTTATTTCAACCGATCTAATATGGTACAAATGCTTGAAGTTGAAATAAAGTTTTACAAAGCCCTCCCAATGATCAGGGAGAAGGGAAGTAGAGCGGGAGAAGCAGGGTGGGGCCAAAAAGCCCAAAGCAAAAAATAACACAAGGACATTTATTCACAACAACAACAACCACCTTTATTTGGCATTTAAAAATAGGTTCTAGAGCATTGCCAGACATTTTTGAAATACAAATCAAGAGTACAGTCAAAGCGCAGACAGGAAGACTATATAGCAGTATACATTACTTAGAAAGTTCGGTCACTTGTAAAAGGAAATTTTGCTACTTTTTCCAAGAGCGTGACATCTGTGTTGTTTAACAGAAGCTCCACAACAGAACAGTCAGAGTCACGTTCACATTTGTCTAGGGCCGGCCTGGGAGAGAAATTCCTAATGCCCACATATCTCGGACAGTCGAGTATAATGTGAGCAAGAATCTCCACTTGATTTTTACAGTGTGGACAAACCCGATCCTGAAGAGGTATGGATAAGTAGCGACCCTTTGTAATGGCCGATGGGAAGGTATTGGATCTGGCCCTTGTGATAGTCCATCTCTGTTGGGGTTCAGTTAATAATTCAAGATATTTGGCTACGTGCCCCTGTTCCGGTATTATTCCGACAGAGAGGGGTGAGCATGATTTGTTTGCTTGCCCCAACAAGATATGATATTCCTGTTCTAGAAGTCTACTTTACAAGGTTTGGAAAATTTCTCTGGGACATTTATTTCATCTTCCCTGGAAAACAGGGGGGGGAAGGCCACTCTTTGCCTGCTCTCACAAACAGCAGAGATTGTGGGATCTGCTGGACAGTCAGTGTGAAAGGAGAGAAAAGGCATCCATAACAGAAGCTCTGCCTCCAAAAGAACCCTCAGTGTGGGACAGAGCACCAGAGGCCAAGAAACGGGAGACCCTCCCAGAGGTGCATTGAGACAATTAAACTTCTCACACGGATTTAAATTCACAGAATTAACAAAGTTTCCGACGCTGGGACAAAGCTTCATTAGGGAGGGGCAGGAATGGAAAAACAGCATCTGTTCTTCCAAACTGGGATTGGACGGAACACATAGCAGCACTGTCAGAAATGACGACCCCTTCATTGAGGTACTTTTCTGCAGCTGTGGCTAGTCAGTTTCTTCCTGCAAAAGCAACTCCCACCGTCAAATAAAACTGCAAGGATTGTCATGCCCTTATATAAAGCCGTGGTGCGACCGCACTTGGAGTACTGTGTCCAGTTCTGGTCGCCACATCTCAAAAAGGATATCGAAGAGATAGAAAAAGTGCAGAGAAGGGCAACGGGGATGATTGAAGGATTGGAGCACCTTCCTTATGAGGAGAGCGTTTGGGACTCTTTAGTTTGGAGAGGAGACGTCTGAGGGGGGATATGATTGAAGTCTATAAAATTATGCATGGGGTAGAAAATGTTGACAGAGAGAAATTTTTCTCTCTTTCTCACAATACTAGAACCAGGGGGAATTAATTGAAAATGCTGGGGAATTAGGACTAATAAAAGGAAACACTTCTTCACACAACGTGTGATTGGTGTTTGGAATATGCTGCCACAGGAGGTGGTGATGGCCACTAACCTGGATGGCTTTAAAAAGGGCTTGGACAGATTTATGGAGGAGAAGTCGATCTATGGCTACCAGTCTTGATCTGCCTTGATCTCAGATTGCAAATGCCTTAGCAGATCAGGTGCTTGGGAGCAACAGCAGCAGAAGGCTATTGCTTTCACCTCCTGCACGTGAGCTCCCAAAGGCACCTGGTGGACCGCTGCGAGTAGCAGAGAGCTGGACTAGATGGACTCTGGTCTGATCCAGCAGGCCAGTTCTTTTGTTCTTTTGTTCTTATTTTCATTTCCTCCTAACTGTGGGGCGTAGCTTCAAAGGGGAGTAGAATTGCCAGGTTGGAAAACTCCTGGAGCCTTGTAGGGAGGGGGCGCTTGGGGAGGACAGGGACGTCAGCAGGGTACAATGTCATACACTCCCCCCTCTGAAGCAGTGTTTCCCAACATTTTCGACGTCATAGTACCCTTGACCTCACTCTTCATATCTCACGGTACCCCTGCCATCCCCCCCACCTTCCCCTCCCAGTGCCCCTGCCTGCCTGCCACGCCCACCCCTTCTCCTCCCGGGGTGAAGGGAAGAACTGTGGGGCAAGAAGTGGCTGCTGACCTTGCAGCAGGTCTGCTGTGTGGACAAATACTTAATTAGCAGAGTTCATGCAATAATGAGGCAGAGACCAGTTGCTTTACTGAAATAAAGTTCACTTACTACAGGGAAGGGAAACTTGGAAGAAAAACCAATAAACATCTTTCTTACTAGCTAGCACCAACAGCCAGCTTGCTGCTTAGACCATTACATGGCTACTAAGCTATAGACTGAACTGAACTGACTGAGCATGTGCAGAGTGCAACACAAAGAAGATATATCTAAAGCCTACGTGCAGAGCTGCATGTAGCCCACCCAACCAATAGGTATCAATTACCTGGTCACTGACTTCTGACCTCACTAACTAATTAGCATGCAACAATTAACTCCTTCATTACTGGATTGTGTGACTGGCACTTGCCAAATCCCATCAAGGTCCCATCCCCCGGGCCAGCTCCATGTCCTTGCTGGCACCAGCGGAAGACACTGCAAAAGTGAGAGGGGGGCTGGTAGCGTTGCCATGGTACCCCTGGGACATGCTCATGGCACCCCAGGGTACCACGGAACCCTGGTTGGGAGTCCCTGCTCTGAAGCATCCATTTTCACCCGGGGAATTGATTTCTGTCCCCTGGCGATTGGGGGCCAGATCCCCCGTTCCTGGCCATCGGGGGGGGGGGGGATGGGAGCAGGTTCACTAGATCATAAGAACATAAGAACATAAGAAATAGCGTGCTGGATCAGACCAGAGTCCATCTAGTCCAGCATTCTGCTACTCACAGTGGCCCACCAGGTGCCTTTGGGAGCTCACAGGCAGGAAGTTAAAGCAATGGCCTTCTGCTGCTGCTGCTGCTCCCGAGCACCTGGTCTGCTAAGGCATTTGCAATCTCAGATCAAGGAGGATCAAGATTGGTAGCCATAAATCGACTTCTCCTCCATAAATCTGTCCAAGCCCCTTTTAAAGCTATCCAGGTGAGTGGCCATCACCACCTCCTGTGGCAGCATATTCCAAACACCAATCACATGTTGCGTGAAGAAGTGTTTCCTTTTATTAGTCCTAATTCTTCCCCCCAGCATTTTCAATGAATGCCCCCTGGTTCTAGTATTGTGAGAAAGAGAGAAAAATCTCTTTCTGTCCACATTTTCTACCCCATGCATAATTTTATAGACTTCAATCATATCCCCCCTCAGACGTCTCCTCTCCAAACTAAAGAGTCCCAAACGCTGCAGCCTCTCCTCATAAGGAAGATGCTCCAATCCTTCAATCATCCTCGTTGCCCTTCTCTGCACTTTTTCTATCTCTTCCATATAGCACTTTTGGATGATGTGGGCGACCCAGGACTGAACACGAGTACTCCAAGTGCTGATCGCATTCACTACGGCTTTATATAAGGGCATGACAATCCTTGCAGTTTTATTATCAACTCCTTTCCTAATGATCCCCAGCATAGAATTTGCCTTTTTCACAGCTGCCATGCATTGAGTTGACATTCCCATGGACTTATCGACTAAGACGCCCAAATCCCTTTCCTGGTCTGTGACTGATAGCACTGACCCTTGTAGCTTGTATGTGAAGTTTGGATTTTTTGCCCCTATGTGCATCACTTTACATTTTGCTACATTGAACTGCATTTGCCATTTCTGAGCCCACTCACCTAATTTATCAAGGTCCGCTTGGAGCTCTTCGCAATCCTTTGTGGTTCTCACCACCCTACATAATTTGGTATCATCTGCAAACTTGGCCACCACGCTACCCACCCCTACTTCCAGGTCATTTATGAATCCAAGTTAGATCCAAGTTAGGAAATTTTTCATTATCTAAACTGAACTGAATTTGCACCTAATATATACAGTGATGCTGTTGAGCCCACAAATGTCTGTGCATCAGGGGAAAATCTTAGCAGGCATGAAAAGCGCATTAATCACTGTGAGGATTTACCTCTTGACTGGCTTCGAGCTTGGCACATTCAGAAAGACCGCCTCGGTAAACTGGCAGAATCTCCTTCCGATTCAATTTAGGCAGCTTAGCTGTAGTTAAGGCTGCCAACCTTGGGAAGGAAAAACTCTTGGAGATTTGTTCTTTTGTGTGGGGGGGGGGCTTGGAAAGGACAAGGACTTCAGTGGACTGCAATGCCACAAAGTCCACCCTTTAGAAGAAGAAGAAGAGTTTGGATTTATATCCCCCCTTCTCTCCTGCAGGAGACTCAAAGGGGCTGACAATCTCCTTGCCCTTCCCCCCTCACAACAAACACCCTGTGAGGTGGGTGGGGCTGAGAGAGCTCCGAGAAGCTGTGACTAGCCCAAGGTCACCCAGCTGGCATGTGTGGGACTGTACAGGCTAATCTGAATTCCCCAGATAAGCCTCCACAGCTCAGGCGGCAGAGCAGGGAATCAAACCCAGTTCCTCCAGATTAGATACACGAGCTCTTAACCTCCGACGCCACTGCTGCTCCTAAAAGAATCCATTTTCTCTAGGGGAAGTGATCTCTGTAATCTGGGGGGGGGGAGAGAGGGGCCTGGCATCTCCACTCACCCTGGGGAAAGGGGCAGGGAAGGGAGGGGCGGATCATCTGCTGGAGGCCCCTCCTCCTGGAGAGAAGGGGGAGGGAGGGGAGAGGGAAGGGGCACAACATCTGGTCATGGCCCGCCCACCCCAGGGGAGGGGGAAGGAGGGGTGTAATGACATTTCGGCTCCCTGGGGTGCCACGTTGAGGGACCCCCTGGCCCCATCTGGAGGCTGGTATTCCTAGGACCGTGGAGGCGAACCTTTGGCACTCCAGATGTTATGGACTACAATTCCCATCAGCCCCTGCCAGCAAGGCCAATTGGCAGGGACTGATGGGAATTGTAGTCCATAACATCTGGAGTGCCAAAGGTTCGCCACCCCTGTCCTAGGAGAAGGTGAGTCGCAGGAAAACGTTCCAGTTTGGTTTGGGATAAAGGCAGAGAGACTGCTGCGAGTAATGTTCTCCTTGTATATTTGTAAATCACGAAAATATGACATACATGGCTCTTCTGAAGGGAACAAGCAAAAGAAACCTGTGGCGTAGTGGCTTAGAGCAGTGGCTAAGATCAGGTGCATTCTGATTTGGAGGAACTGGGTTTGATTCCCAGCTCTGCCGCTTGAGTTGTGGAGGCTCATCTGGGGAATTCAGATTAGCCTGTACACTCCCACACACGCCAGCTGGGTGACCTTGGGCTAGTCACAGTTCTTCAGAGCACTCTCAGCCCCACCTACCTCACAGGGTGTTTGTTGTGAGGGGATAAGGGCAAGGAGATTGTAAACCCCTTTGAGCCTACAGGAGAGAAAGGGGGGATATAAATCCAGAGCTCCTCCCCTCCCTCCACCACTCCTTCCTCCCTCCTCCTCCTCCTCCCCTCCTCCTCCCTCCCTCCTCCCTCCTCCTCCCTCCTACTTCTTTTCTCTTCTACTGCTTCTTCCTGGCTGTACTTCAGTCCTTTTACCGGTGGTCTTACCTAAGGTGCTTTACTGCAGCTGTTGCTAGTCAATTTCTTTCTGCAAAAGCAACTCCCACTGTCAATTCCATTTCCTCCTAACTGTGGGGCGTATCTTCAAAGGGGAGTAGAATTGCCAGATCCAGGTTGGAAAACTCCTGGAGACTTGTGGGGAGGGGGCGCTTGGGGGGGGGACAGGGACGTCAGCAGGATACAATGACATATACTCCCCCCTCTGAAGCATCCATTTTCACCAGGGGACCTGATTTCTGTCGCCTGGCGATTGGATGCCAGATCCCCCATTCCTGGCCATCAGGTGGGGATGGGAGTAGGTTCACTAGATGCATGTTAGGAAATTCCTAGAGCACAGGTGTCAAACTTGCGGCCCTCCAGGTGTTCATGAACTACAGTTCCCATCAGCCCTTGCCAGTATAGCCAATGCTCATGTTGGGAGGGACTGATGGGAATTGCGGTTCATGAACACTGGAGGGCCATGAGTTTGACACCCCTGTCCTAGAGGTTTGAGAATGGAGCCTGCGGAGGGCAGAGACCACAGTGGGGTACAATGTCATAGGGTCTACCTTCGATAGGAGGAGGAGGAGTTTGGATTTATACCCCACTTTTCTCTCCTGTAAGGAGACTCAAGATGGCTTACAAGCTCCTTTCCTTTCTTCTCCCCACCACAGACACCTTGTGAAGCCGGTGGGGCTGAGAGAGTTTTGGGAGAACTGGGACTAGCCCAAGGTCACCCATCAGGAATGTAGGAGTGCGGAAACACATCTGGCTCACCAGATAAGCCTCTGCCATTCTGCTGGAGGAGTGGGGAATCAAACCAGTGCTCCAGATTAGAATCCACCTGCTCTTAACCACGACGCCACGCTGGCTGTCATAGCAGCCATTTTCTCCGGGGGAACTGACGTCTATAGTCTGAAAGATCGGCTGGAATTCTGCCAACTGTCTGGGCCCCACCTGGATTCTGGCAGCTCTACCTGCATTTGTCACAAAGCAGTAGCGGCTGATGACACTTCGCTCAGCTGTAATGTCGCGATTGTGATTCTTTGCCCGTCGTTCTGTTCTATCCTTTTCGGCCCCGGCTCGTACAAGATTTCTTGCTGGCTTGCCGACGCTTGAAATCCAGTTTTATTTGCTGAGGACAGAACGGCTCCCTGGCAGAATTCTGGCGAAGATCTAGTGTCGAACACTGAAACCACATGTACCGCTCAGAAAAGCCGAAAGCGATGGTAAATCAAGCTCCCTGCATAGCCGTGAATCGATTCAGAAGGGGTGGGGGAAGAGAAATCAGTACTGTTGCTCAAATGCTGAATGCTGAAAGTGGACTTAAGCACATCAACTTGGCCTGTCCATTTTTCATGTATCCGAAATGCGGCTGCCAATCCTGGGTGGGGAAACTCCTGTAGGTGAGGGGGTGGATTCAGGAGAGGGTGGGTTTGGGAAATGTAGACGCCTCACTGGACTGTAGTGCCATCGAGTGCACCCTCCCAAGCAGATATGTTCTCAAGGGGAACTGATCTCTGCAGTCTGGAGATCAACAGTGATTGCTAGAAAGTCTCCAGAGCCTACACTGAGTGAGAGAAACCTCTATGGTTTCAGGAGGGAGGGGGCTTGATGCACCTCATTGCTTCTTTCTTTCCTCCAGCATCACGCCTCCTGTCTCTCTTCTTCCCAGTTTTTCGTGGATTTACCTGCCACTGCCTCTTTTTGCTTTTCTCACTTTTTTTTTACTGTTTTGTCATATTGAGGTACAGATTCATTCATTCTTTCTTTCTTTCTTTCTTTCTTTCTTTCTTTCTTTCTTTCTTTCTTTCTTTCTTTCTTTCTTTCTTTCTTTCTTTCTTTCTTTCTTTCTTTCTTTCTTTCTTTCTTTCTTTCTTTCTTTCTTTCTTTCTTTCTTTATTTCTTTATTTATTTATTAGGTTTCTATACCGCCCCATCCCCGAAGGGCTCTGGGCGATGTACAACATAAAATCCATGCCGGGGCAGGGGGAGGGGGGAGAGAATTAGGACTAATAAATGGAAACACTTCTTCACGCAACGTGTGATTGGTGTTTGGAATATGCTGCCACAGGAGGTGGTGATGGCCACTAACCTGGATAGCTTTAAAAGGGGCTTGGACAGATTTATGGAGGAGAAGCTGCATCTATGAGAAACTACCAATCTTGATCCCTCCTTTGATCTTGGAGGAGTTGCAAATGCCTTCAACAGTCCAGGGTGCCAAAGAGCAACAGCCACCAGAGAAGGACCCATTTGGCTTTCACATCCTGCATGTGAGCTCCCAAAGCCACCTGGTGGGCCACTGCGAGTAGCAGAATGCTGGACTAGATGGACTCTGGTCTGATCCAGCTGGCTTGTTCTTATGTTCTTATGTTCTTATGTTCATACAATGTCAGGTAAAGGAGCGATCATACAAAACATAGTAAACAATTAACGTCGCTCCATCCAGTTAATAATCACTCAAATACACTAAAACTCCATATAAACAGCGGTTAATGCAATCGAATAATTAAATAATTAAATAAGAGGCGTCCAGAAAGACCCGCCTTTAAAACCTTCCCCCCAAAGGGAGCGCAGCGGGCCCCTCAATATGAGGGTTACCCTGATGTAAACAGCACAGGGAGCAGGGAGGGGTGCCATCAGCGGCTGGACACTCCAAAGGCCCAGTGGAACAGCTCGGTCTTACAGGCCCTGTGGAACTCACCGAGATCCCGCAGGGCCCGGACAGCTGGAGGAAGGGTGTTCCACCAGGCTGGGGCCAGGGCTGTAAAGGTCCTGGCCCGTGTGGAGGCCAGCCGCAACATCTTTGCCTAAAGATGTTGAAACCTCTCAAGCTTCAGTCAAGAAGCTGCCCAAATGGCTTTGCCTATAGTTATGAAACCCAGCTTTCATTATTGTGGATATGCCCTCCGCACTGGATTAATTTGCAAACTCTGCTATTTGTTTCTAAGAAGGTGGAATATCTGGCGTCTGGTGAGTGCTCAGATATTACCCCCGAAGAATAATAGCTTTTCTCTGCCGAACTAACGGTAATTTCAAGAGCTCTCCAGTCCCCACTTGGAAGCTGGCAACCTATTTAGAAAGCTGGTACCCCTGCTTGACTGTTTGTTCCGCAGTGGTGTTTCCTCTTGTTTTTCTGTTCAGTCTGAAAAGTGTGGGGACAGCTGAGCCCTTTCCTGTTGTTTCTTCAATCTCCATTTGGGAAGTTTGCCCACCATGGGGTTTTTTTTGAACTGGATTTTATGTACCGTATATACTCGAGTATAAGTCGACTTTTTAGCACATTTTAAATGCTGAAAAAGCCCCCCGGCTTATACTCGAGTATATACAGTAATTACAAGATGGCCGCCGGAGCTGTGGCACACTGAGAAAGGAGATCTCACCAGCTGTGGCAGAAGCATTTTGCCTGCATCGAACTTTGAGGATTAAATTCACCATTCCCTTTTGTGTTTTTATGCAAAGCTAGGCTTGTAAATCCTCCAGCTTTGATAAAGCCACAGTCTTTGCCATTAGAGTTGCTCCATTGGCTCTGAATGCCGTGTTAGGTATTACTCTGTGCCCTTGAAATTTGAGTTCCGACAGGCGTGACATCCTCTTGGAGAGAGATTCCATTGCACTCGTAGCGTTTAAAGACTGCAAAATGCAAGTCAAGATTTGTTACTAGTAAATCAGGTCAAGCTGAGTTTTTGTGCAAATTCCTCTCTGTTAAGCTGTACAAATTAAAGCTGAAAGGAGAGGGTCTTACAGTTCTAAGGACAGAAATACCCTCTGTGCTATTTAACAAGTGTGGTAGGAGACAACGAGACACTGTAGATCTTCCTAATGGCTCAATCTTACCTTTGATTAAAATATGTCCCTGAACATGCAAGGATAAAAGCGTACACTGTTCACAAGGTGGTGCTAGCAAACAGTTATCTGCTTCCTTTAAAAACTGCCTTGCTTAATGACATTTTTAAAATTCTAGTGAGCCATTTTTGAGGGAGACCTTGTGGGTACTCACAGTCTTTGGCATGAAGCAGCCAGGCAGGCTCCCTTCTTGCCTTCATCCTGTTTGTCCTCTGATCATGAAGATTGCTTTTAGTCCACTTTTCTTACAACCAGTGAGATACCTTCATGAATTTTATTGGTATCTATTTTATTTTTGAAATTCACCAGTAGCTGCTGCATTTCCCACCCTAGACTTATACTCGAGTCAATAAGTTTCCCAGTTTCAAAACAAGTGCCTCTACTTCTATGTCTGGCCCACTTGTACTCGCAGTATATACGGTAGTCTATTGCTCCTGTGATAAACCTACAGTGCTATTTTTTTTTAAAAAAAGAAGCCCCTCTGATCCTTCTGGCTCAAAGAGCAGTTAGAAGTGTTGCTGTGTGGGGAGGGCAAAGCAGGGAGGAGCAGGGATACACAAAGATATCCGGATGCACACTGCTCTCCTTCACTCTCCCAGCAAAGGGAGAGGGAAAAGTCATACTTTGCAAGTTTAAGAAGCCAATGCAAGAGCATGGTAAGTTTTGAAGAGGGGAAAACACATGTGCAATGGAGAAACAAACCCTGTGAAAGAGACCACAAATACATAATTGTACTGTGAATTAATGAAGGCTTCACCACTATTGAATCAATCTCAAGGTCACACCGAACAATTTTATACCTCCATGTTGCTTGCAAACATCAATCCTGATATAATTTACGGTGTGGCCAAGTTAATTAACAGCACCCAAAGCATGTCGCAACACAGCAGGTTTAGTGACCCGACAGCGGCCCTTTCAACTCAAATCACCTAAAACTTCTAAAATATGACTTTGTGGATGCAGGGAGAAATGCCAGACGCTGTCTCCCCCCACACTCTTTGACTACCATCTTTATAAGGACCTGTGGGAGAAACGTATTGTGGCTCAGGTCAACACAACCCAAAGCAAAAAGAAACAACTTGCTCTGCTCCCTGTCTGATAGAAATCCACCCGTTACAAGCCTGGTAGCTGTCGGGATGTCTATTATGGGGGTGGGGTGTGAGCGGGATGCTACTCTATGCAATGCTCTGTCTACTGTGTTGTTCTGTTTCCTCCCTCTCTGTAACCTTGGAGGAATCTAGTGAATGCTGTTCTGTTTAGTTTCGTGTGTGTGTGTGTGTGTGTGTGTGTGTGTGTGTGTGTGTGTGTGTGTGTGTGTAGGGCAGTGGTGGCGAGCCTTTGGCACTCCAGATGTTATGGACTACAATTCCCACCAGCTCCTGCCAGCAATTGGCCATGCTGGCAGGGGCTGATGTTAATTGTAGTCCATGACATCTGGAGTGCCAAAGGCTCGCCACCACAGGTGTAGGGGAAACGCTGTTCTATATTATCCGCTGTTCTGAGCGGAGCTCCTCAGAACAATTACCTGCACTCTTTGAACTTTCAGTGGTTTCATTGTCTATGAAAGGGAGTTTCTGACAGTAGCTCAGTATTTCTCATGGATCTTAAAAAAAAAAAAAATTAAACCTTAAAATGTTTAAAGTGGTGCCTGAATTTTCAATAAGGATCCAAGATAATAACCAATGTTATCTTTTTATAGCATTAATTTGAACCATCACTTTTATTATTATTATTTTATTATTATTTATTCCACTTTTATACCGCCCTCCCCCAGAGGGCTCAGGGCGGTTCACATCATAATACAACAAGTGGGTAACAAATAAGATACTAAAAATTCATCAGTTAAAAACAGCGCTCCTAATTCAGAAACAATTAAAACAGATGGCGTTCAGCTATTAGCTCCCCAACTCCCCTAAGAGGGGGACAGCGGATCTTAGTTGTTAATGTTAATGGGCACCTATCAGCAGCCGGCCTCACCAAAAGTCTCATGGAATAACCCCGAGTCTTACAGGCCCTGCATGAACTCTTGTAGGTCCCAAGAGGTCTGACAGCTGGAGGCTGTTGGTCTCACCAGGCAGGGGCCAGGGCCGTAAAAGCCCTGGCCCTGGTGGAGGCCAGCCGCATCATAGAGGGGGCGGGGATCTCCAGTAGATTGGCCTCTGCCGAACGCAGAGACCGACGTGGGACATATGGGGCCATCTTTACCATCTTAACCTGTAAATGTGTCTGACCTTCTGTGTATTTTAATTGTATGCCAATTAAAGGCTCCTTGTACTTGTAGAGATCGCTTTTATGCACATGATGTTAGGAGTATTTATTTATTGCATTTGTTCTGGCTGGTCACACTGTAATTAATCTCCTTTATTCTAGGTGGCAAACATGGACGCTACTGCAAGTGGGAATAGGAGAGGGAGTTCCCTGCACGGAACCCTGGCGCAGGAGTTCTGAAGATGCCCAGTCCCCCCTTAGCTCTTCCTGGGCCTTTCCCTCATACAGCCTGGACTGAGAGGGCGGAGTAACCACCTAGTTCCAGCTGCTCCGTCATCCAAGTCTCCTGCAATGATGTCAAAATTTTGTCTTAAAAAAGGGAAGGTCCATTGAATATGCCAAGCATCTATGCCATCCTGCAACGTTCCACGAGAGAATAGATAGTGAATTTGGACATGGGGCCCTTAGTCAATCTGATGTAATTTGGTTCACAGTTCCCTGGTGATCCATGAAGTTACTGCCATTTTTTCCTTGTATTCTGCTTTGTCTAGTAAACAGTCACCGACTGTATAAGGACTGCAATTAATAAATCGATTTGAGCCGATTGTGCTGCTCAGCACCATTCTGGACCTTTTGTGCATGGCAGGCAGAATTGTCACCTGTGCTTGGGGTGAGCTGCTCCCTCAAGAAGGAATCATGCTATCATGAGCCGGATACTGAGGACTAGAGGCAGAGCCCGCCCCGGTCCTGCCCAGGAATGCCCCCCAAACGGCACTCCCTGGCCATGCCCGTGCACTGGCGCATGCCCGGGGTGTTGTGCCCCCCTGTCCTATTGGTGCTACGCCACTGCTGAGGACTCTGATGTAGAGCCTGAAGACACTGTGGAACCAGAGATGGCTCCTTGTGAGGAAATGCAGACAACAGAGCCAGCTCCAAATCCTTCCCGGCAAGTCAAGGCAGAGCCTGATGCTGTGCAGCTGGAAGAACCCTCAGGAATCTCAGAAGAGCCAAGTAGCAGGCCAGTTGCACGAAGGAGACAGAAGCAGAGGCTAAAGTTACAGAGTAAAAGGAGAAGTGCTCACATTGCTGCTAGGCGTGGCAGAAAGCTCTGCGAAATGGAAGGACGCCTGAGGAGGACTGAGTCCTTGTCTCATTAGCCAGGATCTCCTTCATAAACTCTGTCTTGGGCTTGGCCGCACCTGGTCTTCCTCTGACCTCCATTTCTCAGCCTGCCTTCCTGATCTCCTTCCTATGCCTTGAATATTGCCTGCCCTGACTCTGGACTGTTTTGGACGATGCCTTTGCTTGTCGCCTGTCTTGATTCCCGCCTGTCTTGACTATGCCTCACTTGCTGCACTCTGGTCCGTCTGGCCAGAAGCACACATACAACATCTCCAAAAACAACAACAACTGAAAATGTATATGCAGCATATTTGGGTTTGTTTGTTTTTTTAAAAAAATACAATCCGGGAGTGGCAGCAGTAACTCCTTTGCTTGGATTGCTTCAAGGCTAACATTTGTCTGTGGTGATTTGAAGTTGCTCCTGAGCCAGTGAACGGCCAGGCGCTCATGTGATAAAACTTGTGACAGGGAGAAGAAATGGGATGGCCGCGCGAGGACTGATGGGCTGTTGGAAGAATTTTTTATTTATTTATTTAGATTTACTCCCTGCCCTACAACAACATTTAGCCACCACTGTGTTGCCCGTCTATCGCACCCGCTCTTAGTCTCGCCCACACTTGGACAATATCTGAAGTGTGAGGATTACGTCCGAGGTGAGATGAGTGGATCTTCCACAGGTTTTTTGGGATTGTTTTGCCATCTTGCATTTTAGTACAGTGGAACCTCGGTTTTCGTTGGTAATCCGTCCGAAAAGAATCGATGAAAACTGAAACCGATGAAAACCGAGGCAAACTTCTCCACAGGAATCAATGTAAATCCAATTAATCCGTTCTAGGCACTCCAAAAAACATACCAAAAACACATTTTTGGTGTATAAACATAATGTTTAATGCTGAAGTCAGTAACAAACAATAACACTAGGACCGGCTTCGGAGCCAGTGGACCAATGTCGCACCAGAAAGCTGTCCAAAGAGGTCTGTTTCTGACACCTCTTTAAGATTTGTCTGAAATGGGGCAAGACATTGTCATTAAACAAGTTGCAGACACACCCTGCAACAGCTTTGTCCGGGTGATTTTTCTCCACAAACCCCTGCACCTTATTGCAAATTGATGAAGACCGAGGCAAATCGGTGAAAACTGAGACAATTTTTTCACTGAAAAAAATTGATGAAAACTGAAACCGATGAAAACCAAAGGCAATGAAAACCGAGGTTCCACTGTACTAGGAATGTATAAGTCAGTTTTATGAATTATTTATGGGATGTTTTAAGTATGTTTGTACACCGCCCTGAGCCCACACTTAGTCTGGGAGGGCATAGAAATCCAATAAAATAATAAAATAACACTGTTGTTGGGTCACTGATAATCTAAGACTGCAGAAATTTTTCATCAGTGGTATTTGAAGGGGTGGGGGGATACCTTCAAGTCGATGCTGACTCTTGGCAGCCTGCTTTCCTCAGCCTGTAAGGAACCTCAAAGCAGCTAACAAACTCCTTCCTCTCTCCACAGTTCTCAGAGAACTGTGATTAGCACAAGATCACCCAGGAGGCTTCATGTGAAGGAGCGGGGAATCAAACCTGGTTTTCCAGATTAGAAGAAGAAAAGTTGGATTTGTACTCCATTTTTCTCAACCATGAGGAGTCTCAAAGTGGCTTACAACCCTCTTCCCTTCCCCTGCCCACAACAGGCACCTTGCAAGGTAGGTGGGGCTGAGAGAACTCTGGGAAAACTGTAACTAGCCCAAGGTCACACAGCAGGTTTAATGTGGAGGAATAGGGAATCGAACCTGGTTCTCCAGATAAGTTCTGATTAGAGCTCTTGAACCTTTCCTGAGTCTTGTCATTGACTGGAGTACCAGACCCTTACACTGTTTTGCAGTGATGGAGGGGAAACTGCACCCGGGACATGAATTGCCTGTGCGTCCCCTCCCACCCCTGCCCCCCCAAATACCCTGACATGCCCCTGATATGCCCTGACACACCCCACCCTTGACACCCCCCACCCACCCAGGCCCCTGACGGGTGACTGCAATGGTGGTACCTGGGGCAAGCCACCCCAGATGTCCCCACTGCAACTCTGCCTCTGGGTCCTAGTGCCATGGTGGCGAACCTTTGGCACTCCAGATGTTATGGACTACAATTCCCATCAGCCCTTGATGGGATCATGATGGGCTGATGGGAATTGTAGTCCATAACATCTGGAGTGCCAAAGGTTCGCCCCCACTGTCCTAGTGCCTACCTAGTGGGAGATAACTTTCCATGTCTCAAGGGATCACGAGGAAGAAGGTGGAAGAGCCTAAGACAAAGGCCATTCCCATCTGCCATTTTTGTTACTGCCACTGACGTCTCATGACTGAACATAAAGGAAAGATCTGAAACAAATGCTCCCCCTTCGGGTTGTGCCGCCGGCTGATTCTTCAGCAGACAACGTGTCTCAGAAGGGAAAGCGAAACGTAATACTTAAGAGTGATGGAACTTTTATTTTATATTTCTCTTCAACTTGTCAACAGCATCTCTATTTATACCAAGCTCCTGGGTGCTTTGTGTTTAGGGATCCTAAAGGAAGAAGAAATTAATCTCGAGGATAACATCCTTATTGCTATCCCCAAAATCTGATTTCACTGCTAAGAGTCTCCGAGGAGTTTCCCTGCGTCTTCACAGAAAGCAGGGGTAATCTGTCGGAAGAAATATATGTAAGGAGGCAGTGTGGCAAGTCAGACATGAGGAGAGTACGGTTGCTGGCTTACGAAATCAGGAGGAGGAAAGACAATCTGCAAATAGAAAGGGAATTTACCGGTGACAAAAAAAGCATTTGAATTTGTTAAAAATTCTCCATACCTGCTTCTCTCAAGAACATTACCTCTGTTACACACTTATATCTTGTGTGCGGCTTCAGATGTAAATAATACTCGAGTCATATGTCGATGACCCTCATTTTTATCTCAGAGGGGTGGGCCTTTTGTGACTTTGAGGTTTTCCCCACTGACAGAGTTGAACTGGTTTCTACCTAGGTTCGCCTCAGTGAATCCCCACTGCCACCGAGCTCAACATTGTTTTGTCTCAGTTCCCCCCCTCAGAACTGCGACATCCTTGTCGCAGTTATGAACTACACTTTTCTGCCGGAACAAGGTCGATACCGCTTCGAAGCTTCAAAGTGGGGAAGCATCGAAATGACACCTCATCCGTTCAACCAATCACAAGCCGCTTTTGTGGCATGCGCAGAACGGGAGAGTCGTGGCGGGCAGAAAGCGCATGTGACTGTAAACTGAAAACTGTAAAAACTGTAAAAAAAAGGACGCTCCCATTTCCTGCCGTGACACAAGCGCCAATCACGATCGAGGAGCAAAACAGGCACCAAGATGATCCCGCCCACTTAGCTTGGTTCCAGGGGGCCAACTCAGTTGCTGTGGGGACAGCCTGGAATCGCCCTCCACTGAAGGGAACCGAGTTGACCTTAGCTCCCTTCTGTAGTGGGGAAAGCCCTTATCTGGTCTTTTTGGGTCAGGCATACATAAGCTTCTGGTCAGATTCTCAATTGTGTACACATTTCCCCTCTTAACAATTCAGTGTGCTGCAAATCAGAGAAGCTCCACAGTTTCCAACTGCAAGGCAAAGTACAATCCCACCCACCCACCCACCCACCCCACCCCCGCCTTCACATTACAAAGAGTCGCTACCTATCTATCCCTCTCCAGGATCGGGTCTATCCACACTGTAAAAACCAAGTGGAGACTCTTGCTCCCATTATACTTGAGTGTCCAAGATATGTGGGTATTAGGAATTTCTCTCCTGGGCGGGACTTAGACAAACCTGAAGGAGACTCTGACAACTCTGTTGTGGAGCTTTTGTTAAATAACACAGAGGCCATGCTCTTGGAAAAAGTAGCAACATTTCTTTTACAAGTGACAGAACTTTCTAAGTAACGTCCAGTGCTAGATACAGTTTATCGGTCTGTGTTTTGAATGTACTTTTGATTTGTACTTTAGAGATGTCTGTAACGCTCTGGAGCCTATTTTAATACGCCTAAGAAAGGTTGTTGTATTGAAAACAGAGCAGTATGTGTGTTGCTTCTTTCGACTTCTCTGCTTCTTCACGCTTTTCTCCACCCGTGCAGGAGTTGTTCCACTGGCATTTCCAGGGGAACGATAAGGTTCCTTTAAAAAAAGCACTTTCAATCTATCCCAAGAGTCATAGATCAAAGAAATTGCCTGTTAAAAAAAAACATAAACAGGCGGCTAACAACTGCCCAGACCTGGAACCATTCTCTCAACGAGGCAGGCTAAGCTGGGGGGAGGGGGGGGGGGAAGCAGCTTCTCGTGTGTAAAGGGATCTTTTGCATGCTCTTCCCCCAATCGACAGCCCCTTCCTAACAAGCAAATGGGGGACTTGCGTTCTGACAGAATTAAAGAAGAAGAGTTGGATTTATATCCTCCCTTTCTCTCCTGTAAGGAGACTCAAAGGGGTTTACAATCTCCTTGCCCTTCCCCCCTCACAACAAACACCCTGTGAGGTACGTGTGGCTGAGAGAGCTCAGAAGAACTGTGACCAGCCCAAAGTCACCCAGCTGGCGTGTGTCAGAGTGCACAGGCTAATCTGAATTCCCCAGATAAGCCTCCCCAGCTCAAGTGGCAGAGCTGGGAATCAAATCCAGTTCTCCCAGATTAGAGATCACCTGCTCTTAACCACTATGCCACTGCTGCTCCCAAAGAGCATAAGAACATAAGAACATAAGAACTAGCCTGTTGGATCAGACCAGAGTCCATCTAGTCCAGCATTCTGCTTCTCGCAATGGCCCACCAGGTGCCTTTGGGAGCTCACCTGCAGGAGGTGAAAGCAATGGCCTCCTCCTGCTGCTGCTGCTGCTCCTGAGCACCTGGTCTGCCAAGTCATTTGCAATCTCAGATCAAAGAGGATCAAGACTGGTAGCCATAGATCGACTTCTCCTCCATAAATCTGTCCAAGCCCCTTTTAAAGCTATCCAGGTTAGTGGCCATCGCCACCTCCTGTGGCAGCATATTCCAAACACCAATCACACGTTGCGTGAAGAAGTGTTTCCTTTTATTAGTCCTAATTCTTCCCCCCAGCATTTTCAATGTATGCCCCCTGGTTCTAGTTATTGTGAGAAAGAGAGAAAAATTTCTCTCTGTCAACATGTTCTACCCCATGCATAATTTTATAGACTTCAAAGCAGGTAGGTGTGTCGATTTTGCTAATTGTCACTCCCTTTGCCCTTAAGACCTCATTTCTCTTAACAGTTTGTGTTTGATTTAATTTTTACTAATGAGACTAGTTGGCTCATCAGCATCTCGCAATTTGCTGTTCAACCCGATCTAAACATGAAAGCCATTTTTCTTACAAAAGGGGCACTCGCTGGCACAGTAGTATATTGTTATGGCATAAGGACCTATTAGCATTGTAAATTTATCTCTGTGCGTAGCATGGGAGATGCATTAACATCCATTAGGTTCAGGTATAGACAAAACATTAGCAGCTATTGTTAGATCTCCCCAGTTCCGTAGCGTCCTTCCAGGAAGGGGCCTTTGAACGGAGACCATTCACTACATGGGACCTATTCAGAACTTAATTACAATTTAACATTGGCCCTCTTTGATGCTGAAGACAAAATGTGAAATTGAGCATTTGGGGCTGACGTGCATCTTCTTAACACCAGCCAGTTAAAGAGTGCAAAGGATTACTTGCCTCCTTTTCTTCTTTTTTAAAATGGAAATTTACTTGTCTCCCATCCATTTTTAAATGGAAATTTACTTTTCTCCCAGATACTCCAGCAAATCTCTTTTTTTAAAACAGCTTTTCACCCATGTTTTTGGGTGAATCTGGTAGAAATGAATAGGCTCTTGGCAAACCACCACCTAAACCAAGTCTGCCTGGTGAGATGATGAGATGTCACTCCATGGGTCAGTGATGACTTATCGCTTGCACAGGGGACTACCTTGACCTAAATTCCACAGGGAATATGGGACTGCTACTTAAAGCAGCATCCCTGAGTTGTGTTTTCTCTGTCCCAAAGACTGTGTAACACTCAGCAAGTGTTGTAATGTCATTAGGGTCTGTGATCCATCACTGGGCCTTTCCCCACTTACCTTAAGCCCCGCGCTACTTGAGGAGAGTAGCGCGGGGTCCCCCAGCACTCCCCACGAGAGGGGCGGCAACAGCGCAGCCGCCCCGACGCTGCCGCTGTCACGCCCCCTCAGCGTGAGGCATCCCTGGCGCTCTTGCAAAGGGCGCCTTTTGATGACCCCGTGTCGTGGGGACGCCTGGGCGCGCACCAGGGATCCCGCACACTGGGAATTGCGCGCAGCGACGGCAGCCGAGAGAAAAGTGGGGAAAGGCCCACTGTCAACAAATGACCTGGAGCAGAGGAAATATGGCATTTCAGAATTTTACAGTATGGGCCTTCTGCACATTCCCGGGGTGACCTTGATAGTTACATGCTGTTTGGTGGAAAAGTATTGCATCCCCGGTAACTGTAGTTTCCTTATTATTTTATTGCCAAAGGCTATCTCCACTGGAATCAACTGGCTGTTGTGGATTTCCTGGGCTGCGTGGTCATGGTCTGGTAGCTTTTGCTCCTAACGTTTCATCAAACCATAGATGTGGGCGAAACTTTAGGAGCAAAAACTACCAGACCACGGCCACCTAGCCCAGAAAACCCACAACAGTCAGTCCATTATTATTATCATGATATCACAATGGAGTAGCTGTATGTGTGTTTGAAAGAGAGAAAGAGAGAAAGGATCTTACCTGAACCCATAAAGAAAGTTCATGGATGAGATCCAATTTGAACTGAACAGTGGCCCCTTGACAGCCCATTCACACAATCATGACCCAACCTAGTTTTTGTTGGCCGTATGCATAGAGCCAGTGTCTGACCCAGTGGTGGGATCCAAAAATTTTAGTAACAGCTTCCCATGGTGGTGGGATTCAAACTGTGGCGTAGCGCCAATGGGGCTGGGCGGGGCACAACGGGGGTGTGGCCGGGCATTCCAGGGGTGGGGCATTCCTGGACAGGGCTGTGGCAAGGACGCAGCCGCTGCGCCAGTCCTTGGGCGGGAAACGAATGCATGCAGGCGCAGGCTGCCACGCACACCGGTGCACCTCCTGCTAGACTGCTTCAAGTTCTGCGCGCTACTGTTGAGAGGAGGGGCGTAACTAAGGCCAAAATCACGTGGCAAAATCACCAATTAGTAACCCCCTCTCGGCACACACAAATAATTAGTAACCGACTCTCGGGAACCTGTGAGAACCTGCTGGATCCCACCTCTGGTCTGACCCTTTTGCAAGGTCACAGATGCTGTTGAAATCAACGCAAGAAAAGAAACATGTAATGTGAATATAGCCGCTGCCACTCTTTTGTAACATATTTTCTTAAAATCGCTGTGAACAACCAATAGAAAATATAAGGTCCCGCCTCGCTCGGGGCAATGTTAGTCAGAGGGAATAGCTTTTCTCTTCCAAAGAGCATGGCCACGTTCCACATTCCTAATACATGCAAAGGATACTGTGGCACAAACAGCAGTCATTATTGATGTGTCTTTAAGCATGTAAAATGTGTGTGTGTGTGTGGGGGGAGGGATACAATGGCTTAAAAATGGTCATTAGCCACTGAAGTCATTTAGAGCAGCTCTAGAACAAAGCAATTCGTTCCCATTGACATCTGCCAGTGTTCAGTTTTGTCATTTTCACGGCTTGGCGAAAACCCTGCAGGAATATGCTACATTTAAACTCTGCCACCCACAGTATTTCTGGTGTTTAGCGCTGACTATCTAGACAAGCCTCGCACATTCGCCTCGACAGAAAGAGGTGTGATACAGCTGGCTTGCAGACGTGCCATACGCTGCTTCAAAGGCCGCCTCAGAGGTGCAGAAGCAAATCCTGCCAGAAACATAGCGAAAGAGGGCTGTTCTGGGTTTTCTGGGCTGCGTGTCCCGTGTGGTCTGGTAGTTTTTGATCCTAGCCTGCATCTATGGCTGGCATCTTCAGAGGCACATCGTGGTAAGATGCGTTTCTCTCGGAAGGTGCCAGCGATAGATGCAGGCAAAATATTAGGAGAAAAAACTACTAGAGCACACGGGACACGCAGCCCCAAAAACTCACAACAGACAATTGGTGATGGTCATAAAAACTTCAATGTTACAAATAGGAAGTTCCAAACACAGCATAGGAGACAACTTCCAGAGTTCAGTGAAGAATAGGCTGACCAGACGTCCCGCTTTTGGTGGGACAGTCCCACCTTGAAACAACTTGTCCTGCGTCCCGCGGGTTTTTTCAAATGTTCCGGGTTTTGGAAGGCTGCCGCACTGCCTTCTGGGGCGCAAGGCAGTGCGGTAGCCTCCTGCGTGGCTGTAGGAGTGCACGGCCTTCTGGGGTGCTCCCGTTTCCCGCCCTGTGACAGGGCGGGAAACGGGAGCACCCCAGAAGGCTGTGCGCTCCTGCAGCTGCGCACTCATGTGCGCCCGCCCACCCATCCCAGATTGCGAAGGTAACCATCTGGTCACCTTAGTGAAGAACCCATTGGAGAGGGGCCATTGTCGGAGCGATAGAGTCACTGCTTGGCATATGGAAAGCCCCAGGTTCAATCCCCCACATATCCAGTTGTAGGATCAGGCAGCAGATGATGTGAAAGACGTCAGCCCGAAACCCTGGAAAGCTATTGGCAGTCTGAGTAGGCGGTACTGATCAGGATGGACCAAAGGCCTGATTCAGTAGAAGATAGTAGAAGATACCAGTGGAATATTGCACTGGTTACTGGTTGAATTCTGGATCATTTTCAAGGTTTCGGTATTAACCTATGAGCTTCACTGCCCGGGCCTTAACTTTTTTGCGTGCCACTGAATGGTGGGCCCACATAGAAGCGCAGCTCCATGCCTTGGGCCTGCCTCCCAATGTTACAGCCATGCTCCCTCCCAGCGAGATGTTCTCTGCTATAAAATCTAGACTTTTTGAATTAGAACATCAGGAATTGATGGCTCATGCAAAAAAAGTTCTGCTGTCCCCTCTCTCTGGGCATCCCATATGGTCACCTAGGCATGGCCAGATATTTGTTTGCTCTTCCTGAACTGGAGCACCAGAGGTGGGATTCAGGGGGATTCCGAAGGTTCCGTAGAACCTGTAGTTAAAATTTAAAATATCACTTTTTGAATACTTAAAATATTTTTCATTAAGTATTAATATTTTTAATACTTAAAATAGAAACAGGGATATTAAAAATATTTTAACTACTTTTAAGCAGTCATTATTTGAATCCCACCACCATCGGAACCTGTTGTGAAAATGTTCGAATCCCACCACTGTAGGAGCACCGACATGCCATCGCTTTGGCTGGAAGCAACGTGCTTCCTTCTGCTTTGAGGGAATGGAAGAGACTCCAAAACACCCCGTAGCGAGCGTTTTTGCATCTGGACGCTGAAAACTGCAGAAACTGCCCACCATGTTCTGCATTATTGCCCCCTTCATAACCGGGCCAGAACAAAGTTCCTCTCAACCTCATTGATGGGCTTAGAGTGCTGGACAGACCAGCAGAAAGAATTTTTATCTACTAAACAATGAATCCAGTTATGCTCTAGAGCAGTGATGGCGAACCTTTTCGAGACCGAGTGCCCAAACAGCAACCACAAACCCACTTTTTTATCACAAAGTGCCAACACGGCAATTTAACCTGAATACTGAAGTTTTAGTTTAGAAAAAAACAGTTGGCTCCAAGGCATGCGTTACCCAGGAGTAAGCTTGGTGGTAGTCAGTGGCTTTGCTTTGAATCAACCGTGCAACTCTTCCAACGGGTGGATCACAACCCTAGGAAGGTTTACTCAGAAGCAAGCCCCATTGCCAGCAACCGAGCTTACTCCTAGGTAAAGGATCGCACTTTAGTTCTTCACATAAAAATCAGTGGGGTTTAACAGCGCTTAACAGGGTTACCTACACTGCTTCCCCAAAACTTGGTCTTAGGTTTAATGCTAATAATTGAGCCCAGTGGCCCAGGTCAGCCTAGATGTGAGGGGGGCACTCTGTTTGCGCGTGCCCACAGAGAGGGCTCTGTGCCACCTCTGGCACCCGTGCCATAGGTTCACCACCACTGCTCTAGAGCAAATGGCCAGGTTTTTATGCACGGTCATAAACAAACTATCTTAATTTTGCTTTGTATGTTGTCTATTAATTTTTTTGTATCTTTGTATTGTTGAAGGCTTTCACAGCCGGAATCACTGGGGTGCTGTGTGGTTTCCGGGCTGTAAGGCCGTGTTCTAGTAGCATTTTCTCCTGAGGTTTCACCTGCATCTGTGGCTGGCATCTTCGGAGGATTTTGGTATCTTGTTTTGGGTCTTCGTACTATGCCATTAAAGGTTATCTATTATCTGTTATCTGTATTAGCCTTTAAGGCTATGAGTGGTCTGGGACAATTTTATCTATGGTACCATATATTGGCCATGGTACCTCTGCTGGTGATCTCTGGGCCCAAAGATAGACAGCTGGCTTCCACCAGAGCCAGGGCCTTTACAGACCTGGCTCTTCTGTGGTGGGATGCACTGGCCACAGATATTGGAGCTCTACGGAAGATGAACCAATTCCACAGAGCTTGCAAGACCGAATTATTCCACCAAGCATATAAATGAGCCCTTTGGGGATAGGGCGGTATATTAAATCTAATAAATAATGAAGAAGAAGAAGAAGAAGAAGAAGAAGAAGAAGAAGAAGAAGAAGAAGAAGAAGAAGAAGAAGCAGCAGCAGCAGCAGCAGCAGCAGCAGCAGCAGCAGCAGCAGCAGCTGGTACAGCTCGCTGAAATCTGTCAGCCCCAACACTGCATATATATCTTCTTTTGAGCCCACTATAGGATTTTAAGAAGTGTTTGTAATGATTTCTTAAAATAGTATTGACCATGTATGTTAACCTCCCAGAGCCCAGTTTAGCCAGGGAGGGTGGGGTGTTAAATCAAGTCAAATCAATAAAAAATACATAAATAATGTCATGTATGGGGTGTTGTTGGGTTTCCCGGCTGTATGGCCGTGTTCCAGCAGCATTTTATCCTGACGTTTCGCCTGCATCTGTGACTGGCATCTTCAGAGGATCCTCTGAAGATGCTAGGCACAGATGTAGGCGAATCGTCAGGAGAAAATGCTACTGGAACACGGCCGTGCAGCCCGGAAACCCCACAACACCCCAGTGAGTCTGGCTGCAAAAGCCTTTGACAAATCAATATCATGTACGTTCATGTATGCTCACATACTTTTTCTTCCACCCTTCCCTAGTGAGATCCTGAATGTGAATCAAACATCATCATCATCATCATCATCATCATCATCATCATCATCATCATCATCATCATCATCATCATCATCATCATCATCATCATCATCATCATCATCATTAATTTTATATACCACCCTCCCCTTGAGGGCTCAGGGTGGTTCACAACAAGGTTAAAACATACATTAAAACATAATTTAAATACTAATTACATAAAAACAGAACCCATTTAAAAATGTGGATGGCGTCTGGCTACCCCCCTCTCCCCCTTTGTGCCCACGGGAAGCCAGATGACATGGTATTTTTAACCAGGCTGGCCAAATGCCTGGCGGAACAGGTCTGTCTTGCAGGCCCTGTGGAAACTCTGTAAGTCCCGCAGGGCCCTGATCTCCCTAGGGAGCCTGTTCCACCAGGTAGGGGCCAGGGCTGAAAAGGCCCTGCCCCTCGTCATTTTTGGGGCAGGGATCACGAGTAGGTCCTCCTCCGAGGAGCGGAGGGGCCTACCGGGGCAATATGGGGAGAGGCAGTCCCTCAGGTATGCAGGTCCGAGACCGCGAACGGCTTTGAAGGTCAAAACCAACACTTTAAACATAATCCGGAACTCAATCGGCAGCCAGTGCAGATGGTATAGGATAGGTGTAATTCGATCCCTGCTTGACATGGAACCCGGTCACAACATTTATCCCCACTCATAAGCAAACAAGAATAACAACTCTGAAAATTCTATATTTTCTTCTTGAGTTTTAAAAATTACCTGAATTGCAACTACAATTCCTGGTTGTATACCTCCAAAAACCCCTCTAATCCACTGAAATATGTGAGCAACGGCATCTTCATAAAGCGGAACTGGGCCTCTGAGTCTCATCCAAGTTTAGTTTGGGGTCCGTTAAGCGTTGAAGGTGCCTCTCTGAATTCCTTCGCGATGTGCCAGTTACCTATTTTAGAAATTTCAGCAGGGAAGGTATTTAAAATTAATCAGAGAGAGAACAAGACAGACGGAGAAAGAGAGACGTCTTCCGCTGAAAGGCATCTCTGATATGTGCAAGCAGGGGAGAACCCCGTCGGTGCGTTTGGCTGTCGAGAAAGGTGCTGTTAATGAAAGACAAGTCATTCTCTGACACATTTCAACGCTGTTTTTTGTGCCTCCTGATCCCACAAGGCAAAATAGGTCAGTGCTTCTAACTCCTGCTCGGAAAATTATGGCCTGAATAAGCCAGGCTCCAATTTATTGTGAACCTGCAGGATGAAAATTCCAGTCTGTCTTGAAAATTAACCGTTAGTGGCTCGAGAGCGGCTCTTCCCTATTCCTTCCTCCACTGTTCCCTCGAAGGATGCTCTAACTTCTTAGAAGTTAAGCAGTTCTCAGTACCAATTCAAGTGGCTATGTTAAAGGAAAACTGGTATTAATCAAATAAATTTATTGAATGGAAGACTCTCTCGCTGACGTTTAAGGTATTTAGATAATATACAACCTTATATACCATTATATCTATCTATCTATCTATCTATCTATCTATCTATCTATCTATCTATCTATCTATCTATCTATCTATCTATCTATCTATCTATCTATCTATCTATCTATCTATCTATCTATCTATCTATCTATCTATCTATCTATCTATCTATCTATCTATCTATCTATCTACCTACCTACCTACCTACCTACCTACCTACCTACCTACCTACCTGCCACCTGCACCCACCTGCCTGCCTGCCCACCCACCTGCCTGCCTGCCCACCCACCACCTACCTGCCTGCCTACCCACCTGCCTGCCTGCCACCCACCTGCACCCACCTGCCTGCACCTGCACCTACCTACCTACCTACCTACCTACCTACCTACCTACCTACCTACCTACCTACAGATCTACCGGTCTATCGATCAATCGATCGATATAGATATACCATGCTATAGATGAGTCTCCTTTACAGGGGAGAAAAGCAAGGCAAAAATCCAAACTCCTCCTCCTCCTCCTCCTCCTCCTCCTCCACCTTCAGTAGGGGAGTCAAATCCAGCTATTCTACTATAAACCTCTCTTCCCACCCTTAACTTGGGGCTCTGCTTCCATTGATAGCCATGTTATGGCTGCCATTTTGTGGCTGCACCCTCCCAGCTGTGTCAGAATTCCAAAGGCACCCACAGGCTGAAAAATATTAGTGTCTTCCACTTTATTGCTAACAATGTCACAGTGGAGTTAGGGCAATCTAGCTTGGACCAGGAGAAGCATGACCACTGGGAATTTCTCTGTTCCACAATTCCACTTCCCAGTGACTATAGAGCACAGGTGTCAAACTCGCGGCCCTCCAGATGTTCATGAACTACAATTCTCATCAGACCTTCCCAGTATAGCCAATGCTCATGTTGGGAGGGACTGATGGGAATTGTAGTTCCTGAACATCTGGAGGGCCGCGAGTTTGACACCCCTGCTGTAGAGCAATCTAAAGGAGATGCCCATCCCAACCTTCCTCAATGAGGTACTTGAGTCAAAACAATCCCCTCCCAAACTCACATTTATAAATGAGCAGGTGTATGCTATTCCTGAGAAGGCACAGTTTTTCACTCCTTTCACGGGAAGGTGAGGCAGAGTTCGATTGTTTATAGCAGCAAAATTGGCTAACGGCAACAACCAATGGGGTCCCTCACTCTCAAACGGAGAGGGCAGTGTTTCCTTTTGTTTGACCAAGAAGAACCCACCTGCTGGAACAAGGATCGACCTCCCCCTCCTCGCTGACCCCACCGCTTTTGGCAACTAAACATAAGATGCTATCATTGAAAGCTAACAGCCAGCCCTTTATTTTTATGGATGGCAGAAGACCTGGGTTGCTATGGCAATGGTGCTTGTTTTGTATTTGAAGGCAGTAGGTGAAGGAGCTTGGCTCTCTCACAAACTTTGCCAGGAACGGCAGGCACAAAGGAGAGACAGTTTGTTTTAGCCCATCCCTTGGTTCCAGCGGGCCTTCGGATGATTTTGCCAAGCTGTGTTTGAATATCACACAATCCCGTTCCCCACAAACGGACCTCAGGTTGCTGTTGATGGCTTCGAAATGTTAAATGGAGGCTATTATAACACGAACCCACCTCACGCTCATGATTAAAGTGTTAAATTTGAAGATGCTTTAGCCCGAACGCCAGGAAACACAGAACGGAGACGATTCATCACTCTTGATTCTCTTGAAAAAAAAAATCTCTTCAGAACTTGTTAAGGATATGAATTAGAAGTCAGTGCTGGATTTTTTTTCCCTACGCTTTCCAATTGGGAGAAAGACTGAATCGATCTTAATATCACTTGTAAAATAGTAGCGGGTGTGAAAAGTATTCCAAATTATAGCAGAGAGTGTATTTCTGTGCCTGACAATAAAGAAACTGGCCCAAGCCATGCATAGCTGTCTGGTATGCGGGCCACGGAAAACGCATTCCCATCTGCGGGTTTGAACAAGTAATAATACAGAGATCATATTTGGACTGATGCTGCCATTTAATTTGCTTTCCAGTAAACCAGGGGTCTTCAAACTATGGCCCTCCAGATGTTCATGGACTACAGTTCCCATCAGCCCCTGCCAGCATGGCCAAGTGGTAGGGCTCATGGGAATTGCAGTCTATGAACATCTGGAGGGCCATAGTTTGAAGATGCCTGCAGTAAACCATTCATAAAATGAATGGCCACGGCTGAGCCCACTTACTGCGCTGCCTTTTTATTGATTTCTTTGGAAAGCCGTTGCGCATCCCCTGAATTTCTGAAGAATATTGGTTGGCTCAAAAGAAACAGCATGCCACATGTTCGCATATGGCGTGAAGGTGTGCCATATGGTGTGAAGGTGTGTGTGTTTGTGTGGCTGGGTCAGCATCAACCTACCCTGAGATGGGACAGGTACCAGGGCCCAGGACTTCTGGTGAGGTAAACCAGAATCCTGCCTTGGGTCTGTGTGTTCCCAAATGCGTGTTGTGGGTCTGGATGCATGCACAAGCATGTTGCCTCTTTTCACCACCAGAGAAGTAGTTCCTTGGTTCAATTTTTTTTTAAAAAAAAGGATTATAGCAGAACATCTTATTTAGTGAATATTACAGCCTGAACGTCGAAGATGGCTTTTTCCTATATGAGATTTCACATTATGCCAGCAGTGATGACCATATCCCCCTCTCTCAATGCCTTTGTATTTGTGGAACTGGAGCAGTGGAAAATCTTATGCACTATGTGTTAGATTGCTCCATTTATGATGATCTGAGGAGTATATTCATCAATAGGTCACTTCTTTCATATGTGGTGGATGTGTTTTAGCATTGGATTAAGATTTCATGATGAACCGCAGAAAATAATAAAAGTTTGCATTAGACCCCAGAAGCATGTTGTTAAATATTCTGCCAATTAATGTACCAAAAGTGTACAATGAGTTGTTAAAGTTTAAGGTTACGGCAGCTAGAAGTGCATTTGTAGCAACATGGACATCAGAACAGTCTCTGAAGCTAACAGAATGGATAACAGATCAACAGAATATGTCATGATGGCAAAACTAATATCACACAATGAAGTGAGAGGTATGGAGAGCTCAGTAATCAAACCAGCTGTCTGTTGGTTTGACAGTGGCAAAACTAACATATCTGAGACACAACCAGTCATAGAGAGAAATGGAATCTTTTTTGGGACTACATAGATCAACGTCCGGGACAATAAGAAGCTAATTTTTTTTTTAAAAAGTTGAACTTTTCCTTCCTGTACCAAGGGTGACCCAAATCAATAAAGTTCTTCTTTTTACGTTGACTTTGTCTGAGGTGTTCAGCCTTACAAACATATGCCATCATCTATGGAAATCTGGAGCTCTCCCTTCTAGACTTTATGGACTCCCAAAAATCCTGTGGAGTTTCTTGCAAAAGCTGATTTTTGTAAACATTGGCAAACAAGTTCTCAAGCTCGCCCGATCTTTTGCTAAGCCAAGAGTCTCCTCTTGCTTATTCCCCACTCCGAAAGGGAGAGACTCCTACCACTTCGGGTGACCGCAGAGGCTCTCGCACCCTCAGCACAGGCTTTCACTGTCAGCAGATCTGGAACAACAGAGGGTACAGCTCATCATAAGATGCATCATAAGACGCAGCTCAGTTACCTCTCCAGCATTTTCCAGATTGCACAGAGAAATAAGGACTAACATGGGGAGGGCTCGATCTGACTTTCGCATATACCAGCCCCCGAGGGCATCACTCAAAAGCAAAGCCATGTTAGAAAGCATTCAGATCAGCACCGAAATTGCTAATGGTCTATTTGAGTGAAACTATATGACAGGAAGATATATCAGCACAAGTTTTTCCCATGTGTTATCACAGTGTGTGTGTGTGTGTGTGTGTGTGGGCTCATGTGAGCGCAGGGTGTATGATCCCGGCCACTGAATGGTTTATAAATCATGCCCCAAATCAATAAGCAAAAACTTATAAAAGCTTTGCTTCGTAGAAGCCTTAATCTTTCTAATAACATTTGCAGAAAACCCTTCCGTGATGAGCTGTTACTGTGTCTGCCTTGGTTCAAACACAATAGATTCTTTGTACTTTAATATGATCATTTGGCTGGGATCCTCCTCCTCAAATCCTGAAAAAAAAAAGCTTTCAGATGAAGCACTTATCACTAAACTCTTTTTCCATCACCTCTGGCTCATGTAGACACACAAGGAACAGAACTCTGTCAGGTCCGAAAGCATTTACCAAAAGCGGTTTTGCTCCCTGTTGAAATGAATAAGAACAACAGTTCCCCCATAAACTGGATCCGAACTAGGTCTTGGATCTTACAAGTGTCGGTACTGCAATCTTCTCTCAAAGAAAAAAGAAAGGGGAAAAAAAACCTTCATTCCCACTCATTTTATGCGATTTTCTATTACCTCCTACTCACCGCAAATGATCTTCACATTCACTTAATTATACTTTGCCTTGGTACTTAGTTCTCACTTAATCACAAATAATTTTATGATTAGCGTTATCACTGTATTAATATTTTGAACTCCTAGTGCACGGCGCAGCTGATGATCTCTTAATGCTCTGACTGAGAGAGAGAAAAATAGGCCAAGTAACGCGTTTGTGAGGACATTAGTGTCACTCTGGTTCTGTGGAATGGAAGCAGAGAGGAAAGCACACAACCAGGTTCTATTTAGAGGCCACTAATGTTTACTATAGGGGGACACCGTTTTTCTCAACTGTAAGGAATCTCAAAGCGGCTTACAAGCTTCTTTCCCTTCCTCACCCCACAACAGACACCTTGGCTCATTCCGCACATGCAGAATAATGCACTTTCAAACTGCTTTCAGTGCTCTTTGAAGCTGTGCGGAATGGCAAAATCCACTTGAAAACAGTTGTGAAAGTGGTTTGAAAATGCATTATTTTGCATGTGTGGAAGGGGCCTTTGTGAGGCAGGTGAAGCTGAGAGAGTTCTGAGAGAACTATGACTGGATCAATGTCACCCAGTAGGCTTCATGTGGAGGAGTGGGAATCAAACTCAGTTCTCCAGTTCAGATTCTGCTGCTTATGCGGAGGAGTGGGGAATCAAACTCAGTTCTCCAAATTAGAATCTACTCCTCCAACGACTGTGCCATTGCTGGAGCGAAAAGGAGGCAGAGAGTTGCTCTTCTAATAATGACCCCCCCTTTTTTCGTTGCTGTGTCCCACTGAACTTCCCCTACAAAAATAGAAATGCGGGGGGAGAAACTAGGTTTCTGGGAAAGTCCAAAATCTGCAGTTTGAAGCCTTCTTGAAGTGAAGACCCGGAAGTGTTGTGGACTTCGTTAGGCTTTGCACTTTGTGCAAAACAGATTTCCAGATGGTCTGGAGGCTACTGGGATCAGGAAGCCAAAAATGGACACTACCTGTTTGAAATGCCAGCATTTTGTAAGACCCATGCCTGTGTCAGGTCCGTGCCTGTCAGTGCTTAGATGTCTTGCTGTGTGGGAATTGCAAATGTTTCCTGTAAATGCTTTCCTGTTTCCCTCTCCCCTCCCTGGCAATTCTCTGGCGCCAGCCCTCCTGCGGGAAGGTGCGAACGTTCCCAGCTTTCTTGAAGCTCTGTAGTGCAAATGTTATACACTTTGTGAAACACATTTGGTGGGGATCAAATGGGGGGGATTGAAGGATATAATCGCTGGATCTAAGCGGGCGAGCTTAGATTCAGCTTTCTCTGTTACTCTACGTGTTGTAGAAATAAACTGCTTTAGGACTTTCCTACGGTCTCTGTTATTTCCACTTTTGAGAGCCTGACAGCCTGGTCCCAAACTCAAACTGATCAGTATGTACAAATTTTGCATATATGAAATAAGCTAGATGTTAACTTTATGGTCCAATTCCCCCCCTCCTCTCTCTCTCTCTCTCTCTCTCTCTCTCTGTGTGTGTGTGTGTGTGTGTGTGTGTGTGTGTTTGTGTGTGTGTGTGTGAACCTACCTGAAGAGCTGGCACAGCATTGTGCTGGTATGGGTGTCCACCCCTAGTGCAAGGGGCAAATTAGCCAATGGAGGACCCGATACATGGGTAGCCAGGTTGTCGTGTGGACAAATTCTTAATTAGCAGAGTTAATGCAATAATGAGGCAGAGACCAGTTGCTTTACAGCCCCACTGTTCCATGTCACCTCTCACCCAGAGTTTGCAGCCAGTTACATCATAGCATTGGACTTGTGCCACCCTTTGAGTGGTGTCAATCCATTGGCTCCAATGAAGGGCTTTCCAGAGGTAGGGACTAGGGAGGGCTTTTGCTGTTTTCTCCCTCCCTAGTCCCCATCCCAACCCATAAGCCCCTGGAGGAAGCAGGGCAGTGTGGAAAGGCACCTCCATGGTCTGGATTGGACTGTTTGATGATGAAATGAAAGCCTTGATGATGAAATGAAATGAAAGCAGCAGTGGCATAGTGGCTAACAGCAGGTGCACTCTTATCTGGAGGAACCGGGTTTGATTCCCAGCTCTGCCGCTTGAGCTGTGGAGGCTTATCTGGGGAATTCAGATTAGCCTGCGCACTCCCACACACGCCAGCTGGGTGACCTTGGGCTAGCCACAGCTTTTCAGAGCTCTCTCAGCCCCACCTACCTCACAGGGTGTTTGTTGTGAGGGGGGAAGGGCAAGGAGATTGTAAGCCCCTTTGAGTCTCCTACAGGAGAGAAAGGGGGGATATAAATCCAAAACTCTCTATTCTCTTTGTTGGCATCATGCAAAAATAATAAAAAGTACAATAAGAGGAAAGGAGCCCATTGGCCTAAGTACAATCGAAGGTCCAAAAAAATGGACAAACAACTACAATTACAAGCAAATGATTAGCGATAGTCTCACAGTGAGGCACATTAACTGTAATGTGTCAACAGGGCCACGAAGATTAAAAATAGCTTCCGTAGAAAATTATTTTGAAAATACTACAACAACCTTTTTATTGAGGTCGACAAAACTCTCCTAAAGTAAATTACAAACTTTCAGATTTCTCAGAGCCTCGTCGAGCCAAACGGTGGTAGATAGCATAACAAGCATTCTTAATATGTGCCAAGTTTCAAAGCCTTTGGGAACTGAAACGTGAACTGAAAAGAAATGGGTTCAAAAACTGAAGCGGGAGATCGCGCAGACTATTGTCAGCTTGGATAATAGAGTGAGGACTTGCAAGAAATAGACCAGGCCCCAATTAAATGGATTGGTGCAAAGAGCGATATATAATAGCCAGTCAGAGCATGGCAGCCTGTTCTCTATACCTGTAAACTCTGTGGCTTCTGAATGCACAGAGATGTGCATAAGTGTAACAGTATTTATCTTGGAAAAAATCCGACATGAATAAAGAATGTTGCGCTAAGAGTGGACATTTTTTTCTTAATGGTTAGCAGGAAGCAGTGAGAAGGAGAATTGCAAGGTAAGGCCCCTTCCGCACGGGCGGAATACGGCAGCCTGGGGACGGCAAAAACGCCGTCCCCAGGGAGCTATTCGCACAGGGGGCGCAGGTGCTTTGCAGCTGCGCCGCCCTCACTCCGCCCGAGCAGTGTGAAGCTGCCGTTTTCCAACCTCGCTTGCCCAGCGAGGTTTTTGGAAAACAGCGGCTTGGAGCCGCTGCCGTGCGAATGGCAGCGGAGTGGTCGCGCAGGGCAGTGGGGCGTGTCCCCTGGCCTTGGCGACGTGCCGGAGGGCCACAGGACAAGTAGGTCGGCCTGATGACGGTGCAGCTCTGTGTCATCGTCCCGGGAGGTTCTGGGACCGTTCATGCGAACAGTCCCAGAGGGGTTGGGTCGGCGTATAAGTGAAAAAAAAAGCCTCCGGTGGGAATCACATAATGACAGGACTCTCCTAAAGAGTTACCCGGCCTGTGTAGAGAGCCAATGAAAATCCACTCTGTACCCTTGGAACCAACTGTTGTAGTTTGTTCTATTGAGTTAACTGTGTGATCACGGGGTGCCAGTCTCTGTGTGGGATCTGGGGGGATCCCTCAGAATTGCAGCTCATTCCTGGGCTACAGAGGTTAACTCCTCTGGTGAAAATGGATACTTTGGAGGATGGATTCTATGGCATTGAGATCCTGTCTTCCCCAGGATTACATCCTCAAATGTCCAGGTGTTTCCCAATCTGGATCTAGCACCCCTTCCCCACTCCCACCACTAGCCATTGGTTGGGGGTGACTTGGCAGTCCTGTTCCATTCTCAGCTTGACTATCTTTCCCATTTTCCCAATATGTGAGAATGTGGCAAGCTGATCTTCTAAGTTTACATGTGACAACACAAGGATATTTTTATCTGTGGGATGTTTTTTTGGGGGGAGGTATAATTTTATTAGAACTTTTAAAGACAAACAAAAATAACTGAAAAGATACACAAACTCTTTACTCTTTACCGAGGGAAAGTGAGGGCTCCCAGCTTGCCACATGCCAAATATAAACAGAGCTAAATTATTCTCACTTACTCCCTAGTTACATTTATGAAATTATAATTCAGCACAGTCTAGTGGTTAAGAGCAGGTGGGCTTTAATCTGAAGAACTGGGTTTGAGTCCCTACTCCTACACGAGTGGCAGACTCTAATCTGGCAAACTGGATTTGTTTTCCCCCATCCTCCACGTGAAGACTGCGGGGTGTCCTTGGGCCAGTCACAGTGAACTCTCACAGCCCTACCTATCTCACCTGGTATCTATTGTGCGGAGAGGAAGGGAAGTAGTTTGTAAGCCACTTTGAAACTCATTACTGCTGAGAAAAGCGGAGTATACATCCAGACTCTTCTTCTTCCCTGATGTGGCCTCAGTCACATTACAGAAGGATAGAAGAAATGGTGGGATCAAAACTGTGGCGTAGTGCCAATGGGCCTGGGTGGGGCACTACGGGGGTGTGGCCTGGCATTCCGGGGGTGGGGCATTCCTGGGCAGGGCTGTGGCAAGAATGCAGCCGCTGCACCGGTCCTTGGGCAGGAAATGAATGCACGCAGGCGCAGGCTGCCACACACACCGGTGCACCTCCGGCTAGACTGCTTCAAGTTCTGCGTGCTACTGCTGAGAGGAGGGGCGTAACTAAGGCAAAAACCACGTGGCAAAATCACCAATTAGTAACCCCCTCTCGGCACACACAAATAATTAGTAACCTACTCTCGGGAACCTGTGAGAACCTGCTGGATCCCACCTCTGGGTAGAAGTGATATTTCCAAAATTGTACAACAATTTCTAGTAAGATCTGGCAGAGGGAACCTTTGACTCTCTTGAATTGGATTTGCTTTCCCACTCTTAAACATGGAACCAGCTGGCTGGCCTTGGACTAGTGACACTTCTCTCCCAACTCTTTCAGCCCCACCTACCTCACAAGGTGTCTATCATGGAGAGAGGAAGGGAAGGTGATTGTCAGCCACTCTGAGACTCCTTACAGCTGAACAAAGCAGCAGGGTATAAATCCAGACTCTTCTTCTCCTAAATTCTTAGTTATTATGAAGAATAACTTATCCCAGCTCCAGCCGAGAATGGGCGAGGGTATACATATAATAAAGTAAAATAAAATCCCAGAACTGTCTTAATTTTTAAAAAGAATTACATAGAATTCACACGTGTCTTATCCATTTTCTTATTTCCTAGTTCTTAAATCCATAAATCATCGATTAATTATTTGTTCTGTTTTGAACAAAAAGCCTATCAGGGTTTCTATTTACTGATAAACACAGATACTTTTTCCTCTAATCGAAGAAATAAGCTTCGCCATCTCAGCCAATTCCATTTTTGCCAGTATAGTATTCTCGCTGCCGATACTGGATATACAAAAAACTTTCCATATCTTTTTTCAGACTGTCTGTTCATAAAACCATAAAGAAAGTCTCTGGTTTGATTTCTATAATAGCTTTTTAAAAATCTTTTGGAATACTGAAAGTACTTGTATCCACATTTTTTAGCCACTAAAAATAACATAACTCTTCATGATCAGATTTCTTACACATTCACACATTAAGACTCTTTAAACTCATATTCTCCCACTGATCCATTTGTATATTATACCCAAAGTTAAAGGTCATTTTATCAATCAATCAACCAGTCAATCAATCAAACCTTTATCGGGTCCAAAAATATTACATTTATTACATGTCAAAAGCTAAAAGAGAACTGGTACAAAATGTTTAACAGATAGTATATGACTCCCAAAAATATTATTGCTATGCAAAATGAGCTTCGAAAACAAGTAATGGGTTTTTGCTGGAGGCGATCAGAGAAGTTGGGTTCTTTCTTTCACAAAGTGAGTGGCTCTCGTAAAAAAAGAATTCTTAAAAAAAAAGTATTGGGCGGAGGTTCAGGAGAAAACGCAACAAATATTCAAGGTTGAATTTTCTTTTGCTGCTAAGGTAATGTTACTTGGTATTCTTCCTGAGAACTTTCCAAAGAAACTTAATGAATTATGTTTGTCTATGGCCCTTTCCCCACTTACCTTAAGCCCCGCGCTACTCTCCTCAAGTAGCGCAGGGTCCAGCTGCACTCCCCACTTCAGGGGCGGAGAGAATGCAGCCACCCCGACGCTGCCTCTCTCGCGCCCCCTCAGCGTGTGTAATTCCTGGCGCCTTTTGAAATGGCGCTTTTTGATGACCCCGTGCAGAGTGCGGGGTCATGGGGAAACCGAGGCGCGCTGGGAGTTGCGCACAGCAACCTTCCGTCGGAGGTAAGTGGGGAAAGGGCCCATGTTAATGGCTGCCAGAGTGTTAATAGCATTTTGGAAGACCAAAAGTTGCCCAAATATGGAAATTTGGAAGGATAAAGTAAGAGAATATGCTACAGTGGTGAAACTGACAAGCTGAGTTTGATGAGAAGTGGGAAGGTATTTTTTTCTTCAGTTTGAGGCTGAATTAATAACGTAAATACATTAATAGTTAAGGTGATAAGTATTTGTTGACTTGATATATATCAATGGGTGTTAATGAAATAATTTAAAAATAGAATTCCAGGTGGGATAAAAGAGGATAGAAGGCTTTCTCTCAAAGTGGTGTTATGTTTATACATCAATTTGTTAAGAGTATTAAATTCCATTCAGTTGTTGTGTTTTATTTTAACGGTTAGGTATTTTTCTGTTCATTATTGTTGTGTTATTTTTCTTGTTTTTTTCTGTTTAACATCTTCGTGTGCTGCATAATAAAAGTTATAATTAAAAAATCAAACCTTGACTGGATGTGAGGGCCATCTAGCTGTGACATCTTTTTGTAACGAACTAGTAAAGTCCAGGCAAAAGTAACTGTTCTCAGTTCTTTATTGTACTGGCAGTCATAGTCGAATACAGGCGATGCAAGTTCTGAGAGACTCATAACTGCAATAATAGTTTTAACACAGTAGCAAACCTCCTTCCCGCCACAAGAAATCAAACAACTTAAACACAGCATAGTTTCACACAGGCAAGCTGAGATAACGTGGAACTGAAATTCCCCAACCAAGGCAGACAGCCAGGGCTGACAGGCGGGAAAGACTCAAGGACAGTGCACACACTAACAGCATCCTGACACTTTTATTGTAAGGGTTCAGTCAGTTGATTGGACTGACTAGGCCTGTGTCCCCTACCTCCTTCACCACTCTACATGTGTTCCTTCTGAATCTGCATGCTTGGTGGAAGAGGATGGCCATTCCAGATAGGAGGGTACCATTCTTCAGTGTTGCCCTACCCTTCATACCCTGCCTTATTGAAAATATGGATTTAATATGGTTTTCCTGCAACATGTACTGACAAATGGCAGCAACCATGTGTGTGTAGCAGAGTGTCCAAACCAAAAAACAGGCCAAGTGCAAAAAGGCCTGTTAGCAAAATTAAACCACTGAATGAGTTACTCCAGTTGGCAGAGACTGGAAGCCTCATGGACATGTATCTTGATTACCACACCCTGCCAAGATTTCTGTAACACAAAGGAACTGGGATATACCCTGTCACAAGAGCTTGCATCTTACTGCCTTTAGCAACCACGTCCTTCCCTGACTGATTCACACCTCAGCCAAATCTGCATGATATGCCTTGTTAGAGACTCTTAAAAGAAACTCTGCCTAAGTCATTTAAGGCTACCCCTGATTCAATCATAAGACAATTGGTCCCACTGTTCTGACATTTAGAAATCAATAGGTAAGCTGCTAATTAGCTCAACCCAGCAATCCCAGCATGGAAATCCAAGAACTTCAGGAAGAGAGCTCTTTGCTCCTGTGTGTAAAAGTACAGCACACCCCAAGTTCCAAGCTTGCTGGCGTGCTCTCTCTCTCTCTCTCTCTCTCTCTCTCTCTCTCTCTCTCTCTCTCCCTCCCCCCCTCTCTCTCAAGCTCTAGTGCTAGCTGGCTAGCTAGCTAGCTCCTAGCGAGCTCGCTGGCCCGTCCAGCTCTTTACTAGCCTGAACCTCTCTTGTATTCAGTTGGTTTTGAGTCACGATAAATCGTACTTCACTTGGATTTACATGCTGGTCATATAAATCCTTGCCTTCTTCAAGAACTTCTCTTCTGAACCTAGGTGATGTATAAGCCCCACTATTCCCCTCCTAACCTTTCATCCAAACTTATTTTTCCTCCCTCTCTCCCAGGAACTGTGTGTAAGCTTCTCCACATCTCACTGTATGAATGTTTTTTACCAAAAACCTATAAAAATACTTAAATTCATTTTGGTCTCCTGGTATTCTCTGTAGAACGTTTCAAGCCATTTTCTGGTATAGTTGTTCTAAAGATCCCTCCACTAGCCTACCTCTCGCTGCCAAGCTGAGTTATTCCCCATTGCCATTTTAAAACATTTTAACTGTTGAGCTAGCGCAGGGGTAGGGAACCTTTAACACTCAAAGAGCCATTTGGACCCGTTTTCCACGGGAAGAGAAAACACTTGGAGCCACAAATAATTTTTGACATTTAAAATAAAGATAACACTATATATATAGGGGGTTTTTTTACCTTTTACTATGCTCATTCTGAGAAGCGCATGGATGAAGCCGGCGGCTCGGCCTTGCCGGCTGCCGGGAAAGTGGCCACCCTGCCCCAACGGGTGCGGCCGAGAGGGGAAGCCCGTGGCGTGGCCCAGCCGACCGTGGGCAGTTGGTGCACTCGCCCTGCTGCCTGCAGGGCGGGCAAGGATGGGGCCGGGGCCCCCGCTTGTGGAGCCACAGTGCAAGGGCAGAAGAGCCACATGCGGCTCTCAAGCCGCAGGTTCCCTACCCCTGAGCTAGCGTAACATCACTCAAGAGTATACAATAGCTGTGCTCCCCAGTCAAGCCTCGCGTCCATTTATAGGCCCATTTTATCATTCCATCTTTCACTCACTCTTCCTCTGTTTCAAATTTTTACTGAAGATTATACATTTAGGTAATAATTTATGTATTGTTGAATCATCTATGAATCATTGAAGGCTTTAGGTAATAATCTATGTATTGTTTGCAATAATCCATGTATTGTTGAATAATCTATGAATTGTTGAAGGTTTTCATGACCGGAATTAACTGGGTGTTGTGAGTTTTCAGGGCTGTGTGACTGTAATCCCCATGCTCAGAATGGTTTCACCCAGAAAGGGGTGGAGACTCAAAGCAGCAGAAGGCTGCAGAGCTAGTTGGAGGAGACAAAGCTACCAGACTCGGACCTTGGTTGTATAAGCCCTTAACACCTTGTTAAGGTAACTGCAATATTGTTGGGAACTACTGGGAAGGTAGTTGTTTATTTTTGCTATGTTGTAAATGTTGGAGTTTATTGTTTCAGGGTTTCTTTTTGTGGTTGTAATGGGTGAGAGTTCTCCTGGAAACCTTCATCATGTTGAATCCTGCTCATCAAGCCCTTGGAGTCTTCAGGAGCCAACCCGCTTGCAAAGAAGAATTGGACTTGGCAGTATCAGTAGACTGGAAATATAAGGACTTGAAAATGCAACCTGAACAGGACCTTGAAGTGTGATGCTAAATGTTGATGTTATGTGTTCTATGTTAAGAAAGTAAACCATTTTGTTTTTTAAAAATCGTGGTTGCAAGCTCATTCCAAGGTCTGCCCCACAGAACCCACAGATAGAGGTTACATGACCATGGTCTGGTAGTTTTTGCTCCTAATGTTCTGCCCCCATCTTCAGAGGCATGTCACCGTAAGAAATATTTCTCTCCATGGTGCAGTGTGGAGAGATTACGTGGTAGGGTATATGTTCTGTCCACCTTGCAGGTGGTGGTAGGAGGTGAGGGGCATTTGCGTATGTCTAGGTGACTCCGTGGCAAAATATCTGCTTCATGTGCAGAAGGTTCCAGCATCCCCAACCAAAAATAGCAGATACTGGGCAAGTTTATATCATTTTATATTATATATGATATGATATATATTATATCATATCATGGAGCACCTTCCTTATGAGGAGAGGCTGCAGCGTTTGGGACTCTTTAGTTTGGAGAGGAGACGTCTGAGGGGGGATAGGATTGAAGTCTATCAAATTATGCATGGGGTAGAAAATGTTGACAGAGAGAAATTTTTCTCTCTTTCTCACAATACTAGAACCAGGGGGCATTCATTGAAAATGCTGGGGAGAATTACTAGGACTAATATGCAAAGGAAACATAGCATTCTTCAACGCATAGCGTGTGATTGGTGTTTGGAATATGCTGCCACAGGGAGGGTGGTGATGGCCACTAACCTGGATGTAAGCTTTAAAAGGGGCTTGGACATGAATTTATGTGGAGGAGAAGTCAGATTTATGGCTACCAATCTTGATCCTCTTTGATCTGAGATTGCAAATGTGCTTAACAGTCCAGGTGCTCGGGAGCAACAGCCGCAGAAGGCCATTGCTTTCACATCCTACATGTGAACTCCCAAAGGCACCTGGTGGGCCACTGCGAGTAGCAGAGAGCTGGACTAGATGGACTCTGGTCTGATCCAGCTGGCTTGTTCTTATGTTCTTATGTTCTTATTTTTCTTTTGCTTGAAAAGCTGCCTTCAGTTTGGAGCTTAATGGACCACTGGACAAACCAAAGATCTATGCTGCACCCCTCCATAAACCTGCCAACCTGCCACATATTCTGATTTGCTCATATTATCTATTTTGCTGTCAACTCCTCTGGAAGAGAACACAATTTTTTACGTCAAAGTGTCTTCGCTGAATAGGTCATATGGATAAGACTGTTCGGCGGAGGGATCGCCTCTGCCGCATCTGAGACTTGGAAACAAATATACTGAGATGTAGATGATTCGCTCGAAAACCAAGGGCAGGCCGTTTGAAAGGCAGGAATGACAGACAAAATACTAAGCACAACAACGACATTCTGGTAAAGTGTCAATCCAGGTTTTTTTTGTTTTGTTTTGCCTACCTGTCATTGAAAATTGTAGCTTTGGTTGAGGAATTCTGTTTTCTGTGCTACTGGCCACTGTCTGTAGCATCTAAGTAGTCTGTACAATTTTCCTGAGAGGACCTGAAACAGCCTAGCGCAGACCTGGGCATTATATGGCCCACGGGCCACATCCGACCCGCCGGATGACCCTGACTGGCCCCCCTGCTGTGCTGGGGAGCGAGGCGTCTTTGAAAGCCCCGCAGAAGCCGGTCGCCTTGGCTGCCGGCTTCTGCGGGGCTTTCAAAAGCGCCTCACCCCCCTGCCTTTTGGCCCGGCCCTCCACAATATTTTTCTGTTTTCGTATGCCTTGCCCCACAGAAAAATAATTGCCCACACCCTGACCTAGCACGTGCCCGGCTACAAGCCATCCCATCCTGTCCCAGCATTCTAGCCAAATCCCTTCACAGTGCAAATACTGCTCAATTGAAAGAGCAAAGGCCAACGGTGTGACTTCTTTACTTATGAACAGAATTCAGAGCTGTAAAACAGTATCAAAGCATGGGAAAAATATAGCATGAAACAGGCAGCATGCAGGACACGGAACCCATAAAAGAAATGGAAATAAACTAAAATACTTTTAAATCTCTTTTATGGATTCTGTGACTAGCTGGCCCTGAAAGGAATGGTCCAGGCTAGCTCTTCAGATCTCGGAAGCTAAGAAGAGGCAGCCCTGGTTAGTACTTGGGTGGGAGACCACCAAAGAAGTTCAGGGTTGCTATGTAGAGGCGAATTAATGGCAAACCAACTCTGTTCATCTCTTGCCCTGGAAACCCTACAAACTTGCCATGAGTCGGGGGGGGGGGGTGTATGTGACTTTATGACACTTTCTGTTCCACTCCATGCCTAGCTAACTGAATCTCTCTTTTTCTAGATGTGTGTGTGTATGTTTGTATCTGTGTATATCTTTAATCAAAAAGGGAGGAAGAGGAGGACAAGCCATTACTTGTCCTAGCCTTCTCCTTCTCTTCCTGTTCCCCTTATTAATAGCAAGTGTTATGGGTAAAACCCATAGTTGTGAGGGTTTCAAACCTAGTTAAAAGATTTTTTAATTGCTGGCTCTTTGCGCACCTTAGAAATATTTGTAATAGCAAACGCTTGGCTAAAAAAAACAGAAGTAGCACTTGGTGCGCTTAGTCAGTAAAGCCGCAGCAACACTCAGCTAGGAAAGCAGAAGTAACATTTGATGGAAAAAAATAAGTAATAATAGCATGTGGGAGTTACTCATATGTACTCGTGTATAATAACTGGAAAAAACAAATTACGTAGCGCTATTGCTTAATGAACTGTAACTAACAGACAAACCTCTACAGGGGATTTTTGGAGGATGGGGTAAGAATGCACGTGAACTATTCATGATATATGCATGCTATTGCCTTTTTAGTAAGAGTGTGAGCCTCTGGGTCAGTCTAGAGTGCCGTGTGGTATCTCCTGATTGGACAGAGAGCCAGAGAGGATGCCTTTAAATTGAGCTGCACTGCGTTGCAGACCTCAGGGAGCCATACCCTGGCTCCCTCCATCTTCTGCAGAGATGAATAAACTGTTTACTGCTACTGCTGCGTTTGTGAGTATTAATTGGGAATATTGGAATATATTTCATAACAGCAAGTAGGCTGCTTGGGGACCGCGCCCCCCCCCATGCAAACAGCTCCCTAGGGACGGCGTTTTTGCCGTCCCCTAGAGTAGCTGTATCTGACACCTGTCCGCAGGAAAAGAACTCCTGAGTCTTGTCAAATCCTCCAGAGCTAAGATGGGTCATTCCTGGTTAGTACTTGGATGGGACACCATTAAGAAAGGCTAGGGTTATAATGCAGGGGCAGGCAAAGGCTGAACCTCTCTTGCTTTGAAAACTCCACAGAGTTTCCCCAAAGTTGGTTGCAATCTGACAGCATAAAAGAATGCATGAATATTTAACCAGTCTCTAAGAAACTTAAGATGTTCAGTTTCTTTACTTAACGGAATGAGTAAGTTGTCAAAAACCTCACTGTGCATCCAATAGACGTGTTTGCAGTGCCGTCGTGAGATTTCATGAGATCAAGCTATGACAAGCTGCTTTCCCTCCCATATTTTGTTGATTGGTTCTCATATGCTGATGTTTAAAAAGCATTCATGCAACAAATCTTAAAACCAATTTCTAAAATCCACTGAGCGATCTTATTCAGACAGATTCAAAAAAAATATATACACACCAACTGAAAACACTGTACAGACGGCGTTGTTGGGCCACGATCTATAAAACAGGAGATTTTTTACAGACTCACATCTGGATCAATTATCCACTTGATCGATTTTGCTGGGACATTTAATAATTCCCAAACTTGGTCCTTATAAGAACAAAGAGAGCATCCTCTTGTGACATGACTCTGAGTTCTGCAATCAGGTCCCAGGGACAGGAGCAGTGGTGGGATTCAGCCGGTTTGCACCACTTCGGCAGAACCAGTTGTTAAAATGGTGCTTGTAAACAACCAGTTGTTGAATTATTTGAATCCCACCACTGGACAGGAGCATACACCATTCATGCGGGAAGTGTGTGCGTCTTCCGTGGCCAGTGCGAAACGTTAATGTGGCCCAGATATTCCATGTTAGATTGAATTGAGGGGGTTAGATTGAATTGAGGGGGTTATGCTGAGAGCAGCAGTGGCGTAGGAGGTTAAGAGCTCGTGTATCTAATCTGGAGGAACCGGGTTTGATTCCCCGCTCTGCCGCCTGAGCTGTGGAGGCTTATCTGGAGAAATCAGATTATCCTGTGCACTCCCACACACGCCAGCTGGGTGACCTTGGAGCTGCTAGTCACTGATTCTTCTGATCTCAGCCCCTCCACTACCTCACAGGGGTGTTTGTTGTGAGGGGAAGGAGCAAGGAGATTGTAAGCCCCTTTGAGTCTCCTGCAGGAGAGAAAGGGGGGGATATAAATCCAAACTCCCTTCTTCTTCTTTCTTCTTCTTCTTCTTCTTCTTCTTCTTCTTCTTCTTCTTCTAGCTATTGCCTTCTTACAGCTACCTTTCTTCTTCTTCTTCTTCTTCTTCTTCTTCTTCTTCTTCCTTCTTCTTCTTCTTCTTCTTCTTCTTCTTCTTCTTCTTCTTCTTCTTCTTCTTCTTCTTCTTCTTCTTAACTTCTGTACAACTTCTACTAAAGGCTCAATTCACGCTGCATGCAAAATAATGCACTTTCAAGCTGCTTTCCCCAACGCTGTTTTTTACCCCATTTCACTTTTAGCTTCCCAAAGAGCCCTGAAAGCAGCTTGAAAGTGCATTATTCTGCGTGTGCGGAATGAGCCTAAGGTTCAGGAGGCCGTGCCAATTTGAAGGGATGTCTGCCCACCATGACCTCATTCATCGGTTATGGTGGTGGTAGATATATGCTTGATTTTCATTTCCTAATGCATAGTTTTGACCTAAGATCAGGCTATTTTTGAAAACAAATGTTTCAACCATCTTTCAGTAGACAGTGATTTAGTGTGGCTTCTAGTGGTCATTAAGAAGACACTATTTTGGTATTATGATTTAACTTTGTTCCCATTTGTGAATGCCCCCAAGTTATATACTGAAGAATAAAATCATTAAAATGTAAGTGGTTCACATCTCTTTAATTTTGGGACTCCAAATGTGTTTTAACTTCTGCCTTTGTAAAAGTCCTCCAGCTCCGGTCTATTATTGTCAAGATCAGTGCCTTCTGCCTCTGCCAAATCCAGGAAGGTTACATGGAAATATTTCAGAAATATGTCTACCCAGTATCTCTTCCCCTTCAAATTCACCAAGGAGTTTCAACTGAGAAGGTGATATTGTAAGAAGGAAACATTTGCTGACCAAAGAGGGGAGAGCAGTGGCGTAGCACCAAGGGGACAGTGTGTGTGTGACACACCGGGCGCGCGCCCCTGCGAGGGTGTAGCGAGGGCATTCCGGGAGCGAGGCGGGGGCATTCCGGGAGTCAGGCGAGGGTGAGAGCATGGTAGGGCGCATGCGTGCCCTGGGCGCAGCTCCCCCTTGCTCCGCCCCGGGGAAAAGCAGCCACTGGCCTGCGAATAAAGACTCAGGACACTTATAGATTCAAGAAGGGGCAAATGAAGAAGCAGAAGCTCACCTTACATGGCCATATAAGTCCTGGACATCTGGTTCCACCCACCCCATGAACCTTGCAGCCCTGCACTGACCAGTCTCTAACAGCTGGCTTTGGAGGGCACCATGCAGCCAGCACAGGTAAGATGGGCACCCTTCAACTTCTCCTACTCCCGGGCCACAACAGAGGTACAGGTAAGTCTTGCACCATGTATTTCTCCGCATTTCAGCCCTGGCCCCTACCTGGTAGAACAGGCTCCCTAGGGAGATCAGGGCCCTGCGGGACTTACAGAGTTTCCGCAGGGCGTGCAAGACGAACCTGTTCTGCCAGGCGTTTGGCCAGCCTGGTTAAAAATACATCTACCATGTCATCTGGTCTCCCATGGGCACAAGGGGGGAAGAGGGGGGTAGCCAGACGCCATCCACATTTTTAATGGGTTCTGTTTTTATGTAATTGGTATTTAAATTATGTTTTAATGTATGTTTTAACCTGTTGTGAACCGCCCTGAGCCCTCAGGGGGAGGGCGGTATATAAAACTAATAAATAAATAAAATATAATGCCCTAGAGCAGAAGACTCCAAATTATGGGCCTCCAGATGTGCATGGACTTCGATTCCTATCAGCCTTTGTCAGCAAGGACAGTTGACAGAGCTGAGGCAATCAAAGTCACTGGCAATCACTGGAGGGCCATAGTTGGGAGACCCCTGCCATAGAGTCACATTCCAAAGCAGCTGCAATTCCCAGAGATCTTGGGCCCCATGAGGGAGCCGTCAACCCCATGCAACTCACCAAGCCCCTCACAGCTCCCCAGCCGTACATTGGCCAGCCAAGTGCTAATACCATTTTGATTTTGAGATCCTCAGCACCACACGTAGTGGACGAAAAGGACCACGTAGAATTACACCCTTCAAAGTCCACTGGCACCAAGGATGGCACTTTGATGGAATTATTCATGCCCGCGCCGTCACATTTGGTCCCAAACTGCGTATCTTGCTTTCCTGCACCCATCTTCTGTGTTCTGGGCCTCCTGCCTCGTTTCCAGGTGCGCCACGGCATTCTCCTTGGCTCACAAATGTCAAATAAGCAGGCAAATGGAATCCGGCCTTTTGAGCCGACGTTACGCACACCATTTCGAGCCAATCGTGCGGCTGCACGTGTGTGCTTGCTGCACCGCGTTCCAATTTAAGCACCTTTTTTTTTAAAAAAAGCCAAAGTTATCTCCTAATGAAATTTATTAGTCATTTGCATCCCGGGCTTTTAAAAATAAAGCAATCGCAAATCATCACGCGCGGCGTCTCTGGTGATTTCTGTTCTCTAATTACCCTGATAACTCGCTTGATTAGTGCAATGCTTGGCACAGCGACTGCGGACGGGACCAAAGCGAGATTTTATTTACTTCAGAAGTGCTCCGGCTGTGATTAGCAGGCGCGCATAAACAGACGTTAATGCGGCAACTAATCAGAGCTGCGGACAGAAACAATATATATTGTATTTTCCCAGTATGTTGCTCTTGGAATATTCTTGCCGTAGCCAGGTCCTCAGAGGTATTTGCTCTAATTTTTTTTTCTGTTGCATTTTGTAATTACCAGTAGATTGATACGCCTGTTTCTCTCAATGAATTGTTTTCGCTCGCCTGGCTGGCAGAGAAGAATGTCCTCTCGGTAAGCAGATAATATTTCCTGTCATGCAGCACATTTTTTTGAAGGAGGGTTGTTGGGTTTCGCCAGCAAAGCTCTCGACTCAGCTGATGGCTTTTTATTCAGAAAAATCTTACAGCTGTCGTTCCACATTTCCTTTGGAACTATCAACTATCTCATTCGGCGACCGTCAACCTGCCATGACTGAGCCCTCACTTTTAACTCCAGCCTTAAACACGGAATCCATTTTAATCTTCCATAATGACTTTTACCTTTGTGCAATCCATCTGTTTTGGCCCCTTTTCTCCCTGTGAGCCTTTCTTTCTTTTCCCATCTTTCTTTCTTTTTCTTGTTTCCCTTGAGTGTTACAAATATCACACACAACGAAGGATGAGAAAATATTCATTTTCATTTTTGTCAGCCATTTTTGCTCTCTGCCTTTCACTGCTGGCTTTGTAGAATTGCCCGTACTGTAGATGTGCACAGTACGGCTTTTATAAACAATTTTATTTACGTGAATCTTGGACTTCAATTGTGGAAACAGAGGTGGTTTCTGCCCAGCACACTAATAATGTGCGTTACACATTGTTAACGAACCAGGTTTCCCTTGTTTGCCTTTGCGCTAGAGATTTCACCCCTCCAGGAAGGGATGGCAAACAGTCTAGGTTGCTGAGGCTCTGGTTTCTCCAGAAAGACTGCTGGTTTAGCACTTTTTGTAAAACCTGGGTTGAGAAAAATATAACAAGCTGAACCTCTTTTGGAGAAGAGCCCTTTGCAAAGTTCTTCCTCTGCCCATTATATTTGGGCTGTGTGGAAACCACAATAGACACATAGGGCCCTTCCGCATTGTCGGAGTCGACCTTAGATTGACTTGAGTCCGACCCGAGTCCTCCGCACAGACGTAGCGTTGGACTAGTGTCTGACTCGACTCACCTCCCTCTCGCCATTGAATTTCGGAGCTCTACTGGGGAGTTGAGTCGACTAGCGGACTCGGGTTGTGCTCGAGCCGGAGCCGACGGAGTGCGGAATCTCCGTCACTCGACTCTGCCATGTAGCCAATCACAGCTAAGTATTTCGCCCATGCGCAGAAGGGGAGACTCGTGGCGGCGCGAAAAGCTTTGGGTATGCGCAGAATGGGGGACTCAGCAACCAATTGGAATGCAGCGCAGGGAGGTGGTCCCGCCCTCTGAGCTCGGCTCTGGAGACACGAGTCGGCTGCTGTGCGGAGGAATGGGAGGGCTCGAGTTGAGGTACAATTCCGCCGACACAAGTCGAACCTGAGTCGCCTCGTGTGTCCGGAAGGGGCCATAGAAACATAAAAATGGAGAAGACCTCAAGGGTTATCTAGTACAGGGGTCTGCAACCTGCGGTTCTCCAGATGTTCATGGACTACAAATCTCATCATCCCCTGCCAGCATGGCCAATTGGCCATGCTGGCAGGGGCTAATGGGGATTGTTGTCCATGAACATCTGGAGAACAGCAGGATGCAGATCCCTGATCTAGTACAACTCCCTGCACAATGCAAGAAATGCACAACTACCTTCTGCCTCACTCCCCCAGAGATCCCTGCTCTATGTCCTGAGGAAGGCAAACAATGTTCAAGATCCCTGGCAAATCTGAAGGAAAATTCCTATCTGACACCAAATTGAAGATTGCCATTATTCTGGGCATGTAAAAATATTGCCAGGAGAGCCCTGACTAGTCCCTGGCTCAGCACTGACTTATACATATACTATCTTTTTAGATTGGAGTACAAATATTGCAATGACTGAATAGAACTATTGTGTGTAGGTGCTTGGCAAAATCGGCTGGAAGCTGCTGTCGAGTGACTCCATTCTTCAACCCTCCCCTTCTTGCGTTTCTCCCCAGCTAGTTTGAATTTATACCCTGCTTTTCTCCACCATAAGTTGTCTCAAAGCCGCTTACAACTCCTGTCCTTTCCTCTCCCCATAACAGACACCTTGTAAGGTAGGTGAGGCTGGGAGAGTCCAGAGAGAACTGTGACTAGCCCAAGGTCACCCAGCAGGCTTCAGGTGTAGGAGCGGGAAAACAAATCCAGTTCACCAGTTCACTGCCGCTCATGTGGAGGAGTGGGGAATCAAACCCCTAGATTAGAGTCCACCACTCTTAACCACTATACCATGCTGGAGAGAGGGGGATGCAAAGGGTACAGGGAAAAAAGGAGTCAGAGAGATTTCCCAGGTTAGACAAAGAGAGGTTTCCCATTCATTAAGAAGAAGAAGAAGAGTTTGGATGTATATCCCCCCCTTCTCTCCTGCAGGAGACTCAAAGGGGCTTTCAAGCTCCTTGCCCTTCCCCCCTCACAACAAACACCCTATGAGGTGGGTGGGGCTGAGAGAGCTCCGAGAAGCTGTGACTAGCCCAAGGTCACCCTGCTGGCGTGTGTGGGAGTGCACAGGCTAATGTGAATTCCCCAGATAAGCCTCCACAGCTCAGGCGGCAGAGCTGGGAATCAAACCCGGTTCCTCCAGATTAGATACACGAGCTCTTAACCTCCTACGCCACTGCTGCTCCTATGCCTCCTACGCCTCCTAACCTCCTACACCACATTTTCATATCTAGAACAATGCAGCACCTGATGTCCAGGTTTGCTGAGCCACATTATTCCAACACCTGCCTTATGCAGAGTCAAATCCATGGCTTATCAAAACTGGTACTGTCTCCTCAGACTGGTTCTGGTGGGTTTCCTGGGCTTTGTGGCCGTGGTCTGGTGGATCTTGTTCCTAATGTATATACTCCAAACATTCACTTCTCTCTGGACACAGCAGTGTGTAACAAACTTCCCTCTGTGATACACCTCTGAAGATGCTGGCCACAGATGCCGGCGAACGTTAGGAACAAGATCCGCCAGACCATGGCCACGCAGCCCGGGAAACCCACCAGAACCAGTTGAATCTGGCCGTGAAAGCCTTCGACAATATATTCTCCTCAGACTGGCTGCAGTTCTCCAGTGTCTCAGGAAAAGATCTTTCACATTACATTCTGCCTAATTCTTTTGATTGGAGATGCTGGGAATGGAACCTGGGACCTTCTGAACATATGTTCTACCCCTAAACCACTCCCCACCCTGATGGATGGATGGATGGGCCACTTACAGAAGGGGAAGGATAGTACGCAGTGGCGTAGAGGCTAAGAGCAGGTGCACTCTGATCTGGAGGAACCGGGTTTGATTCCCAGCTCGGCTGCTTGAGTTGTGGAGGCTTATCTGGGGAATTCAGATTAGCCTGTACACTCCCACACACGCCAGCAGGGTGACCTTGGGCTAGTCACAGCTTCTCGGAGCTCTCTCAGCCCCACCTACCTCACAGGGTGTTTGTTGTGAGGGGGGAAGGGCAAGGAGATTGTCAGCCCCTTTGAGTCCCCTACAGGAGAGAAAGGGGGGATACAAATCCAAACTCTTCTTCTTCTTCTTTGGAACCAAATCTCAAGCTCAGGCTTTATTTTCGCCTCCGGAGGTCGTGCCACGCGTCGCTCGAACAAGCGATCCGCTCCCCTCGAGAGGCAGACAAGCAGCCGAACGAAATCTTTGGATCCGAGCCAAACAGCTTTGTTTTCGCCTTTCTCCCCACCGTCTGACTTGCCTGCCAGTGATATCATGTCATTTGCCTTTTCCTATTTAGTCTGCAAAAAAAGAGTTCTCGTGTACGGCGTACATGGCTTGACTGATTCGGATACAAAAAGAAAACAAAACCCCGTAACTCCTGGAGGAAAAAAAAAATAACAGGCAAATCTTGACAAAATGACAAGCCACGTTGAACTTTCTCCGCCTGAACAAATCAGATTGACAGTTTCCTTTTCCCCGCCTGGTCTCTGAAGCAACAGAAGAAACACACTTCTTGCTAATTTGGTTGCTGTAAGACATGCAGCGGTTTCTTGGTTTCCCTTCTCATTAATCAGGTTTCCCTTTTTTAATGGACAAGGGTCGTAACCTGTCGGGGTTCTGCAAAATCATCACTTCCTTCAGCAACGGGCCATGTCAGTATGCTACCTTCTCCTCAGAATGCTTTGAAATGAATTAATTTAAGAAGGAATATGACCCCCTATCAAAATCTCAGGACGCTCCAATGCTTTCCTTAGGCATACGCTGCCCTTTATGTGGCCAAAGCAGATGTCCAAAAAAAGAAGGAAAGAAAGAAAGAAAGAAAGATGAAAGGGGAGCTAAAATCACAATGTATATTACATTAATATTCTAGAGTGAATTAATAATAGAAAAAAGATATTTGATGATGACAAAAAATAAAGGCTAGCCTTTGTGCAGGCTTTGGAAGTCATGAAAGAGAGAGAGAGAGAGAGAAAGAGAGAGAGAGAGAGAGAGAGAGAGGTGAAAAACAGAGCAACTTGGGTTGTCAATTTTGATTTCCCTTACTTACCCAGGCGGCCGTCGCTGCTTCTTTGGGTAAGAGGGTGGACTGTGGTGTGCTGCTGTTCATTTATTTATTTGATTCAATTATTTTTAGGGGAGGAGGAGGAAGAACATAAGAACATAAGAACCAGCCGGCTGGATCAGACCAGAGTCCATCTAGTCCAGCTCTCTGCTACTCGCAGTGGCCCACCAGGTGCCTTTGGGAGCTCACATGCAGGATGTGAAAGCATAAGAACATAAGAACATAAGAACATAAGAACAAGCCAGCTGGATCAGACCAGAGTCCATCTAGTCCAGCTCTCTGCTACTTGCAGTGGCCCACCAGGTGCCTTTGGGAGCTCACCTGCAGGATGTGAAATCAATGGCCTTCTGCGGCTGTTGCTCCCGAGCACCTGGAAGAGGAGGAGTTTGTATATAAACCTCACTTTTCTCAACCTCACACATGCATTGTGAGGCGGGGGGGGGGGGGAACTGAGAGAGTTCTGAGAGAACCGTGACCACCCCACAGTTGCTCCACAGGCTTCTGGGGGAGGAATGGGGAATCAGTCCTCCAGATTAGAATCTGCTGCTCATACGGAAGAGTGAGGAAGCAAAGCTGCCTTTCCAGATTAGCGTCCACCTACTCTTAACCACCAAACCACACTGGCTTCACTGATACCCTGCCTTTCTCCCTGAACTCTTTCAGTTCTCTCAGAACTCTCTCAGCCCCACATACATACATAAAACCTTTATTAGGCATAATGCCAATATAACCACTGGCATTATCCAGACAAGCGTTCCATACACAAAACCATCACAGGTATTATTCCAAAGTTCCCAAAAGGAACCTAGCTACAGAATTTAAAATCACAGAAGAAGAGTTGTTTAGTAGGAATGCCACCTTCCCAGCAGCAGAGTATTCCTTAAACTTAGCAGGAAGGAAAGTCCAAAGCCTGGTCCTAGCTTGTTCGTATTTGGGACAGTTAACCATTATATGTTCCATGGATTGCACCCCTATAGTGCAGTGGGGGCATTTCCGCTCTTGCGAGTCAATTTTAAGAAAGCTCCCTTGGAGTACAGAACTAGGGAAGGAATTACAACGAGCCCTTGTGTACATCCATCTAAGCTTGGGCTCTTGGAGTATACTCAGGTAGTCTGCCATCAGCCCCACGTCATTCTCCCTTTCTCCATTTTATCCTCACAACAACCCTGCCAGGTCGGTTGCCTTCTGAGGGTGGGAACCACCTGGGTGAATCCTCTCCAATAACCACGCTGGACGCTTTGCTGGGATAAACATTTTGGCCATAGCCATTTGATTAGCCAACCAAAACAGAAGCGTGAGGCGTAGCATGGGTCTTAACCTGGCCTGTCTGCTTCCTAGCGAAGCTCCCATGGGCGGATGCCCTGTATTGGACTTCGCTCCGCTGAAGGGCTCTGCTGGGCGGACGCTCCTGGCAAGAGGTGATCCCCATTTGACGGTTCGGCAGGGCGGTTGCCTCTTGCCGCCATTGGCACTTCCAGATCCTTACCCATGCGCCACCGCCAAACGGCTATGACAGAAAAAATGCAACAACCAGACAAACCCAGGGAGAGGTGGGTGGGCAAATCGCCGGCTGGCCGAAGCACATGGCCAGAACAAAGGAGGGCTTTCCCCTTTAAAGGGTCAATCCGCCCTCCCCTCCTGGTGATGTCAGCTCCTGCCCAACATGGTCCAGGCTTCGCTTCCGCCCTCATTTACACGGAAGCGGTCACCTTGGCTCCACCCCCCCCAGAGGCAACCGCAGCCGGTGGGTGATTCACAGCTGTTTTTAGGCTGAGAGTCTGTTATTGATCCGAGCTGTCATGGCGGAGTGGAAATTTAAACCTGGGTCTCCCAGGCCATCGTCTGAGACCCTGCCCGCTGCACCTCACTGGCTGTCTAGGAAAGAAAGTAAAGGGGCTACACATGGGAAGCCACCTTCTTCTAGCCCTGTTCACATGTTGCAGTGAATCCAAGTACACCCTGCAGGTAGATGTAGATTCCACTTTGTAAGAAAGAGCCAACATGTCTTTGCTTGGCCACTGAAACCAGTCATCACTTCCTGGCAGAAAGATACTGATAGAGGGAGACAGATGAATCTCCCTGGGGAGGGAGTCCCAATGTGTTGGTGCCATGACCAAGAAGGCCCTGTCTTGGGTCGCTAAACATCTAGCTTCAGATGTCAGGGGCAACTGAAGCAAGGATTCAAAGGATGACCAAAAGATCCTGGGGTGACCCTGCTGCCATGCAAACACCCCAGGAGCAGACCCAGTATATTTCCCCCATTCTCTCTTGCCTTTGGAGCTGATGATGCATGAATCATGCAGGGGAAAGCAGCCAGGGCGGGGGGACATTCCCTCTTTTAACTGGAGCTAGCGAGGCTTGGATCATGCAGGAGAAAATGAGGTGGAGGGGAGAGCTGTTCCCTCTTGCCTTTGGAGCAGATGAGGCTTGGATCATGCAGGGGAAAGTGGGGTGGTGGTGGAGAGAGCCATTTCCCTCTGTCTTTTGTCAACGGGGTAAATACCAAAGATCCAGGCTGTGCAGAAGAAACTGGAGTATTAACTCCTGGTCCTGCCTTGGCTCCTGGAAAGAAACAGGGAGCCGTGTGGAGGGAGAAACTGGGATAAAATAGCCCTGGGGTATACAATCCCAGGTCTACCCCGGTGTAATTGTGCTGTGTGGAAATGGCCACAGAGTAACTTTTCTCACCCCTTGAGGCAGCCAGCACCTCAGCCTTATCTCTGTTTTGACCTTGCAGGCTTCAAACATCCTGAGAACATTTCTAGTGACTTTACCGCACTGGGATGCTGGGGGCAAGGACTAGAGCCGTGGTGGCGAACCTTTGGCACTCCAGATGTTATGGACTACAATTCCCATCAGCCCCTTCCAGCATGGCCAATTGGCCATGTTGGAAGGGGCTGATGGGAATTGTAGTCCATAACATCTGGAGTGCCAAAGGTTCACCACCATGGGACTAGAGGGTGTTTGAGGAAGGGGTATGAATGAGAGATTTGTGTAGTGGAACCCAGTTCCAGCAAAGGCTGGTTTATATCCTGTTCGCAATGTTCCTGTCAATAAACTGATTTCTGAATCCAAGAGTCCGGTTATTGCGGGGAGGTGTACAGGTCTTGACAATAGCCAGAGTAGGCCTAGAGCATTGGTTCATCTATCATAGACATATGGGGTAAAGGGTATAAAGCAGACATGGACAATATCTTCAGTCTGGGCAATAGTCTTCCCTCAAGCCTTTATGTCAGTATTTTCCACCTGTGCATGTAAATCAGGAAGGAGGTTTTTGCCTTGCATGGGAAATGTTGAAGCCCCACCTAGGCTCATTCCGCACATGCAGAATAATGCACTTTCAAACTGCTTTCAGTGCTCTTTGAAGCTGTGCGGAATGGCAAAATCCACTTGCAAAGGCCGTTTCCGCACGAATGCGAAAGCAGCCGTGTCGGCGTACTTGACTCCGACCCGCGACAGCTAGGACCGAAACCACCGCGGGACGGTCCTAGAAAGCAGGCAGCCAGCTGCTCGCAGGAAGCGCCCTTGGCGCCCGGTGCGACCCAGCGTGTCCTATGGGCCTCCGGCGCGTCGCCCGAGAGCCTGGGGACCGCCCCCTGGCCCTGCTTGCCTGCTCCAGTGGAGCAGGGCAGAGCATAATCCCCAGAGCCTCGGCAATGAAGGCCCGGGGACAAAATGATCGCCGGGAGCAAGGAGGGGGGGAGGCGTCTTGAAGCTGCTGCCGTTCGCTCGGCAGTGGCTTCGAGGTGGCGTTTCCCCAACAAGAGCGCTTCCGAGTGCTCTGGGGAAACGTCGGCTTTGTGGCGGTCGGGCGGCGGTCGGGCGGCGCGGCTGCGATGCAGCTGCGCCCCTGTCGTCGAATAATGGCGGCCTGGGGACGGCGTTTTTGCCATCCCCAGGCCGCCATATTCTGCCCGTGCGGAAACGGCCAAACAGTTGTGAAAGTGGTTTGAAAACGCATTATTTTGTGTGTGCAGAAGGGGCTCTAGAGCAGAAGACAGTCTTCAGTTCTGTAAAAGCCAATACAAATACAAATACAATACCTTTAATGGCATATAAAAAGTGGTAAAATGCAAATTATGTTAAAACCAATTGACTAAAATTTACACAAAGGTTTCACCCTTGATCCAAGTGCCTTTGTTAAAAACCTGGCAACTGATTCAGTAGTGTGGGGATGATGGTCACTAAGCAAGTATGAAACTATTTCCTTGTCTGATCTCACTGAAAATTTCTTCAAGATGGCCTCGAGAAAAAGCAACCGATAGACTGCCAAATCTTTACAATGAAGGAGCACGTGTTCAGTTGTTTCGGGTAGGCCGGCTCGCGCCAGGAACAGAGTCCTGTTCTCCTGCAATGGGATGCCATGATATCTGCCTCTTGTTTGGGGCAGTCGGTAGCACATTAAGCCGAGCAAGCATAAAATATCTACGGAGATGTGGATTGATTAAATTACTCAGATATTTAGCCATAAAACCCGGCAATGGTGGTGAAATGCCATAAAATGTGGGAGAACAAGTTCTGCAGGCTCCAGTTGTGAGAAGCTGCCCTTCAATGTCAAGAGTACGTTGTTTCAAAACTCCGAAAGCCTGTCTTTCGTCCATCAGTAGGAGTTGGTCAAAAGATACACCTATGTTGTTTATTTGATTGATAATTTTGGTGTGCCAGGTGGAGTGGAAGTGGTCGCTTAACAGGAGATATGTCAGACTGCCCGGGAGGGCTCTAAAATGAAGGCGAAGCCAGTATTTAAACAAAGAAAGCCAAACCCGGGAAAAAATCGTCTTGGCTCCGGTTTCTAAACAAAGAACTTGGTACGTGACTGAGTTGGGAAGACCCAATAAACGACGAAAAAACAAAGATTGAACACTCTCTAATTTCTCAGCGGTTTTTGCTCCCCCGATTGGAGCTCCGTAAAGTAATTGTGGCAGTAGTTTTAACTGAAAAAGCCAATAGTTATACTAACCATTTGGAGTGTTATTCTTCCACAGTTCTACTAACCATTAGGACTATTGTAGGAATGTCTTCTGCACAATTGGAAAGTGGTTACATAATGTACATAATGTAGGTAGGAATTCAAGATGGGTGCCATTTTTAGAAAGGATAAAAGTCACTGTTCCAGAGGTGATGCAGGTCTAAAACTGTAACATCAGAGTTCTCTCCAGCTCTCCTTATCTAATTTTTATCTCAAGTTTGCAAAAGCATCTTTCCAAGGGTGCTTCAGAATTCTCCCCTTTCCCTGAATATTTGTCATTGTTCCTCAGTTGGCGTAGTGGCGTAGTGGCTAAGAGCAGGTGTACTCTAATTTGGGCAGCCGAGTTTGATTCCTCGCTCTGCCACTTGAGCTGTGGAGGCCTGTCTGGGGAACTAGATTAGCTTGTGCACTCCAACACACACCAGCTGGATGACCTTGGGCTAGTCACAGTTCTTCGGAGCTCTCTCAGACCCACCTACTCTTCTTCTTCTGCCAGTAGATGACTTGAAAACAAAGATTGGTTTTCTGCTTATGTCTTTTGATGGAATGTTTTAATGATTTTAAATGTTTTCTTTTTTAAAAAATAAAGTTTATTAAGTTTACAACAGAACAGATGTATAAAGGTTTACAGCTACTTTTCCAGTTCTTAAGAATTTAATCAGTATAAATCAATTGTCGTAATTATCACGTCACTACCTTCTCTTCTTAACTTCCTACTCTTCTAGGGTTCCCTTGTTTACTTACAACTGTTCATCCCTATGGTAATACCTACCTTGTTATATGCAGCCAAAATTACTAAATTACTTGACAATAATTATAATAATTTTATATTCTATACTGGCTATTGTAATCAGAACTAAATATATAAGCTCACCATATATTGGACTTGTGGAGTATCCTATAGCTTCACTCTTCTTATCTTCGTAGATACTTGGTCAGGGGTCCCCATTCATTACCAAATTTGTCCATATCTTGATTTTTCAAAAGTCCTGTTGGTTTATCCATATTTGTTAATTCTGTTGCTTCATCTAACCACATTTCTTTAGTGGAAAAAATGATTTTAAGTGTTTTCAGCTATTCAAAGTTCTGGGAGAGCAGCAGTGGCGTAGTAGTTAAGAGCAGGTGAACTCTAATCTGGAGAACCTGGTTGGATTCCCCGCTCTGCCACTTGAGTTGTGGAGGCTTATCTGGGGAACCAGATTAGCTTGTGCACTTCAACACAACCAGCTGGGTAACCTTGGGCTAGGCCGTTTCCTCACGGGCCAAAAACGGCGGCCTGGGGACGGTAAAAACGCCGCCCCCAGGCCGCTGTTCGCACAGGCGGCGCTGCTGAAACGCAGCAGCGCCAACCTGGCTCCCCTTCCCCTCCCTCAGGGCGGCGTCAGGCTGTCCTCAAAAACACCCCTTTAAAGGGGTGTTTTTGAGAAAACAGCGTGTCGAATTCCTGCGACACCGGTGCAAGCTGACACTGCGAGGACTGCCACGCTGTTTTCCCCTTCCTTCGGCTGCTGCCCTTGTCCCTGTGGTCGCCCTGCTCTGTCCTTGCAGCAGTTAACTATTGAAGAAAGTTAGCCATCGATCATGTGAAATAGAATGGCGGCGTTTAATGTATCTGGAAATGTTTGACATTTTTCTTGATTATATGCCACAATAAAGGTTCTGGACTGGAAAAAATGACTTATAGCCCAGCCCTGCACGGTTTAAAAGGCAAAAGACATTTTGGGAGAGTTTTGCCATTGCCTGTCTCTGGCGTTTCTGCGAATGCGGAAAGCGGCCAGGTCAGCGTTCCGACACCGACCAGCGGCGCTGGGACCGTCCGCATGGGCGGTCCTGAAATTTCTTTCCAGACGGCCCGGTAGCAGCAGAAACGGCCTGGCGACTTCCGGCATGTCCCGAGGCCTCCGGCATGTCGCCCGAGGCCTGAGGACCGCGCCCTACTCAGCGGCACAGGGCCGGGGGGCGTCACAGGCCTCGGTGTGGCGCGAAGCCGAAGTCGTAAGTGCAGGTGGGGAGGTGTGGCGAAGCTGCTGCTGTTAAGCTTCGACAGCGGCCCCGGTGTTCCCAACAGGCGCTTCCCTAAGCGCTCTGGGAAGCGCCCGGCTTCGAGACTTGGCCGAGGTGAAGATGCGAGGCGGCGCGGCTTTCGCGATACAGCTAAGCCTATCGAATAGGCCTGGACTCCAGGCCGCCATTAAGCTCTTCCGATGCAGAAAGCGGCCTCTGTGTGAGCTGAGAGAGTTTTAAAGAGAGTGATGATTGACCCAAGAGAAGTCACCCCACAGGCTTCATGTAGAATGGGAATGCAACCCAGTTCTCAGATTAGAGTCCACTGCTTTTAACCACTATGCCATGCTGGCACTCCATATGTACCTCCCATTTTTTCCCAAACAAATCTGCACTACTTAACCATTAACCAAAGAGATATCATGCACCTGAAATAGGATGCATTCAAAGATATTTCCCTAAGCTTCTTGACATGTTTTAAAATGGCCTCAAAATTTCGGCGAATGTTTTGCTCATTTTGATTTGCTCGGGATAATTCTAGAGTTACTATGAATGCGGTAAATGTGCATCATTTTATTAATGGTTTACAAAATTGGGAGATATATATTGAAAAATAATTCCACATTGTGTTGCAGCTAGACAGCTGGCTCTGTGGGCAGAATATTTTTTTTAATAGGCTCGTCTGAACACAGGAGCTAAACATAACAATATACAGACCACAGCAGATATTTGCTCATTTGAATTTGCTAGGATAGATTTGATGGCCATTCTAGAGTTACTAGAAGCAGCTGTAAATATGCATCATTTTATTAATAGCTTGGGAAATAGTATATATATTGAAAATAAATCATTCCATATTGTGCTGCAGCTCGGCGGTAGCTCTGTGAGCCAAGTGTTTTGATAGGCTGGGTTCGAACACTAGAGCTAAACATAACAATCTATGCTCATGGCCACCACTCAAAATGGCAACTGTGGTCAAAGTTCCTCCTCTTTTTTTCTGAGATGGTCAGAAAAATAGTGCAAGTGGCAAGATGAAGTACTGCAATCAAAAAAGCTCTGTCTATTTGCTCCCGACTGACATCAGTTTTGAGAGCCAGCTCAAGGGGAAGAATTAGGACAAATAAAGGAAACATTTCTTCCATGATGCATGAGTTAGTGTTTTGGAATATGCTGCCACAGGGAGGCAGTGATGGCCACTAACCTGGATAGCTTAAGGGGGGGGCTTGGACAGATTTATGGAGGAGAAGTCAATCTATGGCTACCAATGCAGTGATCCTCCTTGATCCTGAGATTGCAAATACCTTAGGAGAACAGGTGCTCAGGAGCAGCAACAGCAGCAAAGACCATTGCTTTCACATCCTTCATGTGAGCTCCCAAAGGCATCTGGTGTGCTATTGTGAGAGGCAGAGTGTTGGGCTAGATGGGCTCTGGTCTGATCCATCAGGCTCTTTCTTATGTTCTTATGTTCAAGATTGAATCAGCCCGCGTCCTTCCAAGGTTGGTAAAATGGGTACCTATCTTGCTGGAAGTTAAGTGTAGATGACTGGGGAAGGCAATGGCAAACAACACTAAAAACATAGTCTGCCCAGTGAATGTTGTGATGTCACTGCATGGGTCAGTAATGACCCAGTGCTTGCCAGAAGACTACTTTTAACACACCCTCAGGTTTTCTGAAGCTTGACTTCTCAATTGGTGTCAATACCCATTCATATCAAGCTGAATCACATCCAGGAAGGAGAAGCACAATGTTATCATATCAGGACATGGCAAAGGGCTGTACTGGAAACGGAAGGATGAAAAAACACACAGTTGCCATTTTTGACATCAGATTCTGCTTTCGAGCCATGGAGCGAACTTATTGTGTATCTACACAGGGTTCACAGCAATTTGCTTAAAAGTACAGACCCATTATAGGGAATTGGAGTTAAATTCAGAAAACAGGTGAAGATGTTATGCATATTTTTTTGTTTTAAATTAAGAACTGTCACCCTGTATAAATAATGCTGCTGTATTTCTCGTAGTAAAGCATGTATGTGTCCATTGTGTCGAGTTTCTCCAAAATGGATAAATTAAGCTGGAGGCAAGTCTGTGCAATAAATAGGCTTATGGATCCCAGCCATGAATTTCTAGTACAATAGATGCAATTAGACGGTTAAAATTGAAGCCAACATCAATTCGGTTTCAAATACGGAAACCTGGCTTGGGAAAAAAACTTCATTACATTCTGCTGTTCCTGGTCTTAAAAAAATAAATAGAAACAACATTCACTTCTTGGCTGCCGATGGTTAGTTGAGACACAGAAAATCTACAGGATTTTACAGAAGTTGCCAGCAAACGAAGCAGTTTGCAAATGGTAATGAATAGCATGTTCCTTTTCCCTAGTGAGATCTGTTGGTAGTGTTAACAGCAGCTTGAATTTATGCTGAAATTTATTGTAATAAATACTAGTTTCTAACTGCTTTTAGTTGTCCTGGTTGAGCTATAAAGGTCTTCAAGGGGGCAACTGCCAAATATTCCTCAAAACAGTCCTTCAGATTTCTCCCTTCCTACTCATTATTTTTAAAAGATAATAAATAATTCGGAACAACTGTAGATATAGTATAAACAGTTATTGAGATTATACTTTAAAAAAAAATACTAGCGTATGGAGAATTCACTGCTCTATACTAATACTCAATTGTTGAGAGTCAGAGGTGCTACCAGTTTGATTTCCCTTTATGACAGAAATGAGTGGTGGAAAGTGCAGACAGGTTGTAGCGATTGCTAGAAACCCTGTAGAGTTTTCAAGGTAAGAATGTTCAGAGGAAGTTTGTCATTGTCTGTCTTTGTGCAGTGCTCTTGGATGAACTTTCTTGGTGATCTCTCCCCATGAAAAGTCCTAACCAGGGACTTCAAAACCTGTAGGTCCGAGATTTCAAGACAAGAGACATTCAGAGGTAACTGCTATTGCCTCCCTCTGCAACTCCTGAACTATAGTGGTCTCCCCATTCAAATGTTAACCAGGACTAACCCTCCTCAGCTATTGATATATCAAGGCAAGAGACATTCAGAGGTGGTTTTGCTATTGCTTCCCCTCTGCAACTCTGAACTTTCTTATGGGTGCCCCATCCAAATACTAACCAGGACAGACCCTGCTTAGCTTTGAAGATCTGATGAGACTAGCTAGGCTAGCTTGGATCATCCGGATCAGGCCAGATAGTGAATGCAGAACTGCTTACATATTGTCTTTGTAATAAAAAAATGAAGGATAGGTAGAAACAAAAAAGTTGCTTCCAAAAGTTGTAAATGTTCTCTCTTTCTTATCAGATCCTCAGAGAGATCCCACCAGGGCTTTATTATCCAGCGTAATTCAAAGCTGTCTCAGAGAGCACTTCTAAGCAGGGTCTGCTCCACACACTGCCTAAATAGGGCATCCTGGGAATGCTAAAAAGGCATCCTGAGATGTCAATCTGCCCAGCTTTTTTTTCCAAGATGTCCTCAAGATGCTGCTCAGGCAGCTTTTTTTTGGAGAAGCAGCAAAATGCACCTTTTCCCCTAAGCCATCTACAAGATGTCTCCTGTCTGGCCGTGTGGGATACGGGTGCCCAATTGTTTGCTCTCTGGTAAGTTTCACTCTCAGCTTGTACTTAACTTATTTGCCTTGCGATCTGAAGGGATTCTTCCTGCCATCATTTACTGGAAGGTTGCCCCAGATGTTTGGTCTTTTCAGCCCAAAAGTTCATAGTTGTACTCAGCTGTCCTACCCAATTCTGGCAATATATGGTTTTCCATTTAAAAAAAAAAAATTCAATGTGCTACCTCTGTAGCTATACGAACTTACCATTCACGAGAATCTTAGCTGCTTTGAAGACTTGCCTACCTTTCATTGAGAAGAATTGGGCTGACCTGCCCTCCAGCGGACCGACCGTTTTTTTCTTACTGCACTGCCCTAGTGGCTCAAGGCAGCTGCAGGACGGATTAAAACCACCACAAAATGCAAAGAGAGCCTGTGCTCTGCTCCCCAATAGCCAATAGCACCAAGCGTAAAGCCTTTTAAGAGCCTTTTGCAGCACCTCCTAAATGGTCTTGAAGTGTTCACATGAAGCTTTGCCTTTGTGAGCAGCCTGGCCATCAAACTCGTGGCCAATATTTCAGATTGACAGGAGTTTTCCAGGGTCTCAAGCTGGGGTCTTTCACACCTACAACCCTGATCCTTACAGCAGATGTCAGGGTTTGACCCTAGGATGTTTTGCATGCTACAAGATGCTCTACCACCATTTAGTCCGCGGACCCTCCCAGCCTTCTTAGACTATATCCCATTCATCTTCTCAGGAAGCCTGTTCCCTAGGGTAGAAGAAACAGACTCTGGTATCCATTGTGGGCTACCATGGTCCTTCTGCACAAGTTGCTGAGAACATTTCCAGAACAACAATTACAATGTTTCCTCCTTGGACTTCTGCATTTCATTTTTTCCCCATTGATGAAATGTTTCATTCACCTTTTACTTCATTTCACAAACTCCTTTTAGCATGATATATTCTGTGTGTTTGCAAGTTAACTTTCCTTGCAGTGCTTGGTCATGCCAAAATGTTTAGCTTTCCTGCCAAAGGAAGTATTCTCCAACTTTTTCCTTGGGCCTGGTCCGCCATTTCTGCTTCCCGTAGCATACCAGAAGCTGCCTTTTAAAAAAAGACATCCACAAATGTCTTTTTTGTGTAATGTGGAACAGACTTCCTTTGTCAGGCCCTGCGCCATGTCAGTACAGTCCCCAGCTGCAGATGGCTCAGTTGTTATCATCGCTCAAGGCTATGGAGGCCTCCCTCTGCTTGCAAAGTAACTAGTTAAGAGTTAGCAGCCTCTCACTCCCTTATCTGCCTTCCTGAAGGAGTGGCTTGAATAACCAAACAATACAACTGTTCACTGTCTTTCACATGCTGATATTATGTGGGAATGGGAAACACAGAAAGAGTTGAACAAACTGTAAGGTTGATACCAGGGTCAGAAGGCAGAGCTCCAGTTCCCCATTTATCTGAAACCTGGAGACATTTCCAGTGCCAATAAAGCTCTTGAAACCTTCCTGAGTCGATGTTGATGACTGGGTAACGGATACATACACAGACAATTGTTCCTGACATTCATTAACAGAATCTTGTTGAGTTCTGACTCCATTATTCACAACATATGAGAGGTAAGAAAAGAGGTACAGTCCGATAATTTTTTAATCTCTGAACATTTTGGTTTTACAGTACCTCTCCCATTTAATGCACTTAAGGAAAATAATGATTGAGATTTCACCCAACATCCAAGGCAGGGGCCATAATGGCTGGGCATTTTGGCCCCAAAAGTCAAGCTCCTTGACAAAACTACTACATAGGAACATATGCATGAAGGTGCCTTTTACTGAATCAGACCATCAGTCAATGAGTATCTACTCAGTCTGGAAGCAGCTCTCTCAGGATCTCAAGCAGAAACTTTTCATATTTACCACCAGGTAGTTTCAACTGAAAGGTGCTGGGAATTAAACCTGGAACCTTTTGAATGAAAAGCAGGCTCTTCCACTAGAGAGCTTTAATGAGATTAGGCAATGTTTGACAGCAGCTGAGGGCCCTCCCTCTCCAAAGTTCTAGTTCAACTGGGAATAGTCTGCTGTGATCAGCAAGTAACAATCTGCTGGTCCCCAACCCAAAGATGTCTAGACTGGCTTTGACCAGGGCATTTAGCCCCTGGTCCCAATCCTGACTCTTTCTCTCTCCCTCCCTCTCCTCTTCTTCACATGGGTGGAAATGACCAGATGACAGGTCCCTTCCTGTAAGAGATTATTTGCCTTTCCTCTCCCTGTTTCCAGGCAGGAAATAGAAACATTTTGGTGAAACACTCTTCCTAGTGAGATCCAGGCCCTACAGAACCGATACGGTTCTGGGCATATAAAGGTAGCTGTTCCACCAGGCACACAACTGGGGCAGCTACAGTTTCCATCAATCATCTCCCCTCAGCGGTTTGGTTTGTTCTCACAAGATGTTTTTAAAATTATGCATTATTTCCAAGTGAATGGGCTAGCTGTCATCTGAGTTTTAATTGTAACATAATTTATATTTTTTTATTGGTTCTTGTAGCCTTTCCGGGCTGTGTGGCCGTGGTCTGGTAGATCTTATTCTAATGTTTCACTTTCATGCGAAACATCTTCAGAGGTGTATCACAGAGAGAGAAGAGTGTACACCCAGTAACACACTTCTCTCTGTGATACAACCAAAGTGAAAATACTAGGAACAACAACAACCAGTTGAGTCCGACTGTGAAAACCTTCCACCATATATTTTTATTGTCTATAGCGATATTTGAAAGCCGCCTTGAGCCCATGAGGGGAAGGGGCCGCGTGCAGGTTAGATGTATAAATAAATGCATTGTCAAAGGCTTTCACAGCTGGACTCCAACTGGTTGTGATCAGGATTTTCCGGGCTGTGTGGCCGTGGTCTGGTGGATCTTGTTCCTAGGGTTTTCACCTGCATCTGTGGCTGGCATCTTCAAGGAGTGTATCACACAGGAAGTCCTGTTACACACTGTGTCCAGTGAGAGAAAAGAATGTTTTTTGTGGGGTATAAGTGGGGTATAAACTGGACATAACATTTTATTTGAAAACACTGAAATTCTGGACAATTCAAGAGGTTACTATGTCCAGACTACACGGAGGCCATTGAACTTCACAAACACCAGAACAACTTCAAAGAAGAGACCCTGAGAATTAACAAGTTTGGCTACCAGTACTTAAAACACCAGAAGCAAAGAGGCCAAGGGGCATGCTAAGTTCATGGATGGACTCCACCCAAACACAGGATTTGCATTCACCAATTACTGCTGCTGCTGCAGGGAATGCAAATGTGAATCCTCCCTGGACTGGAAAGCCCACCTGCAGTACTATGCCTCGGCCCACACCTTTGCATGGCAAGTTCCACCCAAACACTTATAAAATTTGGTTTTACCACCCAGGGACATGATAATTTATACCCCACTAAAACATTCCTTTCTCACTGGACACAGTGTGTAACAGACTTCCCTGTGTGATACACCTCCTGAAGATGCCAGCCACAGATGCAGGGAAAACAAGCGGCTGACCACACAGCCCAGAAAGCCCACCACAATCAGATAAATAAATGCCTTTATTCAGTTGACAGACTTATGGTATAATCCCATGCATGCCTATCCAGAAGTAAGCTGAGCACAAACAACAAACTGTGTTATACTAAATTAGACTATTGGTCCATTATGGTCAATATTGTACTCAGATGGGCAACAGTTCTCCTGGGTCACCCGGTCTGAGGGGCTATCACATTTACCTATCATTTGGTGCTTCCAGCTGGAGATTCCAGGAATTGAACGTGGAACCTTCTGCAGAGCTTCATCCACTGAGCTATAACCCCTCCTCAAAGCGGAAGATGGAGTGGGTTGCAGACCCCAATATCGATGCTCTGATCATGAAGAATGTTCTGTCAATACTTCATCTCATCATCACAAAACACAACCGTTTGTCATTAATATACACTGGCAGCTCTGCGTAGCTTCCTCAACTTATGTGTTTATTATTCATATTTCCCCACACGTCAGCCTTGCCCTCTTTGTCTTTTATCTGTGTGGTACATTTCAGGTTTGCCAAGTTGAGGAGCAGAGCCAACTGTAAGTTTGTCTCGGGTTTTAACTTCTGTTTCTATTGCTGCTTCAGAATTTGCTATTCTTGCTTCTGATCTTCAGCAGCCTGCCAACTCTCTGCTATTGTGTACCAGCTTGACAAGACTCACTAATTATAAAGAAATGTTTAATATCCCAGGTGGGGAGATGGAAGAAAAGAACAGAAGGAAGAGCAGTAATAGAGGGGTTACCATAAATACCTGCTGTTTCTCAAACCAAACTGTACGTTCACCATTTTAGTGCATGTGTTTAGTGCTTTTTAACCCACTGTTCACCAAAACCAGGCTTTCCGAGGGTGGGAAATCCAAGGTTGAGAAAATCAAAATACATTTTTTTAAAATCCACAAATAACTAGCGGGCAGATTTTTTGTACCTCAGAAGCTCTCCCACAAAAGGAAAATAATAACTGTGGGAGCAGTTAAAACTATGAGAACCAGTGTAGTGTAGTGGTTAAGAATGGGTGGGCTCTTATCTAGTGGTGGGTTTGTTTTCCCACTCCACCACACATGAGCCTGCTGGATGGCTGATCAGGCCACTCACAGTTCTCTCAGAACTCTCTCAACCCCATTGACCTCACAAGGTGTCTGTTGTGGGATGAGAAATGAAGAAGCGTTTAATAGCTGCTTTGTGACTCCTTACAGGAGACAAAAAAAGTGGGGGGTATAAATCAAGCTCTTCTTTTTCCAATCAGGTCTAGTCAGGATCTTACTTAATGGAGGTATTCTAGGAAAGAGTATTTTGGGACTGTCCTGTAAACTGTAAGAGTGGGCACTGGAAAGAAAAACTCAGAGATTCAGAATATATTAAGTCCGGGGTACATGTTTTGCAGTAAGCCCTGGAACACAAGTTCAGGTTTGAGATACTTACACACATTCGTTTGTTCTCTGTGGGACTGTACAAGAGACTGCAATTTCTGCCTTTTACAAAATGCACTGAAAAGAATTAACATTTTTAGATGAAATTGAGCTGTCCTCATCTATCTTGTTCAAGCGCACTGATAAATCAGTTTTGACCTCAGACTGAAAAGTGAAAGGTCATATTAGTAATTCACCATACCAGAACCATTACTTTCCCCATTCTTTCTTATTCTGGATGAATTTACTATTACTTTCCATTAAGTTATCAATAACTTTTCAAATGAGATGTGATAAGGAAATTCAGATGCATTTGAGACACTTGCGAGGTTGAACTGTCAATACATTGGGAGCAATTTCATTTCTGTGTAGGCAAGGGAGGGACCCTTTATGTATCTTTCTACCTCAGTGCTGTTAATGAAGATTCATTTTTCAAGTTGCATTTACATAAACATTACTTTTTCTTGTTTGGAGAGAAAGGAGGTGGAGTCTTTCACAATCTATTTTAGTACTCTCACAAAGGTGTCTCTCTCCTGTTTCCCTATTCCATTTGTCATGAAGAGTAGGTGGAAAATTATACTGGCTGCCAATGGCATTGTCTGGATACAAGTGTCAAGCCAATTGGTAGAGGGAAGTATGAAGCGTAACTTCAAAATATGAAGCTTAATCTTTTTATTACATCCCTTTTTTTTACAGGAGCAGAGGAGACATTCACAAAGGGGCAGGATTGTACTGTATTTATGATTCTGCTAATCAGGAGACCAGATTACTTCTTATCCTGAAGAAGGTAAAAGGTTTTCCTCTGTATACTACAAAGTCTTTGTGTTGGTTGGGGAACAACACGAGGAGGAGGAGGAGGGGGATGAGGAGGAGGAGGAGGAGGAGAGAAGAAGGAGAAGAAGAAGAAGAAGAAGAAGAAGAAGAAGAAGAAGAAGAAGAAGAAGAAGAAGAAGAAGAAGAAGAAGAAGAAGAGTTTGTAATTTATACCCCACTTTTCTCACTACAGTGTGGTGCAGTGGTTAGGAGTGGTGGACTCTAATCTAGGAACTAGCCTTTACATGAGCAGCAGATGCTTATCTGATGAACTGGATTGTTTTCCCTCCTATAAATGAAGCCTCTTGGTGTGACCTCAGGCCACTCACAGTTATCTCAAACTCTCTCATTGCCACTTTTAAGGTGGGGAAAGGAAGGAAAGAGTTGTAAAGACACTTTGAGACTCCTTACAGGGAAGATATAAATCAAAACTCTTCTTCTTTCAAATGTAAGGTCACCTTCCTTTTGCCTTCCTTCCTTTACCCCTCTGAGAGGCACTTCGTGGGTAGAGACTGAGAGAGTTCAACTCCTGACTTGGCCCATGGTCACATAGCAAGCTTCATGTGTGTATAGGAACAGAAACAAATCAAGTTCACCAGATGGCGATCACTCATGTGGAGGTGTGGAATCAGACCCATTCTCCACCTTTGGGCTCCACCTGCTTAGCTCTGCTGGCTCTCATGTGAATGTCCTTCAAACACAGAAAACTTATCAGCACAAGGAGAATGGCACATCATATCCTTTCTTCATTACCGACTGCCATGAAAATATCCAAGGAGAGTTTATTTTAGGAGAAAAGCATTCAGATGTTACAGCTGATGATATGGATTAAGTATTTTATTGTGCCATGCATAGTGCCAGCATAAAGCACCACAAAATAAACACGGTTTCCCTCTTTTATGAATCCCAGGCACCATTATAGTAATTAAAACTTCATTTAATTAAAAAAAGGGGCAGAGGGTACCATTTGAATTACTACCCAAGTGGTGCTGTATCACGTTTCTCACTAAAATAGATGTAGATCATGCAGATCCCAAGGCAGCACTTCTTTCAGCTCATCCCCTAATTGTTGTTATCTCCGGTATATAATGGATTCATCTCATATATATACCCTGCAGGTAGAATTTTATGGTAGCTTGCATCAGTAATCTTCAGATAAACCTCTTTTTGATAAAAAAAAAAAAAAAAAAAAAAAAAAAAAAAACTGAGGATTTTTGTTGAACTGCCCCCCCCTTACTGTTAGGAAGTTCTTCCCTAAAGTTTTGGGGGCATCTCTTTTCCATAGTTTGAATCTATTACTCCTTGTCCTAAGTCTAGAGCCAGCAAGAAACAGCTTGTTCCCTCTTCAACATGACATCCATTTAAATATTTAAACATGGCTGTCATGTCACCCCTTAACCAGCTCTTTGTTAGACTAAGCGTGCCCTAGATCCCTAAATAAAGCTTCTCATGGGGCCCTGGTGGCTAACCTATGGCACATGTGTGCCAAGAGCAGCACTCAGAGCCCCTCTCTGTGAACACGATGCACACAGAGTTCATCATATGGGGAGGTGGAAAATCACACACCACACACTCATGCACTCCTTTTAAATCTAGGCTGGGCCAGGCTGCTGGGCGCAATGTGTATGCATTGCGGTGACCAAGGAGGACTTCGGCCCAGTGATAGGACCTGGTGCCTGTGCTCGGGTGGCTGCCAGTGAGGGTGGAGGAAGAGCAGAGAGGAGGTGGAGATGCTAGAGAGAGGTGCAGAGGCGCTGTCTGGGACTGCTTGCAGGCCTGAGGATCATTTGCAACTGGAGTGTCATTTGGGAAACAGAGGGCAAGCAGCTTGGCTGGGAATGGGGTGAGAGGTGGGTCTGGGGTATAAATGGGGGAAGGGAGGTCGTTTGGAGTGCTGAAGTGGTTGTGCACATCCAGCCTCCCAGGCCCACTGTGGACACTGCCACTGCCCCCGCGCCTGCATGCCCAGGCACCTGCTGCCACTGCCACATTGCCCAGCTGTCCTGCCCGCCACCATCACCTGCCAGTGCAGCAGGCTGCAGAGGTGGAGTGCTCCTGCACCTGGAGGCTCCACCAGCCGGGAGGCACCTGCCAGCATCACATCCCTGCCTGCACAGAGGGACTGGCCGAGGGGCTCTTCCCTGTAGGCACGATGCATGGGGTATTCCTTTGCAGCCGGAGAGCCATCCAGCGAAGCCACAGGACTCACCCCTCCACCCAGCCTCGCCCGGCTCCACGCTGATCCTGTCCCTCTTTCCATCATTCTTTATCTCCAAGCAGCCTTTCGGTCCCTCTTTCTGTCATTTCTTTTTTCTCCAAGCAGCCTTCCCTGCTGTCCTCTTTCAGTCCTTGTTTCTCTCGGACTAGCATTCTTGTGATGAGTCAATCCCCGATGGAGGTTCAGTGGGGGAGGGAGCAGCCGGTTCTGATTGAATGGGGGGCAGCATTGTTATTACAAAATCTTTCCATTGAGTTTAGGTAACCCTGTTAAGCGCTGTTAAACCCCAATGATTTTTCATGGGAAGAACTACAGTGCTATCCTTTACCTAGAATAAGCTCGGTTGCTGGAAATGGGGCTTGCTAGGTAAACCCTCCTAGGGTTGTGATTCATTCATTCAAATGTTGCACAGTTAGCTTCAAAGCAAATCCACTGACTACCACCAAGCTTACTCTATGATGCGCACACCTGCGACCAACCGTTTTTCTAAACTAAAACCTCGAGTATTCAGGTTAAATTGCCGTTAATGGGCACTGCGATAAATAAGTGGGTTTTGGGTTGCAGTTGAACTTTTCGGTCTTGAAGAGGTTTGCCATTGCTGTCTGGGGGATGGAATCCAAACCTTTCACCATTTGGTAACCCTCCTTTGAGCTGTACCTCTCATGGAAGCCACTTAAAAGAGCTTCTACTTTCTCAAAATTCCAAAAGTCTCTCAGTTCCCTCCACAGGCCAAAAACAGTGAACCAGGCACGGTAAAAACACCATTCCTGGGGCACAATTCGCACATTTGCAGCCTCCAAAATGAGGCAGCACCATGTTCCCCCCCCCCCAACCAGCAGGGCCCCCTGTTTTTCAAACTCGCTCAATGAGCGAGGTTTTTGGAAAATAGCGTCTTTCACCTGGTGCCATGCAAACGGCACCAAGTTGGAGGCACCGCTTTTAGACACCTATTTTTTAAAAAACCGACCTCCTCTCCCTGTGCAGCTCCACAGGGATGAGGAGGCTCGGCCACACTGCCCTCCAACTGTCGGGGCATCACCATGGCCACAGGGGCATGTCCCCTCATCCCTGCAAAGCTCTGCAGGAAGAGAAGATAGGTTATTATGGAAACAGAAAGCCCTTCAAGATAACAAGTCCCAGGGTTTGTTTCTAAAAGTGCAGCTTGAACCTGCTGGCTTATATTACAAGCGGAAGAATTCCATGCATAGTAACTTGGAGTTCATTCTGTCTTCTTTTTTAAGAGAGGGATTGTGCAACACAACTTTGATATTCTCATTTTGAAGAGGAGGAGGAGGGAGGAGGGAGTTTGGTTATATCCCCTTTCTCTCCTGGGGAGCTCAAAGGGGCTTACAATCTCCTTGCCCTTCCCCTCACAACAAACACCCTGTGAAGTGGGTGGGGCTGAGCTCAGCTATGATTAGCCAAAGGTCACCCAGCTGGTATATTATTGGGAGTGTACAGGTAATCGAATTCCTCAGATAAGCCTCCCACAACTCAGCGGCAGAGCTGGGAATCAAACCCGGTTCCTCCAGATAAGAATGCACCTGCTCTTAGCCACTGCTGTTAGCCACTATGCCACTGCTGCTCCCTTGAGACTAACAATAGGTAGCTCTAGGAATCACCAGAAATCATAGCACTTCCATGATTCCTACAGCTATTCATTGTCATTTTTTAGTTGTTCCTAGAAGTGATGTAGTGGTGCTGGCTCAGCTTGGCAATGCTAGAAGTTAGATGGGTCACTATCAATCAATCTATACATTCAAATGCCCTGACCTGGTACTGGTTAGAGTTCAGACTAGGATTTGGGATACCCTGTGTCAGATCCTCACTCAATAGTGGAATCCTAAATAGAGTTACAATCTTTTTAGTCCATTTACATAGAAAGGTGCAACTCTGTTTAGCACTGAATTGTTTGTGACCTTTGACCAGTCATTCTCAGCCTAATGTACCGCTCAGAGATATTAAGGGATCAAACGGAGTGGGGTGACAAATGCTTTGCCGGGAAGGGCAGAATAAAATGTAACGAAGTAGTATAATACTGATAACAAGAGTTACAGCATAGTCCACAACAGAGTTGCACCCTTCTAAACTCATTGTCTTCAATGAGCAGCAGTGGTGTAGTAGTTAAGAGCAGGTGTACTCTAATTTGGTGGAATCGGGTTTGATTCCTCGCTCTGCCGCTTGAGCTGTGGAGGCTTATCTGGAGAATTCAGATTAGCCTGTGCACTCCAACACACGCCAGCTGGGTGACCTTGAGCTAGTCACAGCTCTTCTGAGCTCTCTCAGCCCCACCCACTTCACAGGGTGTTTGTTGTTGGGGAGAGGGTAATAGAAAGGAGATTGTAAGCCCCTTTGAGTCTCTTTACAGGAGAAGGGGGGAATAAAAATCCAACTCTTCTTCTTCATCATCAGTGGAATAGAGTGTGTTACGTGGCCTCAAGTTGCTTCTGATTTATGGTGACCCTATGAATCAATGGCCTCCAAGTTGTCCTATTGTTAACAGCCTTGTTCTGGTCTTGCAAACTGAGGGTTGTGTCTTCCTGGATGGAGTCCTCCATCTCCTGGTGATGGAAATTCCTCTCTTCATGTTGCCTTCCACTTTTCCTGGCCTTATTCCATATTCCAGTGACTCTTATCATCGGAACAAAGTACAATAGCCTCAGTTGAATCTAGGGAGAATTCAGACAATGAAAGTAGATGGGTTTAACTCTGCTCAGTATGGCTCTGCAAATAATGCTTTTCGGAATGCCGAAAGGCAAATGCTTTGGACTCACTGCAAAGATATTGTCAAAATCAGAGGTCGGTTGCAGGGCTGCCAAAAAGCATGTCCTCTTCCTTTGACAGAGACTTCATGAGTGGAAATATTTAGCTGAAGATTTTCATGGCTGAAAGTAAATAACATCACCTGATATTTTCCACCAGGCAGCAGGCAACCTTAGCTTTCAGCAACAGCGAAAACAGATTCAAACCCGATTAAGTATATTAGACTCCAGCCCTGAGTTGAGTCTGTTCCAGCTTTATGGTTTCCATTGCTACTCAGTGACAACCAGGCACCAAATTCAGTTTTTTAAAAATAAAATAGCACCATACCATTTTACCAGATCAGTACCATGGACCCTTGCCCCAAAAGAAATTGATTTTTTTTAAGGCGCTTGTATCACAAAGTGTAACAATTGCTCTGAATGTTAAAAAGGAGAATATTTTTTTAAAAAAATTAATATGGTTTATAGCAGTAATCCTCTTAAATACTTGAGGCTTTGCCAGCTTTTAGCTAACAAGCTCTGTTATTAACGGCTGTGGTGCTACAGCACTCAAAGGATTATTGTCTAAGTTTGCTGACAATGCGTTGCCCACTGCCCAGTTTCTAACATGCAATCTGTTATTGTATTTTGCAAACCCGATCAATGCTTAAAACTGCTTGAAGCATAAAATTTCCCTCGCTCTCCCCCTTCCTCTCTCTCCCTCATGCTCTTTCTCCTTTTTAAATTAAAAAAAACCTAAATAAGCAAATAAATAAATAAAGTTGAATTGCATCTTTTAAAAAAAATCCTCTGTGATTAAAGGTTGTGATTATTGGCAGTGAAGTTATCTGGCAGCATTTTGGGGTTTGAGGTTTGATCAAGTAAACTTGAAAAGAACATCAAGCTTTTTTCTCAAAAAAAATTACCTTTCTTTGCTCAAAAAAAAAGAGGACAGATCTGTCAGGAAGCTGTCTCTCTTCACCTAATTCTTAATATGGAACTTCTGACAAGTATACAGATTTGCCTTAATTATTTATTCATTTTATTGAAAGTGTCTTCATCTGCTTTAAATTTCTAATAAGTCTCATTTAAATAAAGAGAATCCTATTTGAATGTTGATTTCATATTTCAAAATCCAGAAGGTGGCTGTAGATGCAGGGCTAGAATATATCCTCCACAAAGGAACTTATTTTTCGTAAAGCTACACAAGACTATGTGTTATTGTAATATACATACAATGCAGAAAACAAAAAACCTATCTTGCCAAATCCAAATGTTTCAAGATTAGAATGGAACTTATATGAGCAGCCAATTAAAATTATAACCTATGTCTAGACTCATCTTTTCCTCTCCATGGCAAGTGGTCATGGAAACATATGTGATTTCACTACAGGTTATCTGCCCAGAGTTTGATGCTTCTGGGGTTTCTTCCCTGCTTCTCCAAAGCATTGTGGAACATTCATGCATTGCCTATTGCCATAGCTTCAGGGTCTCCAAACTATGGCTCTCCAGATATTCATAGACTACACTTCCCAACAGCTCTGCCCAATTGGCCATTCTGACCGGGGTTGATGGGAATTGCAGTCCATGAACATCTGACGGCCGTAGTTTGGAGACCCCTGTGTTAGAAGCTAAGTCAGCCAAGACTTCCTGCTGCCTTATGGTCTTCGAGCGGCCTGACCCCGCCCATGCTGCTGACATATGGACGGGGTCAAGGCACGTGAAAACGATGAGGCAGCAGGGCTTTCTGGTCATGGGGGCCGATTTTGCACCCCCATGTGACCAGAAGAGTGGCACCTGGGGACAAGGGGTACCCCTTGTCCCTAGGTAGACACGCCACTGCATTTCACCTGCATCTGTGGCTGGCATCTTCAGACAATCTGATGGTAGTAAAGCAAGTGAAGTATTTATACCTCTGCAGGAGTCTACCACACACCATGCTGCACGGTGCCCCCTGGGGATAGGGCGGTATAGAAATCTAAATAATATAAATAAATAAATAAATAAATAAATAAATAAATAAATAAACTTGCTTTACTACCATCATATTATCTGAAGATGCCAGCCACAGATGCAGGCAAAACATCAGGAGAAAATGCTACTGGATCACGGCCATACAGCCCGGAAACCCTACAACACCCCAATACTTATATGGTGGGTGTGGTCCTGACAGCTTAGGAGTAGAATCATGTAATGTTTTAATTTAAATATAGAAAGACTTTAAAAAAAAAAGTTTTATTTTTAATTTTAACTTGTTTTTTTTTTAAAAGATAACAGTTTGTATAAAGATAGGGTCAATGGCAGAGGGATTTTCACATGGGCAAAAGCTCCCCCTGGATATCTGTGTGGGATTCCTCCATTCCAGCACCACTTTCCTGGGGAGCTTTGTTCTTTCCTTCACAGATGAGTACTTGACGCAGAAGGCTCTACAAGACATTTCACAGAGACATTTCTGACAGGTGATCAAATCACACGAACACTTCTCCCTGCACAAAACAAAGTTCCAGATGAAATTCGAGATACACCCCATGACAACATGAACCACCTTTCTGTGTGTTGACATTCATTTTAATAATAGAAAGCATAGCGGGTGTGTGACAATGACCTTAACTACCAAAAAAGAAGATAATAATGCGCCTTCATGTTTTGCAATGCAGACTTTCTCATCAATTAATCTGTTTCTTTAACTGGGGAATAACTTTTCACATTTGATAGCAGGGCAGAAGTCATGTGCATGGAATGAGATAATGTTACATTCACTTCAGAAGAGAAAGGATGCTCTTTGGGGATAGGTTAATAGATGTTGGTGAAGATGCTATTAATGGTGTTAACAGGAGAACTTCTCACTAAATCATGTCCTTGATACCGAGGTTAACCACACCAAACAAGATTTTTTTCAAGGCTGCTGTCAACTCAGAGGGTGCATTGTGCTGCATAAAGCACGTCACAATAAAGATGTATACAGATGTTTTTTGGTCACAAATAACATACTCATTTTAACCCTAGGTTGTCCAAAGTACCTAGCGATGGCATCAATATTTCATAAAAATTGAAATCTTAATCGTGTTGCATCTTGTGGAAGAGGCCATGAACATCCTTAAGCATCCTCGGCGAGGGAGGACTAAATTCAAATCTCAGCTGCCTCGGTGTTCGCGGTGAAACACCATGAGTGTCACCCAATCAGTCTATATATCCTAGGAACCTCCCCCCTCTCAAAATGGAGAATCTATTAGTGACAAATCTGTCGATGAGTTTATTAACCTTGTCCTCAAAAGAGTTGCAGCTAAGTGTACACAGGAAATGTCTACCTACCTTGATTTTTTTAAAGAAATAATATTTTGGGATATATAATGGTGGGTTGTGTGTGCATTTGGAAATAAGCACCACTTCGTCTCAATAGGGATTTCTGTCAATCTATAAACAAGGCAATGTGAAGACCACTGAGAGGTCACCCAAGAAATGTATAAATTGCTTTGCATCAGTGAGCATCCTACACTGTGAGAGTCATAATCAAATGCACTATCCTAATTTAATTTAGTAGACTAATGACTCAATCTTATGGGGGGGGGGAATCAGGCTGGCAGGCAGCGTGGGAGGTCCCCTGCTGGGTCATTTGCCTCCTCTGATGTAAGGGGCACCCCTGCCAGCAGAGGACAAAGGAACTCATGGTCAGCTGCCCCTCTGCTCCAGGAGCTACAATCATATCAATTGATGAGGGGCAAGGTGTTCTTGGGGGGTGGAGCCAATTATAGTTGGCTTTCATCCTAGCACTTTTCAGTTAGCATAAGTTCATTAAGCCCAATAGAGGGGCTTTCAAGTGGCCAGATTTGGGGGGGGTCTGCCTCCCAGCCTGAAACCTCCTAAAGGTGACCATCCCTGACTGCCTCGGGCTTTGGATTGGGCTGTAACCAAATCTTCTCAGAGCTTGGAAACTAAGCAGGATCCATCTGTGGTAATTACCTAGATAGGAGAGCATGAGGGTTACTAGAGTCAGCATAGTGCTTAGTGATTAGGAGTGTCAAACTCTGGTCTGGAGATCTGGGTTTGATTCCGCTATTTTACATGTAGCCTGCTGGGTAGGCTACTCATAGTTCTCTCAGAACTCTCTCAGCACCCAACGATATAAAGGTGTCTATTGTGGGAGGGAGATGAGGAAGTTGATTGTAAAGCCATTTAAGACTCCTTAAGGTATGGCAAAGTGGAGTATAAAAACAACTTCTTCTTAATCTTCTATGGCAAAGGCAAAACCACCTCTGCTTTTCTTGTCTAGAAAATCCCATGGTCCTGGGTTATCATCAGTTGGTTTACAACTTGATGGCACACAATTATTATTAAATAGTTTACATCCTTCTAAGTCCTGGGCAGCCAATCTGGGACTAAATACCCCCTGTGGAGATGGTGTGGGCCTTCGCCAATGGACTTGCCCTTCTTAGGGCACTTATCCTGGTAGAAGAGCAAATCTGCTGGCACCCAACTACTGTGGGGCTTTGGGATGCCTGGCTGAGGCACCAGTTCCATGTTGATGCTCTAATCATTTACAGCAGCATTCCTCGATGCACACAATTTCAGACTCATACCCCATCCTCACTTTCCCCTTCCTCCACCCATCCCTACACAGCCCCAAATACATCAACACGAAGCCACGGAGTTTAGCATAGCCACAGCTCTAGAGTAGAAGCTGTCTCTAAGCCTCTTTGTCCTAGTTTTGATAGACCTGTATCGTCTGCCGGAATATTCTTAATATTCTAATGGTGGGTCTAACATTGGATCACTTCCTTGTTGTTTCCCTGCAATCTCCATTTGGGAAGGTTGCCTGCTACGTTGGGGGGGGGGGGTAGCTTAGGTCTAGCACAGACACGAAGCTAGGGGACACATAGCCAGGGGACAGGGTGGGGCATCTTGCCCCAGGGGTGCACCAGTGCAGGGGTGGAGCAGGGCGGTGTGGGGCAGTGCAGGGCAGTGCAGGGGCATTTCAGGGTATTCCGGGGGTGTTCCAGGGTATGGGCAAATTAATGTGCAAGTAAACACACAATGACACAACACAACAAATTTCTTCTTGCAGTTTCTCTTCTGCACAGGTTAACTTACTTGTGAGTAAACCCACAATTATTACAATCTAAAACCCCTTCCACACATGCAGAATAATGCTCTTTCAATCCACTTTCAATGCACTTTGAAGCAGAATAGCAAAATCCACTTGCAAACAATTGTGAAAGTGGATTGAAAGTGCATTATTCTGCATGTGTGGAAGGGGCCTAAGACTCTATGGAGCTAGTTTCTGCAAATACCCCCCAAAGGGAGAAACTCCTCCCTCGCAGCGGCCATGAAACGTTTGTAGGGGGTGAGTGCGGACAAACAGCGTGGTAAATGAGGGGATTGAAAACATGCTGCAAATATTTGGGGCAACTTCAGTGGAAAGGGCCATTGTATGAAACGTTTTGATTCATACATATTCTCCACCTTGAGTTGGTGCTTCTTCACTTAGCATGCAATGTGCAGAACCCGGTTAATTGGGGTTTTTTATGCTCCACACCTTCTAGTGGACCTGCATCGTATTAAACATGGTGTTTATGCCGATCCTCGAAGAAAGACAATGAGATAGATTTTTTTAAGTAGCCAGTTTGATTTAGATCAGATAAAGTTTGCAAGACGGCTTCTTATACGTATATATATAAAAGGAAATCATTTCTTTAGTGCAGACCTGGGGACATTTGATCAGGAAATCACTGAAAGACAATAAACACAGGATCCCACACTGCTCATTTTTACAGTCACTTTCTCAACTGGAGCGGCAGTTGATGAAACGAATGGGCATTAAGGCTTCAATAAAAAGTTAATTAAGAAAATGAGAAATGTCTTTTACTCTGAACAAGCGTTTTGTCATTTTGAAGAGGGCATTATATTTTCGCGACGTTTAAAGTGAGATTGGTCAGAGGGGCTTAGTGAGAATCTAAATGACTCAGTTCCACTAGGCCATAAAAGAACTTTAAAGGAAGACCCATAAAAGAAAAGAAAAAATGAAAAAAAAAATGTGAAAAAATATATTGAACACCATTAGGTCATAAAACCCTGGAAAACAGATGTATAGAAATGGCAGCATGTGTCTGTATGTGTGTAAAATCTATTTTTTCTTTATTTCAGGAATGTTAGCAAAGTATCACACGGTTTCTTTCATCAGTAATTGGAAAAGTTGGAAAAGAAAGCTATGTAGATTAAAAAAGATCTTATAAAACTTGGGTTTCATATATCCCAGTTACCAGTAGTTGCAACCTATTTTTTTTTCTTACATTCATCCACGGTTGAAATAACGATCCTGCCTTAGTAAAAAAAAGTCAGTAAATAACAGTATCAAAGAGGGAACAATGCAAAGAAAATGCCAGCAGAAGGGAGTTCAGCAGACTGAAGTGGCTAAGTCACACACACGCACGCACACACACACACACACACACGAAAAAAAATCTGCACAGAAGGAGAGTTAAAGATTAAAGATTCTGGGTTCCTCACAAGTAGGGGCATATGAAAGGTGGAAGCAACCCAAAGGGCTCTGTGTACTGTTAATAAGAAAGTTAAGTAGGGACACCCTAAACTAGGAAGCTTTGGTTCGTGGGTGTGAAAGTTCATTTGTGCTCAAAAACTGTCTTAGAGGCCCTTTCCCCACTTACCTTAAGCCCCGCGCTACTCTCCTAAAGTAGTGTGGGGTCCAGCTGCACTCCCCACTTCAGGGGCGGCGAGAATGCAGCCGCCCCGATGCTGCCTCTCTCGCGCCCCCTCAACGCGTGTAATTCCTGGTGCCTTTTCAAATGGCGCCTTTTGATGACCCCGCGCTCTGTCGTGAGGAAGCCGGGGCGCACACCAGGAATTGCGCGCGCTGGGAATTGCGAGCAGGAACCCTCCGACAAGGGTAAGTGGGGAAAGGGCCTTAGATACTTTGACGTTTAAAAAATGTTGCTGATTATTGGCAGAATAGGTTAGCAAAGGTGCACCACCTGATTGAAGTGTAGATAAACTTTCTTAAGGAACTAACATACTTGATAGTGGAGAGACGTGGGGGCGTGGGGAGAAGGTCACACGATTGTCACAAGAAAATCAGATCACAACACAGGTTTAAAGCATACAAAACTAATTTAAATAAAGGGAATTGGTTTTATTTTTTTTAAAAAACAGAGCTCCTGCTTAAAATGTGAAATTAATGCCCTTTCTGCACTGAATGACTGAAACGGTTTTGAAAACGTTTTCCGTCCCCACCCCCTCCCCTTTACCATGATGTATGTCCTCATAGTTGGAGGCTGGAAAACTCTCCCCCGTTCCTCCAGTTGTTGCTATTTAGCAGGAATTGGGAAACTCTGGGTAATTCGCTCCTTGGCAGCCCAGCCTGGCAGAGGAAGTCTGCAATTACCTCACGATTGCTTTCAGCAATAGGTGTCAGGCCTCGCCATTCTCAGCCTGGCAACTAGCACATCTACATCAAGGCCACAGCTGGCCCAGCCATTATCATTGCTCGAGGCTAAGGAGCCCCCACCCCCGCTTCCATGCAACTAGTCACATAGGGGCTTTCCGCACTGACAGAGTTGTACTGGTTTCTATCTAGGTTCACCTCAGTGTATCCACACTGCAACTGAGCTCAACGTTGTTTTGTCTCAGTTCCCCCTCCCCTCAGAACAAACATCCTTATACGCGGTTATGAGCTTCCTGCCTGCTGGAACAAGGTCGATACTGCTTTGAAGCTTCGAAGTGCGGACGCATTGAAACGACACCTCATCCGTTCAACCAATCAGGAGCCGCTTTTGTGGCATGTGCAGAACGGGAGAGTCATAAGCGGAGCATGTAACTGTAAACTGTAAAAACTGTAAAAAAAAAAAGAACGCTCCCATTTCCCATGGTAACACAAGCTCCAATCACGATCAAGGAGCAAAACAGGCACCAAGATGATCCCACCCACTTAGCTCGGTTCCAGTGGGGCAAGTAAATTGCTGTGTGGACAGCCTGCAATCGCCCCCCACTGAAGGGAACTGAGTCGACCTTAGCACCCTTCTGTAGTGCAGAAAGCCTCATAGGGGCATGCCACAAAAGCGGCTCCTGATTGGTTGAACGGATGAGGTGTCGTTTCGATGCATCCGCACTTCGAAACTTCGAGGCGGTATCGACCTTGTTCCAGCAGAAAGGTGCAGTTCATAACTGCGACAGGGATGTCGCAGTTCTGAGGGGGGGGGGGGACTGAGACAAAACAACGTTGAGCTCAGTTGCAGTGCAGATACACTGAGGTGAACCTAGATAGAAACCAGTACAACTCTGTTAGTGCGGAAAGCCCCATAGAGAGGTTAACTGTCCACTCTTATCTGCCTTCCTCAGAAGAAGTGAACCACCTGTCCTTGAACAATGTCTCTCTTTCACACCATTCTTTGTTATGCTGATATTATGGGAATGCGAAGGTGGGGGGATTTTGGGATGAGCCAGGTACCAGGTATGTACCAGGGGTCAGAGAGCCAAACTTCAGTTTCGGCTATCTGAGCCTTGGCCTGACACGGTTCCAATAAAGCTCTTGAAATCTTCATGAGTCTCATTTGTTGACTGGAGGACCAGATCTGTGACGGGGGCCCTTATATCCCAGGCTAGGGAGAGATATTATCCCACCGCTAGCCACCACTTGTAACGGGGTCGCTTAATATTCCAGGCGAGGGAGAGATATTATCCTGCCTTTAGCTACCCAAAATATCCCAGGCTACTGTTAAGGGATCTTCTTTCTATTCTGCTGCCACCATTAAAGAGAAGGAACGAGAAATCTCAAAACTGCTGCTGGCTGCCAATATATATAAAGGATCCCACCTCACATTCGCTCTTGGTCTGTGGGGAATGTCCTTCAGAGTCCCATATACAAAAATCGAGGGGACTCAAAATTGGCTGGGATTCTAGTCTCTCAGACAGGCACTCTTCAACCTCTCACACACAAACGCAGGCTGGCACGAGGGTCACTTGAACACAATGAATGAAATTTATTTTGGAAACAAAAGAAAGGCTTCTTAAACTGGCTCAGAGAGGTGCTAATGCTTGATGGTTTCAGAGAGGTTCTTTTCATTTAAAAGTTACAGAGCTTCAGGCTCCTTCCACACATGCAGAATAATGCACTTTCAAACTGCTTTCAGGGCTCTTTGAAGCCGTGCGGAATAGCAAAATCCACTTGCAAACAGTTGTGAAAGTGGTTTGAAAATGCATTATTTTGCGTGTGCAGAAGGGGCCTCAGATGTTACTTAGGTTTCTCAGACCTAACCCACGCCCAGACACACGCAGGTGTCTCTCAGAGATGACTTGGCTTTAATATACTTTACTTTTCCTCACAGACACACCCTTGACCTTATTCTTCCGCTACCCACTGTTTCACACACCCTCAGCCCTGGCCCTGTGAGTTTCAGGCATTACACAGCCTCCCTCCCTCAAACACACCAAACCCTCTCTACCTAGAGGTTTGGGGGCTTCCCAGACTGGCGTGGTACAGGGGCAGGACAGACTCCTAGGTCTGGTCAGTGTCTACTGACAAGCCTTTGGCCGGCGTTTCACTCTGCACCAACAAGCCAGTGCCTTCCTTCCTCTCACAAGCTTCCTTCGCTTGAGGAGAGTCACTAGAATCCTGCCAGCTGTCTGAGCTGGACCAGAATCCCCTTTCCCCAGAGATGGAGCGGAGAGACTTCCCTCCACAGACTCTGCTCTCAACTGGACACGAGCTGCTCTCTTCTGAACTCCAAACAAAGAACTGTCTGACAGGCTCTCTCTGTCTTTCTGTTCATCTAGCAGCGTTTTAGCACCCCCTTACATTGGCCAGGGGCAACAGTGCCGTCCATCGACCAATCACCTTGCTTTTATTTAAATGAGGGCCTGCTGCCTTACCTTTTCTGTCACACAGGCCTCTTTAAGCAGACCTGCTTCACACCAGCCCTTCAGGGTGGGGCAAGTCCGTTACACAGATACTTACCTATAACCTATTGTGCATTTACTGTGGCCACGTGGCTGGCTGAATCACTCCAGGGATTTCTCTGCAGTTCCCCATTCTGAAGGAGCTTCCTGCTGTGAAACCTCCTCCGTTTTGTTCCCTGGTTGCTGTCTTCCATATCTAAGAGCAACCTCCCTCTGGAGGCGGCGGGGGGGGGGGGTGTCATTTGCTTCCTTCTTTTGCAAAGGGATTGATCTATCAAAAATTTGAAAGATTCCACCCATCTGATGAATTTTCTAGGCAGCAGCCTAGAAATGCAAAGAGCAGCATGGCTGGCCGAGTTGGGGAGGCAGGGGGAAGCGGGGGGGGGGGGAGGGACAAAACCTGGAAAAAAGAATAACACACTGTTTAGCTTTGCAGGGAAAGGGAAGCACCACATTCAAAAGTTGTGCAGCTTCTTGGATCTGTTATGGCATAGCTTTGGAGAAGGCAAAAATACATAATGGAATGTGTGACGGAATGCATAATGGAAAGTCTATGACGAAGGGAAGGTGCGCTCACTGCAAAGTCAAACGCAAGTGCATAAATTACCAAAGTCTGGTTCTTACAGTTGCTAATGTATTTTTAAATGATCTGGGGGTGGGCTTTTTTGGCATTTTTCCTTAATTCAATAAAATTGCTCCTGTGGCAGAGAAACTTGCTGTGTTCTATGCAAGCCTGTTGTGTAGCTTGATGCCAACAAGGAGGTAACACAGGATAGGGCTCTTGACACAAGGTGTTATTCTTCGATCCTTTTAACCACCCCTGCAATGGTTGCCAATCTCTGGGATCTCCTGGAATTAAAACGGAACTCTAGATTTCACTAGGGTGACAACCTCTGAGTTGGGAAATTCCTAAAGATTTTGGAGGTGGAACCTGAAGAGGGCGGGGCTTGGGGTGGGGAGGGGCTTCAGTGGAGTATAACGCTATAGAGTCCACCTTTCAAAGGGGTCATTTTCTTCAGGTTAGCTGATTTCTGCTACCTGGAGGCCAGTTGAAATAGGAGGAGATCTCCAGCCAATACCTGGCACAATATCCAATCAAACACAAGAAAGGGTGTAATAAGAGACCTGATAACCAACCATCTTGCTATCAGACGTACTGAATCATTTCTGAGCAGCAGTGGCGTAGGAGGTTAAGAGCTCGTGTATCTAATCTGGAGGAACCGGGTTTGATTCCCAGCTCTGCCGCCTGAGCTGTGGAGGCTTCTCTGGGGAATTCAGATTAGCCTGTACGCTCCCACACACGCCAGCTGAGTGACCTTGGGCTAGTCACAGCTTCTCGGAGCTCTCTCAGCCCCACCTACCTCACAGGGTGTTTGTTGTGAGGGGGGAAGGGCAAGGAGATTGTCAGCCCCTTTGAGTCTCCTGCAGGAGAGAAAGGGGGGATATAAATCCAAATTCTTCTTCTTCTTCTTCTAAATAAAACTTATTCTTGACACAAACTGTGCCTTACAGTTTCAATTTTAATCCAAACAAGGTACAAGCTTTTTACTCTAAATAACACAATCTCATCCTTAATGCAAACTGTGTCTTACAATCTTAATGAAGTCTTAACTTGTGCTCTAAAAGAGTGCATATTCAGATGCTTATTTTTTCCCCCTAGTGTTTAGTGCTTCAGGCTAACCAGTCACTGACTAAGACCTGATGATGCCTTCTTGGCCCGAAGACATTTTATAATAAACACATAAATAATGACAAACATAGCATCATATGCCACTAACAAAGGCTCGCTATTCATAACAAGTATGGGAACATCACGTCTTAAGGCCTAAGGGAAGCCATGATGAGGGAAGACTCATAGTCAGCACTAGTTGTCTGTGGAGAAAAGGCCTTCTCTATCATAGAAGAAGAAGAAGAAGAAGAAGAAGAAGAAGAAGAAGAAGAAGAAGAAGAAGAAGAAGAAGAAGAAGAAGAAGAAGAAGAAGAAGAGGTGGTGGTGGAGGAGGAGGAGGAGGAGGAGGAGGAGGAGGAGTTTGGATTTATATCCCCCCCTTTCTCTCCCGTAAGGAGGCTCAAAGGCACTTACAAACTCCTTTCCCTCCCCCCCCTCACAACAAGCACCCTGTGAGGTAGGTGGAGCTGAGAGATCTCTGAAGAACTGTGACTTGCCCACGGTCACCCAGCTGGCGTGTGTTGGAGTGCACAAGCTAATCTGGTTCCCCAGATAAGCCTCCACAGCTCAAGTGGCAGAGCTGGGAATCAAACCTGGTTCTCCAGATTAGAACACACCTGCTCTTAACCACTACACCACACTGGTCTCCAGTCTCCTTAAGAGTCAGTTCAGGGAAGCAGGGATTGGGAGCTGTCAGGATAAAAGGACCCAGGATAAGGCGGCCTAGTTTTGATTGGGAAATTCCTGGAGAGGGGGGGGGGTGGATCCAGAGAAGGCTGGGGTTTGGTGATAGGGTGTAATGCCATAAAGGCAGCCATTTTCTCCAAGGGAATCGACTTCTGTTGCCTGGAGATCAATTGTGAATCGAGGAGATCTCCAGAGAGCATGTGGAGCACGAGAGCCCACGCCCAGCAAGAGGGAGTGGTTGACTGGCTAGGCAGGAAGCTGAGGAGACCAGCCAGCAAAGTTGGGCATCCTTGTTTCTTGTCAGAACGATAACTTGCATGAAACCTGGGAGGCAGGATCCCTGCCTAGTTATACAGCAGATAACAGGATATTGGAGCAGCAGTGGCGTAGGAGGTTAAGAGCTCGTGTATCTAATCTGGAGGAACCGGGTTTGATTCCCAGCTCTGCCGCCTGAGCTGTGGAGGCTTCTCTGGGGAATTCAGATTAGCCTGTGCACTCCCACACACGCCAGCTGGGTGACCTTGGGCTAGTCACAGTTCTTCAGAGCTCTCTCAGCCCCACCCACCTCACTGGGTGTTTGTTGTGAGGGGGGAAGGGCAAGGAGATTGTAAGCCCCTTTGAGTCTCCTGCAGGAGAGAAAGGGGGGATATAAATGCAAACTCTTCTTCTTCAAATCCAGCAACCTCAAATCTTAACTTTGCAGGAAGAGTGCTATGCCTGCCAGTCTCCTGTTAATAACATTTGGAAGACTAGCAAGGACAGTGCTTTCCCTAACGGTACCCCTTGGACAAACAGGCCATCCTAACCTTGAAGCTGTGGCTGAAAAGGACTTTGGGAGAAGCCATGCCTGAAGCTGCGGGTTGCCAATTTCCAGGTGGGGCCTGGAGATCTCTTGGAATTACAACTGACCTCCAAATGACACAGTTCCCCTTGAGAAAATGGTGGCTTTCAAGGGCGGATCCTTTGGCATTATACTCCACTGAGATCCCTCCCGAAACCCCACTCTCCTCAGGAACCACCCCCAAATTATCCATAAATTTCCTAACCTGGAGTTGGCACCACAGATATGTTCCACTCAGGGGTGTAGCTAGGGTAAATGGAGCCCGGGGCAAAATCTGAGTTTTGCGCCCCTCCCCCCCATTTGGGCAGCATTCCTCCCCCACCACCAATGGTACCAAAACAAACATTTTTTGCACCAAGGGTGCACTCTCCCCAAAGTCACCATCGCATTGTTATAGAACATAGCCCAATGCACACAAATCGTCTTGAACATCACACCCAGGGCTCCCTAGTTTGGAAACAACATTGAAAGTGATGGCTTATTTTTTTTTTTTTTTTTTTTTGAAGGCAGGGGGAATCCACCCTAAAACAGCATCACTATTACAGAGCCCAAATTCCTCCCCTTTTAAATCCAACCTTAGAGGGGATACTCTGGGCTCCCTAGTTTAAACAACATTGAAAGTGATAGCTGTTCTCCAGGGTAGATTCCCCCACCCCAAACAGCATCATTTTTTTCAATGTTGCAGTTATTAATGGAGCTTTTCTGGAGGCTGTGTGGCCGTGGTCTGGTGTATCTTGTTTCCTAATCGTTTTGCACCTGCATCTGTGGCTGAGTATTTTTTTCAGAGGTGTATCACAGAGAGAAGTCTATTATACACTGTGTCCAGCCTTCTCTTATAACAGACTTCTCTCTGTGATACACCTCCTGAAAGATGCACCAGTTTCACAGATTCCAGGTGAAGCGTTAGGAACAAGATCCTATCAAGGAAACGATGGCTGCACAGCCTGTAAAACCTCACAAACTACCGAAGCGATTGAATCCTCGGTTTTTGAAAGCTTCTTCAACAATACTTTCCTAATGTTTTTTTTAATCTAGGGAGCCCAGGATTCTCCCTTTAGAAATCCACCCCAAAGGAGGTGGATTTAAAGAGAGAACCTAGGGGAGAAATTTGAGGGAAGCCTGTCAGGGGAGCAAATGTTTCGAAGCTAACAGGTACACCAAACTTTTGTGGGCTATCTCAGAAGACTTTTCTGATTAAACCACCCAGGTTTAGTGAAGTTTGGTTCAGGAAGCCCAAAGTTATGGACCCTCAAAAGGGTAGCCCCATCTACCATTAGCTCCCCATTGGAATGGGGGGATGGTTAGCACTCCTTTTGGGGGTCCATAACTTTGGACCCCTGAACAAAACTTCACCAAACCTGGGGGGTATCAGCAGGAGACTATCTCTATGGTACTACTCAAGGTTTAGTGAAAGCTTGATTCAGGGGATCCAAAGCAGTGGACCTTCAAAATGGTAGCCCCATTTATCATTAGCTCCCATTGGAAACAATGGAGTATGGGGTCACCCATTTTGGGGGGTCCATAGCTTTGGACCCCCTGAACCAAACTGCACCAAACTTGGCTGGTATCATCAGGAGAGTCACCTGACAATAGTCTGAAATTGTGGTGCTGCTAGCCTAAAAGCTGCGCCCCCTGCAGGCCAAAAATGGGAAAAACCCTGGAAAATAGAAAAAGCCACTAACGAACCTGCAATTTTTCCGCCCACCACAAGGTGGCGCCCGGGGCGCTTGTCCCCGGATGTCCCCATGGTAGCTACGCCTCTGGTTCCACTACATGTGTTAGGGTAGCTTTCTTAACAACTGAAAGTTCACCATGGCGTGCTTTGAAACACATTATAAGGCAAAACAGCAAAGTCCTTAATTTGTACCCTATAAGCGTTCCCTGTAAGCATACAGAAATAATCTGAGGCAGATTCCGCACGGGCCAAAAACAGCAGTGTGAAACCGGTGTGAAACCGGTATAAAATGGTTTAAAACAGTGTAAAAGGGTTTACACTGTTTTCACACCGTTTTCACACCGCTGTTTTTGGCCCGTGTGGAATCCGCCTGAGTGAGGCTAATTGGTTTAAATCAACCCGTCTTATTGACAGTAAGTCAACAAGCCGCAAACTATTTCAGCACCTGTGGAAACTTCACTCTGGCCTAGAAGTTTAGCTCTTTAACATTGAGCGTTGCTGATCTTTTTCCTCAACATGAAAGGAAGGAATGGAGAAATGTAGATAGTTACCACTTTACAGAGGAGCAGAGCAAAGCACATTGCAACAGATGACAAATTAGTAGTGTCACTAATAACAAAGACCTCTTCCCTGCAATTCTTTTTAGTTTGTAAATGATGAAGTGAAAATTAATTCGCTCTACTATTTTGCGAGATAAAATTGGTCTCTTTGCATAGAAGGGCAGGTTCTAGACTCCTACACAGGGAGGCTGTTCGCTGGTAACCATAGCTACTTCGTTACGTACTGTTAAACCCAAGCAAATATATTTCTAATCCTTGTTGTGGACTTCTTTTTTTCCTGACAGTTCTCTCCGTTCCTTTAAGAACTACCATATTGCAGCTGGAGAGTAGCCATCTAAGTAGCCCCAAGTCTTCACCGGTTACTCCTCTGTGAAGTGGTATTGAAAAGGTTACTGCCTTGGAATAGGAAAAGGTATTGAAAAGGTATTGAAAAGGTATTGAAAAGGTTACGGCCTAGGACTAATAAAAGGAAACACTTCTTCACGCAACGTGTGATTGGTGTTTGGAATATGCTGCCGCAGGAGGTAGTGATGGCCACTAACCTGGATAGCTTTAAAAAGGGCTTGGACAGATTTATGGAGGAGAAGTCGATTTATGGCTACCAATCTTGATCCTCCTTGATCTGAGACTGCAAATGCCTTAGCAGACCAGGTGCTCAGGAGCAGCAGCAGCAGAAGGCCATTGCTTTCACATCCTGCACGTGAGCTCCCAAAGGCACCTGGTGGGCCACTGCGAGTAGCAGAGAGCTGGACTAGATGGACTCAGGTCTGATCCAGCAGGCTAGTTCTTATGTTCTTATGAATATGGAGTTTTTTATTTAGTCACTGCCATTATAGTCTGTTTCAGAAAAAGATGTCAGTGGGATTGTACATTCATCCACTTGGGTCCTAATGTTTACCTAGCCCTGCTCCCCCCACCATCTGTTTGAAAGTTTGAAGGTAAACAATACATTTTGGCATTCGGTCGTTCAATGAACTATAAATGCTCCTGTGTCAAAAGTATCATGTTCAATAATGCACAAAATAATGGCTGTGATCAAGGCAGTGCGTAAAAATGAATCATAATTCTCATATTCATTTGAGACTATATTCTAGTGTGGAAGCATACAGTACCTCAACTGACCATCAGAGGTGTGTCTGCCTAAGGGCGTGGAGTAACCCATGTAACCCATGTCCCTGGGCACAAAATCGGCCCCCCACATGACCAGATGCCTTCTGGGAAGACAACAAGGCAGCAGGAAGTCATCTTCAGACTCCCTCGACTCCGCTCATATCGTCGTGGACGTGGGCGTGGAGGAAGCCCGAAGATCATGCCTGGTGTGGGTGGGGACTTGGGGGCATGGCCCCACCCCAAGCCCCACCCTCAGCATCCCAGCTTTTAAAAGCACATCGCTAGAGCCCGTGCTACTTCTCTTCCCAGACTCTGGGGAGAGAAGCCGGGCTGCCGGGAGCCCGAGGGAGCTCAGGGGGGGCCACACCCAGAGCCTCACCCCTGAGCGTGCAGGTGTGGGGTGTGTGTGGGGGAGGTGCTCAGAGAGGGAGTTGTCTCTGGGCACCATTTTCCCCTTGTATGCCTCGGCTGACCATACTAACATCTTTTTCCGAGACAGAGTATAGCAGGCATTGATAGGCCTGTCTTTAGGGCTGTCAGCTCTATGTTGGGAAATTCTTGGAGATCTGGGGAGTGAAGCTTGAGGCGGACAGGCTTTCGGGAGGGATCTCAGCCTGGGCTGGCTTTAGGAATTGTGGTGCAAAACTGGGGAGAAAAAATGAGGGCCCCAAGTTCACCATAAAGTTCTGTAATATTTTAGGCATGCTTATGAACCATACAGCACAGAGGCCTGATCAAATCCAAACATTTCTCTAGGGGAAAGATGACACTATAGAAGAACGTTAACCCCAGGATGAAATCAAGCTATTGAGAATCGGTATACTGAGGAAGATACCTTCATAAGAACATAAGAACAAGCCAGCTGGATCAGACCAGAGTCCATCTAGTCCAGCTCTCTGCTACTCGCAGTGGCCCACCAGGTGTTTTTGGGAGCTCACATGCAGGATGTGAAAGCAATGGCCTTCTGCGGCTGCTGCTCCCGAGCACCTGGTCTGTTAAGGCATTTGCAATCTCAAATCAAAAGAGGATCAAGGATTGGTGAGCCATAAAACTGACTTCTCCTCCATAAATCTGTCCAAGCCCCTTTAAAAGCTATCCAGGTTAGTGGCCATCACCACCTCCTTGTGGCAGCATATTCCAAACACCAAATCACACATTATGAAGAAAAGTTTCCTTTTGGTTAGTCCCACTCCTTTCCCCAGCATTTTCTAAATGGCAAATGCCCCCTGGTTTTAGTGACATTTTCGTGGAGAAAGAGAGAAAAATTTCTCTCTGTCAACATTTTCTACCCCACGCATAATTTTATAGACTTCCATCATATCCCCCCTCAGACGTCTCCTCTCCAAACGAAAGGGTCCCAAATGCGGCAGCCTCTCCTCATAAGGAAGGGGCTCCAGTCCCTCAATCATCCTCGTTGCCCTTCTCTGCACTTTTTCTATCTCTTCAATATCCTTTTTGAGATGTGGCGACCAGAAATGAACAACAGTAGCCCAAGTGCCCGCATCTCACAGCTTTTATATAAGGGCATGACAATCTTTGCAGCTCATTCTCAATTCCTTTCCTACTTATCCCCTTGGAAAGTATTAGAGCTTCCAGCCTTTTTTCACAGCTGCCATGCATTGAGCTGGATATTCTCATGGAACTACTGGGCTAAGACGCCTGGGAAATCCCTTTCCCAGTCAGATGCGTATGCGATTCTTGGTACAGGATTCTCATTTTTCCATGTACCATCTATGAATGGACTCAAGGCACAGGAGATGTCTGCTCTGTTATGAAGTTCCATTTGGGAATTACAAAAAAATGGAGATATAAAATTTCTGTTGGTATTGAACAGTGTGGTCTCATATGGACTTGTGAATGATTGTTTGTCAATACAGTTGGCGAAAATTTGTGTAGTTCCATTTTGAAACCATATAAAAAATATGGACATATCAAGAAAATGTTGGAACTCATTAGTTTGAAGTCTCATATGGACCTTGTCGTTATATCTTGAACGAAATGATGAAATTGTATTTTGATGTGATTTATTGACACTGGCACTTTATATATATGATGCACTTTAATTTTCTCATTATATTATATTAGAATAAGGTTAGCATTAGTGTAGGTGGATTTACATGTGTGCAATAACAATGAAAAAATAACTTTGAGTAAATGTTGCTTTGAATTATTGTAAATGATGTCTACATACAAATCCAGGTCAGTGTGCCAATTTTGAATTTTTGAGTTGTTCGGTTCCATTGCAAATCCAAACATTTTCAGCACTGGCCATGCTGAGCCCAGCATTTAACTGCAGGATCGGTCTCGCCTGGATCCAGCATTGACCTGTTCCAACCATCTTTGATGTCCACGGACCAGATAAGAGCCCCCAAGGGGCCCGGTCAGTCCTAGGCAGTGGTGGGATTCAGCAGGTTGGCACCACTTCGGCAGAACCGGCTGTTAAAATGGTGCTTGTAAACAACCAGTTGTTAACTCCATCCATCCATCCGTCCGTCTCAGCTCGTTCAAGGTTCACGGTTCTGGGTCTGGTCTGGTCTCGTCTGTTCATTCTGGTCTGGGTCCCTGTCCCTCTGGTCTGTCTGGTCTGCCTTGGCTCATTCACCTTCAATATTCACACACTGGTCCGGCCACACCGGTCCGCCCTTGTCTGTCTGTCTGTCTGTCTGTCTGTCTGTCTGTCTGTCTGTCTATCTATCTATCTATCAAATTTATAAACCACCCACCCCCGAAGGGCTCTGGGCGGTGTACACTGGGCCAAACATACAATGGCCAAAACAACATACACCAAATAAAATAAATTAGAACAAGTTAAAACAATATACAAACATTTGAATCCCGCCGCTGGGCCTAGGCCATATGTGTGTCACCCCTACAAATGTGCATGGGTATTTGGTGACATTGGAATAGATTACCGTACCTGTGGGGCGCCCTTTGGCAATTGGGAGCAATTGGTCCAATCTGCTTAAAGTCAGCTCTGATCTCAGCAGAATAGAATGACATACAATCAACACTCCAAAATAGCTATTTTTCCCAGGGGAATAGAATTTTTGTTGTCTAGAGATCAGCTGCAATTTCAGAAGATCGTGAAGCCTCATCTGGAAATGGTCTAACCCCCTTTCACAAGGCAACTAAATGGCTGCCATGCCTTAAGAACATAAGAACATAAGAACAAGCCAGCTGGATCAGACCAGAGTCCATCTAGTCCAGCTCTCTGCTACTCGCAGTGGCCCACCAGGTGCCTTTGGGAGTTCACATGTAGGCTGTGAAAGCAATAGCCTTCTGCGGCTGTTGCTCCCGAGCACGTGGACTGTTAAGGCATTTGCAATCTCAGATCAAAGAGGATCAAGATTGGTAGCCATAAATTGACTTCTCCTCCATAAATCTGTCCAAGCCCCTTTTAAAGCTATCCAGGTTAGTGGCCATCACCACCTCCTGTGGCAGCATATTCCAAACACCAATCACATCGCTATGGAAGAAGTGTTTCCTTTATTAGTTCTAATTCTTCCCCCCAGCATTTTCAAATGGATGCCCCCTGGTTCTAGTATTGTGAGAAAGAGAGAAAAATTTCTCTCTGTCAACATTTTCTACCCCATGCATAATTTTATAGACTTCAATCATATCCCCCCTCAGACGTCGCCTCTCCAAACTAAAGAGTCGCAAACGCTGCAGCCTCTCCTCATAAGGAAGGGGCTCCAGTCCCTCAATCATCCTCGTTGCCCTTCTCTGCACTTTTTCTATCTCTTCAATATCCTTTTTGAGATGTGGTGACCAGAACTGAACACAGTACTCCAAGTGTCGTCGCACCATTGCTTTATATAGGGGCATGACAATCTTTGCAGTTTTATTATCAATTCCTTTCCTAATTATCCCCAGCATAGAGTTTTCCTTTTTCACAGCTGCCATACATTGAGTTGACATTCCCATGGAACTATCAACTAAGACGCCCAAATCCCTTTCCTGGTCTGTGACTGATAGCACTGACCCCTGTAGCGTGTATGTGAAGTTTGGATTTTTTGCCCCTATGTGCATCACTTTGCATTTTGCTACATTGAACTTCATTTGCCATTTCTTAGCCCACTCACCTAATTTATCAAGGTCCACTTGGAGCTCCTTTCAATCCTTTGTGGTTCCCCACCACCCTACATAATTTTGTATCATCTGAAAACTTGGCCACCACGCTACTCCACCCCTACTTCCAGGTCATTTATGAATAGGTTAAAGAGCACTGGTCCCAATACGGATCCTTGTATCACACCAATTCCTACCATCTCTCCATTTCGTGAGAATTTCCCCATTTACACCCACTCTTTTGTTTCCTGTTTCAAACCAGTTTTTAATCCATAGGAGGACTTCCCCTCTTATTCCTTCATTGCTGAGTTTTCTCAATAGTCTCTGGTGAGGAACTTTGTCAAAAGCCTTTTGGAAATCCAAGCAGACAATGCCAACCACCGGTTCCCCCTCATCCACATGCCTATTTACATCTTCAAAGAACTCTAGTAAGTTTGTAAGACAGGATTTGCTCCCCGCAAAAAAGCCATGCTGACTCTTTCTCAGCAGGTCTTGCTTTTGTACATTTTTTATAATTTTATCTTTAATGACAGATTCTACTAATTTACCAGGAACAGATGTCAAACTGACTGGCCTGTAATTTCCCCGGTCCCCCCTAGATCCTTTCTTAAAGATTGGTGTGACATTGGCCATCTTCCAGTCTTCAGGGATGGAGCCTGATTTCAAGGATAAGTTGCATATTAAAGTGAGAACATCAGCAATTTCATGCTTGAGCTCTTTAAGAAACCTTTGGTGAATGCAATCTGGGCCAGGGGATTTGGTAGCATTTAGTTTATCAATGGCTGCCAGAACTTCTTTCCTTGTCTACCACTATCTTCGCGGTTCCTCGGATTCGCTTCTCCTAAGAAGCTTTGGTTCAGGTGCAGGAATTTTCCTCACCTCCTCTTGGGTGAAGACAGATGCAAAGAATTCATCTCAGCTTTTCTGCAATCTCCCTGTCATCTTTTAGCACACCTCTTTGTTCCTTTGTCATCTTTTAACCGGGCCTACCGCTTCCCTTGCTGGCTTCCTGCTTTTGATGTACTTGAAGAACTGTTTGTTGCTGGTTTTGATGTTCACAGCCATGCGTTCCTCATAATCCTTTTTTGCCTCCCCCCCCTTACAGCTAACTTGCTATTTCTCTTTTGCCACCATTTGTGTTCTCTCTGGTATTCTTTATCAGTTAAGTTGGACTTCCATTTTCTAAAAGACATCTTTTTTTTCCCCTAACAATTTCCTCAACGCCCCTTTGTTAACCACATGGTGGCTTTCTTTTGGACTGGGCGCTGCCTTTCCTAACCTGCGGAACACATTCCAGCTGAGCTTTTAAGACTGTGTTTTTAAATAACTTCCAAGCATCTTGGACATTTTTGACTCTCTTTGATTTTCTCCTTTCAGCTTCCTACACTATCCCCCTCATCTTTGAGAAATTTCCCTTTCTGAAGGCTTAATGTAACTACATTAGTAGTTGTCACTTGTTCGCGATGCAGAGATACTGAATCTTCGACAGCATTGTGGTCGCTGTTCCCTATCGGCTCAACAACACTGACTTCCCAAGCATTCAGGTCCTGCGTCCCACATAGAATTAGATCTAGGATCACATACCCCCGGGATCGTTCTACAACCATCTGCTCTAAGCCACAGTCATTTAGCATATCCAGGAATGTTCTCTCCTTCCTATGACCTGAACATGCATTTTTCCAGTTTATATGGGGATAGTTAAAATCGCCCATTACCACTACATTTTTGCTTTTGTTGGCCTCTCTAATTTCTTTTTCCATCTCAGAATCCTCTTGTGCGCTTTGGTCAGGGGGACGATAATATATTCCTAATGTTAAACTATGCTTCACCCCTGGTATTGATATCCACAGTGCTTCTGTAGAGGAATCAGCTCCCCCTGCATTGTCTATTTTATGTGACACTATGCTCTCTTTGATGTAGAGGGCCACCCCACCCCCAATACGCCCTGTCCTATCCTTCCTGTAGAGCCTGTAACCTGGGATAACAGCATCCCACTGGTTCTCCTCATTCCACCATGTCTCTGTGATGCCCACTATATCAATGTCCTCCTTCAAAACACATAAATCCCAGGTTAGGGACAGAGACAGAGTATACAAGTGTCTCTATGCTAATAGTAGAAGCATTCGACCTAAAATGGGGGAGCTGGAGTACAGCCCCCCCCCCCCCACCCCCCCCCCCCCCCACCCCCCCCCCCCCCCACCCCCCCCCCCCCCCACCCCCCCCCCCCCCCACCCCCCCCCCCCCCCACCCCCCCCCCCCCCCACCCCCCCCCCCCCCCACCCCCCCCCCCCCCCACCCCCCCCCCCCCCCACCCCCCCCCCCCCCCACCCCCCCCCCCCCCCACCCCCCCCCCCCCCCACCCCCCCCCCCCCCCACCCCCCCCCCCCCCCACCCCCCCCCCCCCCCACCCCCCCCCCCCCCCACCCCCCCCCCCCCCCACCCCCCCCCCCCCCCACCCCCCCCCCCCCCCACCCCCCCCCCCCCCCACCCCCCCCCCCCCCCACCCCCCCCCCCCCCCACCCCCCCCCCCCCCCACCCCCCCCCCCCCCCACCCCCCCCCCCCCCCACCCCCCCCCCCCCCCACCCCCCCCCCCCCCCACCCCCCCCCCCCCCCACCCCCCCCCCCCCCCACCCCCCCCCCCCCCCACCCCCCCCCCCCCCCACCCCCCCCCCCCCCCACCCCCCCCCCCCCCCACCCCCCCCCCCCCCCACCCCCCCCCCCCCCCACCCCCCCCCCCCCCCACCCCCCCCCCCCCCCACCCCCCCCCCCCCCCACCCCCCCCCCCCCCCACCCCCCCCCCCCCCCACCCCCCCCCCCCCCCACCCCCCCCCCCCCCCACCCCCCCCCCCCCCCACCCCCCCCCCCCCCCACCCCCCCCCCCCCCCACCCCCCCCCCCCCCCACCCCCCCCCCCCCCCACCCCCCCCCCCCCCCACCCCCCCCCCCCCCCACCCCCCCCCCCCCCCACCCCCCCCCCCCCCCACCCCCCCCCCCCCCCACCCCCCCCCCCCCCCACCCCCCCCCCCCCCCACCCCCCCCCCCCCCCACCCCCCCCCCCCCCCACCCCCCCCCCCCCCCACCCCCCCCCCCCCCCACCCCCCCCCCCCCCCACCCCCCCCCCCCCCCACCCCCCCCCCCCCCCACCCCCCCCCCCCCCCACCCCCCCCCCCCCCCACCCCCCCCCCCCCCCACCCCCCCCCCCCCCCACCCCCCCCCCCCCCCACCCCCCCCCCCCCCCACCCCCCCCCCCCCCCACCCCCCCCCCCCCCCACCCCCCCCCCCCCCCACCCCCCCCCCCCCCCACCCCCCCCCCCCCCCACCCCCCCCCCCCCCCACCCCCCCCCCCCCCCACCCCCCCCCCCCCCCACCCCCCCCCCCCCCCACCCCCCCCCCCCCCCACCCCCCCCCCCCCCCACCCCCCCCCCCCCCCACCCCCCCCCCCCCCCACCCCCCCCCCCCCCCACCCCCCCCCCCCCCCACCCCCCCCCCCCCCCACCCCCCCCCCCCCCCACCCCCCCCCCCCCCCACCCCCCCCCCCCCCCACCCCCCCCCCCCCCCACCCCCCCCCCCCCCCACCCCCCCCCCCCCCCACCCCCCCCCCCCCCCACCCCCCCCCCCCCCCACCCCCCCCCCCCCCCACCCCCCCCCCCCCCCACCCCCCCCCCCCCCCACCCCCCCCCCCCCCCACCCCCCCCCCCCCCCACCCCCCCCCCCCCCCACCCCCCCCCCCCCCCACCCCCCCCCCCCCCCACCCCCCCCCCCCCCCACCCCCCCCCCCCCCCACCCCCCCCCCCCCCCACCCCCCCCCCCCCCCACCCCCCCCCCCCCCCACCCCCCCCCCCCCCCACCCCCCCCCCCCCCCACCCCCCCCCCCCCCCACCCCCCCCCCCCCCCACCCCCCCCCCCCCCCACCCCCCCCCCCCCCCACCCCCCCCCCCCCCCACCCCCCCCCCCCCCCACCCCCCCCCCCCCCCACCCCCCCCCCCCCCCACCCCCCCCCCCCCCCACCCCCCCCCCCCCCCACCCCCCCCCCCCCCCACCCCCCCCCCCCCCCACCCCCCCCCCCCCCCACCCCCCCCCCCCCCCACCCCCCCCCCCCCCCACCCCCCCCCCCCCCCACCCCCCCCCCCCCCCACCCCCCCCCCCCCCCACCCCCCCCCCCCCCCACCCCCCCCCCCCCCCACCCCCCCCCCCCCCCACCCCCCCCCCCCCCCACCCCCCCCCCCCCCCACCCCCCCCCCCCCCCACCCCCCCCCCCCCCCACCCCCCCCCCCCCCCACCCCCCCCCCCCCCCACCCCCCCCCCCCCCCACCCCCCCCCCCCCCCACCCCCCCCCCCCCCCACCCCCCCCCCCCCCCACCCCCCCCCCCCCCCACCCCCCCCCCCCCCCACCCCCCCCCCCCCCCACCCCCCCCCCCCCCCACCCCCCCCCCCCCCCACCCCCCCCCCCCCCCACCCCCCCCCCCCCCCACCCCCCCCCCCCCCCACCCCCCCCCCCCCCCACCCCCCCCCCCCCCCACCCCCCCCCCCCCCCACCCCCCCCCCCCCCCACCCCCCCCCCCCCCCACCCCCCCCCCCCCCCACCCCCCCCCCCCCCCACCCCCCCCCCCCCCCACCCCCCCCCCCCCCCACCCCCCCCCCCCCCCACCCCCCCCCCCCCCCACCCCCCCCCCCCCCCACCCCCCCCCCCCCCCACCCCCCCCCCCCCCCACCCCCCCCCCCCCCCACCCCCCCCCCCCCCCACCCCCCCCCCCCCCCACCCCCCCCCCCCCCCACCCCCCCCCCCCCCCACCCCCCCCCCCCCCCACCCCCCCCCCCCCCCACCCCCCCCCCCCCCCACCCCCCCCCCCCCCCACCCCCCCCCCCCCCCACCCCCCCCCCCCCCCACCCCCCCCCCCCCCCACCCCCCCCCCCCCCCACCCCCCCCCCCCCCCACCCCCCCCCCCCCCCACCCCCCCCCCCCCCCACCCCCCCCCCCCCCCACCCCCCCCCCCCCCCACCCCCCCCCCCCCCCACCCCCCCCCCCCCCCACCCCCCCCCCCCCCCACCCCCCCCCCCCCCCACCCCCCCCCCCCCCCACCCCCCCCCCCCCCCACCCCCCCCCCCCCCCACCCCCCCCCCCCCCCACCCCCCCCCCCCCCCACCCCCCCCCCCCCCCACCCCCCCCCCCCCCCACCCCCCCCCCCCCCCACCCCCCCCCCCCCCCACCCCCCCCCCCCCCCACCCCCCCCCCCCCCCACCCCCCCCCCCCCCCACCCCCCCCCCCCCCCACCCCCCCCCCCCCCCACCCCCCCCCCCCCCCACCCCCCCCCCCCCCCACCCCCCCCCCCCCCCACCCCCCCCCCCCCCCACCCCCCCCCCCCCCCACCCCCCCCCCCCCCCACCCCCCCCCCCCCCCACCCCCCCCCCCCCCCACCCCCCCCCCCCCCCACCCCCCCCCCCCCCCACCCCCCCCCCCCCCCACCCCCCCCCCCCCCCACCCCCCCCCCCCCCCACCCCCCCCCCCCCCCACCCCCCCCCCCCCCCACCCCCCCCCCCCCCCACCCCCCCCCCCCCCCACCCCCCCCCCCCCCCACCCCCCCCCCCCCCCACCCCCCCCCCCCCCCACCCCCCCCCCCCCCCACCCCCCCCCCCCCCCACCCCCCCCCCCCCCCACCCCCCCCCCCCCCCACCCCCCCCCCCCCCCACCCCCCCCCCCCCCCACCCCCCCCCCCCCCCACCCCCCCCCCCCCCCACCCCCCCCCCCCCCCACCCCCCCCCCCCCCCACCCCCCCCCCCCCCCACCCCCCCCCCCCCCCACCCCCCCCCCCCCCCACCCCCCCCCCCCCCCACCCCCCCCCCCCCCCACCCCCCCCCCCCCCCACCCCCCCCCCCCCCCACCCCCCCCCCCCCCCACCCCCCCCCCCCCCCACCCCCCCCCCCCCCCACCCCCCCCCCCCCCCACCCCCCCCCCCCCCCACCCCCCCCCCCCCCCACCCCCCCCCCCCCCCACCCCCCCCCCCCCCCACCCCCCCCCCCCCCCACCCCCCCCCCCCCCCACCCCCCCCCCCCCCCACCCCCCCCCCCCCCCACCCCCCCCCCCCCCCACCCCCCCCCCCCCCCACCCCCCCCCCCCCCCACCCCCCCCCCCCCCCACCCCCCCCCCCCCCCACCCCCCCCCCCCCCCACCCCCCCCCCCCCCCACCCCCCCCCCCCCCCACCCCCCCCCCCCCCCACCCCCCCCCCCCCCCACCCCCCCCCCCCCCCACCCCCCCCCCCCCCCACCCCCCCCCCCCCCCACCCCCCCCCCCCCCCACCCCCCCCCCCCCCCACCCCCCCCCCCCCCCACCCCCCCCCCCCCCCACCCCCCCCCCCCCCCACCCCCCCCCCCCCCCACCCCCCCCCCCCCCCACCCCCCCCCCCCCCCACCCCCCCCCCCCCCCACCCCCCCCCCCCCCCACCCCCCCCCCCCCCCACCCCCCCCCCCCCCCACCCCCCCCCCCCCCCACCCCCCCCCCCCCCCACCCCCCCCCCCCCCCACCCCCCCCCCCCCCCACCCCCCCCCCCCCCCACCCCCCCCCCCCCCCACCCCCCCCCCCCCCCACCCCCCCCCCCCCCCACCCCCCCCCCCCCCCACCCCCCCCCCCCCCCACCCCCCCCCCCCCCCACCCCCCCCCCCCCCCACCCCCCCCCCCCCCCACCCCCCCCCCCCCCCACCCCCCCCCCCCCCCACCCCCCCCCCCCCCCACCCCCCCCCCCCCCCACCCCCCCCCCCCCCCACCCCCCCCCCCCCCCACCCCCCCCCCCCCCCACCCCCCCCCCCCCCCACCCCCCCCCCCCCCCACCCCCCCCCCCCCCCACCCCCCCCCCCCCCCACCCCCCCCCCCCCCCACCCCCCCCCCCCCCCACCCCCCCCCCCCCCCACCCCCCCCCCCCCCCACCCCCCCCCCCCCCCACCCCCCCCCCCCCCCACCCCCCCCCCCCCCCACCCCCCCCCCCCCCCACCCCCCCCCCCCCCCACCCCCCCCCCCCCCCACCCCCCCCCCCCCCCACCCCCCCCCCCCCCCACCCCCCCCCCCCCCCACCCCCCCCCCCCCCCACCCCCCCCCCCCCCCACCCCCCCCCCCCCCCACCCCCCCCCCCCCCCACCCCCCCCCCCCCCCACCCCCCCCCCCCCCCACCCCCCCCCCCCCCCACCCCCCCCCCCCCCCACCCCCCCCCCCCCCCACCCCCCCCCCCCCCCACCCCCCCCCCCCCCCACCCCCCCCCCCCCCCACCCCCCCCCCCCCCCACCCCCCCCCCCCCCCACCCCCCCCCCCCCCCACCCCCCCCCCCCCCCACCCCCCCCCCCCCCCACCCCCCCCCCCCCCCACCCCCCCCCCCCCCCACCCCCCCCCCCCCCCACCCCCCCCCCCCCCCACCCCCCCCCCCCCCCACCCCCCCCCCCCCCCACCCCCCCCCCCCCCCACCCCCCCCCCCCCCCACCCCCCCCCCCCCCCACCCCCCCCCCCCCCCACCCCCCCCCCCCCCCACCCCCCCCCCCCCCCACCCCCCCCCCCCCCCACCCCCCCCCCCCCCCACCCCCCCCCCCCCCCACCCCCCCCCCCCCCCACCCCCCCCCCCCCCCACCCCCCCCCCCCCCCACCCCCCCCCCCCCCCACCCCCCCCCCCCCCCACCCCCCCCCCCCCCCACCCCCCCCCCCCCCCACCCCCCCCCCCCCCCACCCCCCCCCCCCCCCACCCCCCCCCCCCCCCACCCCCCCCCCCCCCCACCCCCCCCCCCCCCCACCCCCCCCCCCCCCCACCCCCCCCCCCCCCCACCCCCCCCCCCCCCCACCCCCCCCCCCCCCCACCCCCCCCCCCCCCCACCCCCCCCCCCCCCCACCCCCCCCCCCCCCCACCCCCCCCCCCCCCCACCCCCCCCCCCCCCCACCCCCCCCCCCCCCCACCCCCCCCCCCCCCCACCCCCCCCCCCCCCCACCCCCCCCCCCCCCCACCCCCCCCCCCCCCCACCCCCCCCCCCCCCCACCCCCCCCCCCCCCCACCCCCCCCCCCCCCCACCCCCCCCCCCCCCCACCCCCCCCCCCCCCCACCCCCCCCCCCCCCCACCCCCCCCCCCCCCCACCCCCCCCCCCCCCCACCCCCCCCCCCCCCCACCCCCCCCCCCCCCCACCCCCCCCCCCCCCCACCCCCCCCCCCCCCCACCCCCCCCCCCCCCCACCCCCCCCCCCCCCCACCCCCCCCCCCCCCCACCCCCCCCCCCCCCCACCCCCCCCCCCCCCCACCCCCCCCCCCCCCCACCCCCCCCCCCCCCCACCCCCCCCCCCCCCCACCCCCCCCCCCCCCCACCCCCCCCCCCCCCCACCCCCCCCCCCCCCCACCCCCCCCCCCCCCCACCCCCCCCCCCCCCCACCCCCCCCCCCCCCCACCCCCCCCCCCCCCCACCCCCCCCCCCCCCCACCCCCCCCCCCCCCCACCCCCCCCCCCCCCCACCCCCCCCCCCCCCCACCCCCCCCCCCCCCCACCCCCCCCCCCCCCCACCCCCCCCCCCCCCCACCCCCCCCCCCCCCCACCCCCCCCCCCCCCCACCCCCCCCCCCCCCCACCCCCCCCCCCCCCCACCCCCCCCCCCCCCCACCCCCCCCCCCCCCCACCCCCCCCCCCCCCCACCCCCCCCCCCCCCCACCCCCCCCCCCCCCCACCCCCCCCCCCCCCCACCCCCCCCCCCCCCCACCCCCCCCCCCCCCCACCCCCCCCCCCCCCCACCCCCCCCCCCCCCCACCCCCCCCCCCCCCCACCCCCCCCCCCCCCCACCCCCCCCCCCCCCCACCCCCCCCCCCCCCCACCCCCCCCCCCCCCCACCCCCCCCCCCCCCCACCCCCCCCCCCCCCCACCCCCCCCCCCCCCCACCCCCCCCCCCCCCCACCCCCCCCCCCCCCCACCCCCCCCCCCCCCCACCCCCCCCCCCCCCCACCCCCCCCCCCCCCCACCCCCCCCCCCCCCCACCCCCCCCCCCCCCCACCCCCCCCCCCCCCCACCCCCCCCCCCCCCCACCCCCCCCCCCCCCCACCCCCCCCCCCCCCCACCCCCCCCCCCCCCCACCCCCCCCCCCCCCCACCCCCCCCCCCCCCCACCCCCCCCCCCCCCCACCCCCCCCCCCCCCCACCCCCCCCCCCCCCCACCCCCCCCCCCCCCCACCCCCCCCCCCCCCCACCCCCCCCCCCCCCCACCCCCCCCCCCCCCCACCCCCCCCCCCCCCCACCCCCCCCCCCCCCCACCCCCCCCCCCCCCCACCCCCCCCCCCCCCCACCCCCCCCCCCCCCCACCCCCCCCCCCCCCCACCCCCCCCCCCCCCCACCCCCCCCCCCCCCCACCCCCCCCCCCCCCCACCCCCCCCCCCCCCCACCCCCCCCCCCCCCCACCCCCCCCCCCCCCCACCCCCCCCCCCCCCCACCCCCCCCCCCCCCCACCCCCCCCCCCCCCCACCCCCCCCCCCCCCCACCCCCCCCCCCCCCCACCCCCCCCCCCCCCCACCCCCCCCCCCCCCCACCCCCCCCCCCCCCCACCCCCCCCCCCCCCCACCCCCCCCCCCCCCCACCCCCCCCCCCCCCCACCCCCCCCCCCCCCCACCCCCCCCCCCCCCCACCCCCCCCCCCCCCCACCCCCCCCCCCCCCCACCCCCCCCCCCCCCCACCCCCCCCCCCCCCCACCCCCCCCCCCCCCCACCCCCCCCCCCCCCCACCCCCCCCCCCCCCCACCCCCCCCCCCCCCCACCCCCCCCCCCCCCCACCCCCCCCCCCCCCCACCCCCCCCCCCCCCCACCCCCCCCCCCCCCCACCCCCCCCCCCCCCCACCCCCCCCCCCCCCCACCCCCCCCCCCCCCCACCCCCCCCCCCCCCCACCCCCCCCCCCCCCCACCCCCCCCCCCCCCCACCCCCCCCCCCCCCCACCCCCCCCCCCCCCCACCCCCCCCCCCCCCCACCCCCCCCCCCCCCCACCCCCCCCCCCCCCCACCCCCCCCCCCCCCCACCCCCCCCCCCCCCCACCCCCCCCCCCCCCCACCCCCCCCCCCCCCCACCCCCCCCCCCCCCCACCCCCCCCCCCCCCCACCCCCCCCCCCCCCCACCCCCCCCCCCCCCCACCCCCCCCCCCCCCCACCCCCCCCCCCCCCCACCCCCCCCCCCCCCCACCCCCCCCCCCCCCCACCCCCCCCCCCCCCCACCCCCCCCCCCCCCCACCCCCCCCCCCCCCCACCCCCCCCCCCCCCCACCCCCCCCCCCCCCCACCCCCCCCCCCCCCCACCCCCCCCCCCCCCCACCCCCCCCCCCCCCCACCCCCCCCCCCCCCCACCCCCCCCCCCCCCCACCCCCCCCCCCCCCCACCCCCCCCCCCCCCCACCCCCCCCCCCCCCCACCCCCCCCCCCCCCCACCCCCCCCCCCCCCCACCCCCCCCCCCCCCCACCCCCCCCCCCCCCCACCCCCCCCCCCCCCCACCCCCCCCCCCCCCCACCCCCCCCCCCCCCCACCCCCCCCCCCCCCCACCCCCCCCCCCCCCCACCCCCCCCCCCCCCCACCCCCCCCCCCCCCCACCCCCCCCCCCCCCCACCCCCCCCCCCCCCCACCCCCCCCCCCCCCCACCCCCCCCCCCCCCCACCCCCCCCCCCCCCCACCCCCCCCCCCCCCCACCCCCCCCCCCCCCCACCCCCCCCCCCCCCCACCCCCCCCCCCCCCCACCCCCCCCCCCCCCCACCCCCCCCCCCCCCCACCCCCCCCCCCCCCCACCCCCCCCCCCCCCCACCCCCCCCCCCCCCCACCCCCCCCCCCCCCCACCCCCCCCCCCCCCCACCCCCCCCCCCCCCCACCCCCCCCCCCCCCCACCCCCCCCCCCCCCCACCCCCCCCCCCCCCCACCCCCCCCCCCCCCCACCCCCCCCCCCCCCCACCCCCCCCCCCCCCCACCCCCCCCCCCCCCCACCCCCCCCCCCCCCCACCCCCCCCCCCCCCCACCCCCCCCCCCCCCCACCCCCCCCCCCCCCCACCCCCCCCCCCCCCCACCCCCCCCCCCCCCCACCCCCCCCCCCCCCCACCCCCCCCCCCCCCCACCCCCCCCCCCCCCCACCCCCCCCCCCCCCCACCCCCCCCCCCCCCCACCCCCCCCCCCCCCCACCCCCCCCCCCCCCCACCCCCCCCCCCCCCCACCCCCCCCCCCCCCCACCCCCCCCCCCCCCCACCCCCCCCCCCCCCCACCCCCCCCCCCCCCCACCCCCCCCCCCCCCCACCCCCCCCCCCCCCCACCCCCCCCCCCCCCCACCCCCCCCCCCCCCCACCCCCCCCCCCCCCCACCCCCCCCCCCCCCCACCCCCCCCCCCCCCCACCCCCCCCCCCCCCCACCCCCCCCCCCCCCCACCCCCCCCCCCCCCCACCCCCCCCCCCCCCCACCCCCCCCCCCCCCCACCCCCCCCCCCCCCCACCCCCCCCCCCCCCCACCCCCCCCCCCCCCCACCCCCCCCCCCCCCCACCCCCCCCCCCCCCCACCCCCCCCCCCCCCCACCCCCCCCCCCCCCCACCCCCCCCCCCCCCCACCCCCCCCCCCCCCCACCCCCCCCCCCCCCCACCCCCCCCCCCCCCCACCCCCCCCCCCCCCCACCCCCCCCCCCCCCCACCCCCCCCCCCCCCCACCCCCCCCCCCCCCCACCCCCCCCCCCCCCCACCCCCCCCCCCCCCCACCCCCCCCCCCCCCCACCCCCCCCCCCCCCCACCCCCCCCCCCCCCCACCCCCCCCCCCCCCCACCCCCCCCCCCCCCCACCCCCCCCCCCCCCCACCCCCCCCCCCCCCCACCCCCCCCCCCCCCCACCCCCCCCCCCCCCCACCCCCCCCCCCCCCCACCCCCCCCCCCCCCCACCCCCCCCCCCCCCCACCCCCCCCCCCCCCCACCCCCCCCCCCCCCCACCCCCCCCCCCCCCCACCCCCCCCCCCCCCCACCCCCCCCCCCCCCCACCCCCCCCCCCCCCCACCCCCCCCCCCCCCCACCCCCCCCCCCCCCCACCCCCCCCCCCCCCCACCCCCCCCCCCCCCCACCCCCCCCCCCCCCCACCCCCCCCCCCCCCCACCCCCCCCCCCCCCCACCCCCCCCCCCCCCCACCCCCCCCCCCCCCCACCCCCCCCCCCCCCCACCCCCCCCCCCCCCCACCCCCCCCCCCCCCCACCCCCCCCCCCCCCCACCCCCCCCCCCCCCCACCCCCCCCCCCCCCCACCCCCCCCCCCCCCCACCCCCCCCCCCCCCCACCCCCCCCCCCCCCCACCCCCCCCCCCCCCCACCCCCCCCCCCCCCCACCCCCCCCCCCCCCCACCCCCCCCCCCCCCCACCCCCCCCCCCCCCCACCCCCCCCCCCCCCCACCCCCCCCCCCCCCCACCCCCCCCCCCCCCCACCCCCCCCCCCCCCCACCCCCCCCCCCCCCCACCCCCCCCCCCCCCCACCCCCCCCCCCCCCCACCCCCCCCCCCCCCCACCCCCCCCCCCCCCCACCCCCCCCCCCCCCCACCCCCCCCCCCCCCCACCCCCCCCCCCCCCCACCCCCCCCCCCCCCCACCCCCCCCCCCCCCCACCCCCCCCCCCCCCCACCCCCCCCCCCCCCCACCCCCCCCCCCCCCCACCCCCCCCCCCCCCCACCCCCCCCCCCCCCCACCCCCCCCCCCCCCCACCCCCCCCCCCCCCCACCCCCCCCCCCCCCCACCCCCCCCCCCCCCCACCCCCCCCCCCCCCCACCCCCCCCCCCCCCCACCCCCCCCCCCCCCCACCCCCCCCCCCCCCCACCCCCCCCCCCCCCCACCCCCCCCCCCCCCCACCCCCCCCCCCCCCCACCCCCCCCCCCCCCCACCCCCCCCCCCCCCCACCCCCCCCCCCCCCCACCCCCCCCCCCCCCCACCCCCCCCCCCCCCCACCCCCCCCCCCCCCCACCCCCCCCCCCCCCCACCCCCCCCCCCCCCCACCCCCCCCCCCCCCCACCCCCCCCCCCCCCCACCCCCCCCCCCCCCCACCCCCCCCCCCCCCCACCCCCCCCCCCCCCCACCCCCCCCCCCCCCCACCCCCCCCCCCCCCCACCCCCCCCCCCCCCCACCCCCCCCCCCCCCCACCCCCCCCCCCCCCCACCCCCCCCCCCCCCCACCCCCCCCCCCCCCCACCCCCCCCCCCCCCCACCCCCCCCCCCCCCCACCCCCCCCCCCCCCCACCCCCCCCCCCCCCCACCCCCCCCCCCCCCCACCCCCCCCCCCCCCCACCCCCCCCCCCCCCCACCCCCCCCCCCCCCCACCCCCCCCCCCCCCCACCCCCCCCCCCCCCCACCCCCCCCCCCCCCCACCCCCCCCCCCCCCCACCCCCCCCCCCCCCCACCCCCCCCCCCCCCCACCCCCCCCCCCCCCCACCCCCCCCCCCCCCCACCCCCCCCCCCCCCCACCCCCCCCCCCCCCCACCCCCCCCCCCCCCCACCCCCCCCCCCCCCCACCCCCCCCCCCCCCCACCCCCCCCCCCCCCCACCCCCCCCCCCCCCCACCCCCCCCCCCCCCCACCCCCCCCCCCCCCCACCCCCCCCCCCCCCCACCCCCCCCCCCCCCCACCCCCCCCCCCCCCCACCCCCCCCCCCCCCCACCCCCCCCCCCCCCCACCCCCCCCCCCCCCCACCCCCCCCCCCCCCCACCCCCCCCCCCCCCCACCCCCCCCCCCCCCCACCCCCCCCCCCCCCCACCCCCCCCCCCCCCCACCCCCCCCCCCCCCCACCCCCCCCCCCCCCCACCCCCCCCCCCCCCCACCCCCCCCCCCCCCCACCCCCCCCCCCCCCCACCCCCCCCCCCCCCCACCCCCCCCCCCCCCCACCCCCCCCCCCCCCCACCCCCCCCCCCCCCCACCCCCCCCCCCCCCCACCCCCCCCCCCCCCCACCCCCCCCCCCCCCCACCCCCCCCCCCCCCCACCCCCCCCCCCCCCCACCCCCCCCCCCCCCCACCCCCCCCCCCCCCCACCCCCCCCCCCCCCCACCCCCCCCCCCCCCCACCCCCCCCCCCCCCCACCCCCCCCCCCCCCCACCCCCCCCCCCCCCCACCCCCCCCCCCCCCCACCCCCCCCCCCCCCCACCCCCCCCCCCCCCCACCCCCCCCCCCCCCCACCCCCCCCCCCCCCCACCCCCCCCCCCCCCCACCCCCCCCCCCCCCCACCCCCCCCCCCCCCCACCCCCCCCCCCCCCCACCCCCCCCCCCCCCCACCCCCCCCCCCCCCCACCCCCCCCCCCCCCCACCCCCCCCCCCCCCCACCCCCCCCCCCCCCCACCCCCCCCCCCCCCCACCCCCCCCCCCCCCCACCCCCCCCCCCCCCCACCCCCCCCCCCCCCCACCCCCCCCCCCCCCCACCCCCCCCCCCCCCCACCCCCCCCCCCCCCCACCCCCCCCCCCCCCCACCCCCCCCCCCCCCCACCCCCCCCCCCCCCCACCCCCCCCCCCCCCCACCCCCCCCCCCCCCCACCCCCCCCCCCCCCCACCCCCCCCCCCCCCCACCCCCCCCCCCCCCCACCCCCCCCCCCCCCCACCCCCCCCCCCCCCCACCCCCCCCCCCCCCCACCCCCCCCCCCCCCCACCCCCCCCCCCCCCCACCCCCCCCCCCCCCCACCCCCCCCCCCCCCCACCCCCCCCCCCCCCCACCCCCCCCCCCCCCCACCCCCCCCCCCCCCCACCCCCCCCCCCCCCCACCCCCCCCCCCCCCCACCCCCCCCCCCCCCCACCCCCCCCCCCCCCCACCCCCCCCCCCCCCCACCCCCCCCCCCCCCCACCCCCCCCCCCCCCCACCCCCCCCCCCCCCCACCCCCCCCCCCCCCCACCCCCCCCCCCCCCCACCCCCCCCCCCCCCCACCCCCCCCCCCCCCCACCCCCCCCCCCCCCCACCCCCCCCCCCCCCCACCCCCCCCCCCCCCCACCCCCCCCCCCCCCCACCCCCCCCCCCCCCCACCCCCCCCCCCCCCCACCCCCCCCCCCCCCCACCCCCCCCCCCCCCCACCCCCCCCCCCCCCCACCCCCCCCCCCCCCCACCCCCCCCCCCCCCCACCCCCCCCCCCCCCCACCCCCCCCCCCCCCCACCCCCCCCCCCCCCCACCCCCCCCCCCCCCCACCCCCCCCCCCCCCCACCCCCCCCCCCCCCCACCCCCCCCCCCCCCCACCCCCCCCCCCCCCCACCCCCCCCCCCCCCCACCCCCCCCCCCCCCCACCCCCCCCCCCCCCCACCCCCCCCCCCCCCCACCCCCCCCCCCCCCCACCCCCCCCCCCCCCCACCCCCCCCCCCCCCCACCCCCCCCCCCCCCCACCCCCCCCCCCCCCCACCCCCCCCCCCCCCCACCCCCCCCCCCCCCCACCCCCCCCCCCCCCCACCCCCCCCCCCCCCCACCCCCCCCCCCCCCCACCCCCCCCCCCCCCCACCCCCCCCCCCCCCCACCCCCCCCCCCCCCCACCCCCCCCCCCCCCCACCCCCCCCCCCCCCCACCCCCCCCCCCCCCCACCCCCCCCCCCCCCCACCCCCCCCCCCCCCCACCCCCCCCCCCCCCCACCCCCCCCCCCCCCCACCCCCCCCCCCCCCCACCCCCCCCCCCCCCCACCCCCCCCCCCCCCCACCCCCCCCCCCCCCCACCCCCCCCCCCCCCCACCCCCCCCCCCCCCCACCCCCCCCCCCCCCCACCCCCCCCCCCCCCCACCCCCCCCCCCCCCCACCCCCCCCCCCCCCCACCCCCCCCCCCCCCCACCCCCCCCCCCCCCCACCCCCCCCCCCCCCCACCCCCCCCCCCCCCCACCCCCCCCCCCCCCCACCCCCCCCCCCCCCCACCCCCCCCCCCCCCCACCCCCCCCCCCCCCCACCCCCCCCCCCCCCCACCCCCCCCCCCCCCCACCCCCCCCCCCCCCCACCCCCCCCCCCCCCCACCCCCCCCCCCCCCCACCCCCCCCCCCCCCCACCCCCCCCCCCCCCCACCCCCCCCCCCCCCCACCCCCCCCCCCCCCCACCCCCCCCCCCCCCCACCCCCCCCCCCCCCCACCCCCCCCCCCCCCCACCCCCCCCCCCCCCCACCCCCCCCCCCCCCCACCCCCCCCCCCCCCCACCCCCCCCCCCCCCCACCCCCCCCCCCCCCCACCCCCCCCCCCCCCCACCCCCCCCCCCCCCCACCCCCCCCCCCCCCCACCCCCCCCCCCCCCCACCCCCCCCCCCCCCCACCCCCCCCCCCCCCCACCCCCCCCCCCCCCCACCCCCCCCCCCCCCCACCCCCCCCCCCCCCCACCCCCCCCCCCCCCCACCCCCCCCCCCCCCCACCCCCCCCCCCCCCCACCCCCCCCCCCCCCCACCCCCCCCCCCCCCCACCCCCCCCCCCCCCCACCCCCCCCCCCCCCCACCCCCCCCCCCCCCCACCCCCCCCCCCCCCCACCCCCCCCCCCCCCCACCCCCCCCCCCCCCCACCCCCCCCCCCCCCCACCCCCCCCCCCCCCCACCCCCCCCCCCCCCCACCCCCCCCCCCCCCCACCCCCCCCCCCCCCCACCCCCCCCCCCCCCCACCCCCCCCCCCCCCCACCCCCCCCCCCCCCCACCCCCCCCCCCCCCCACCCCCCCCCCCCCCCACCCCCCCCCCCCCCCACCCCCCCCCCCCCCCACCCCCCCCCCCCCCCACCCCCCCCCCCCCCCACCCCCCCCCCCCCCCACCCCCCCCCCCCCCCACCCCCCCCCCCCCCCACCCCCCCCCCCCCCCACCCCCCCCCCCCCCCACCCCCCCCCCCCCCCACCCCCCCCCCCCCCCACCCCCCCCCCCCCCCACCCCCCCCCCCCCCCACCCCCCCCCCCCCCCACCCCCCCCCCCCCCCACCCCCCCCCCCCCCCACCCCCCCCCCCCCCCACCCCCCCCCCCCCCCACCCCCCCCCCCCCCCACCCCCCCCCCCCCCCCCCCCCCCCCCCCCCCCCCCCCCCCCCCCACCAACCCCCCCCCCCCCCCCCCCCCCCCCCCCCCCCCCCCCCCCCCCCCCCCCCCCCCCCCACCCCCCCACCAACCCCCCCCCCCCCCCCCCCCCCCCACCTCCCCCCCCCCCCCCCCCCCCCCCCCCCAACCCCCCCCCCCGCCTTCCCACCACCCCCCGCCCCCCCCCCCCCCCCCCCCACCCCCCCCCACCAAACTCCTCCTCCTCCTCCTCCTCCTCCTCCTCCTCCTCCTCCTCCTCCTCCTCCTCCTCCTCTTCTTCTTCTTCTTCTTCTTCTTCTTCTTCTTCCTCCTCCTCCTCCTCCTCCTCCTCCTCCTCCTCCTCCTCCTCCTTCTTACAGGAGAAAAAGGCAGGGTGTAAATCCAAACTTCTCTTTCTTCTTCCTCTTTTTCTCCTCATCTTCTCCTTCTTCTTCTCCCCCCACCCTTGAAACTTTCTGGCCCGGATGGTTTGGGGCTCTAAAGATCAACACCAGCATGCTGAATGTCCTGGAGAAACAATCTGGAAGGCAGGGAGGAAGAATACAGGAGAACAATGCTTGTTGCGGTTACTCCCAGTGGCCACCAAATTCGAACAAAATGAAATCATGGTAGTTCTGGTTTGCAGAATGACCAGAGAAGATACAGGTTGAGAAGGTTGGAGTCGTGAGACCATCTAAAGCCGAAGATCTTGAGACTAAAGCTCTGGAGTGTGGCAGGAAAATAAAGTCAACCTTTACTAACCTCAGTGACTCTTGGTTCTTGGCTCTACATGACTTGAATGTATTTCATTGCCAAAATAATCTCTTGAAAGAGTTTTATTTTCATAAACAAATGTTTATTAGTGACTCTTCACAAAGAACATCTCAACTGCCGGAGTAACGGTCATCCTTAATAACCTCACCCCGGATGTTTTAATTGTTTTTATATTATTATTATTATTTATTAAATTTAGTATACTGCCCTATCCCCGAAGGGCTCAGGGCGGTGTACAGATAAAACATCAGCTAAAAACATACATATAATTAAAACAACAGTCATATCTTAAAACATCGCCCGCGCCCTTACGAAACCCTCCTAATGCGAAATAATGGGTCCTGATGGTATTAGGGCCCATGGGGGTAAAGAGGATTGATGTTTGCCGCGCTAAGCCCTATCAGGAAGGGTGGGATACAAGTCTAAAAACAAACAAACAAACAAACAAACAAACAAGAAAGGAGGTTCTTATATCTTGGTGGGATGATTTAATTTCAGAATAATGACATTTATACTCAGACAAAATGTCCATCTCTAGGCTGGCCTTATGGCCAAGAACTGTGAAACTGCTATATTTATGATCATTCTCAGTTTGAGAATGGACTTTTCCTAGAGAAAAGAAGAAAATCCCTTTTTTGAGCTTATGGCCACAAAATAGCAGGCAGAAAGGGTTTTTTTTGGGGGGGGGTGAGTGGAGACAAATGGGGAGTTTTGAAAACGTTTTGAAAACATTTGCAAAACGTGTTCAGGGATTGGTGCAGAAAGGGCCAGGATCTTCTTACGTTAACCTAGTGCAGCCATGAAAAAGCAAAGATAGGAATATGGGGCCTGCTAGGATTGCCAGCTCTGGATTGGGAAATCCCTGGTTATTTTGGAGTACAGCCTAAAGAGGGCAGGGTTTGGTGAGGGGAGGGAACTCAACGGGGTATAATACCATAGAGTTCACCTTCCAAAACAGCCCTTTGCTCCAGGCAAACTGATCTGTATCATTTGGAGATCCTCAGCAACAACCCAACCAGTTTACCAGAAGGCATAGAGAACTTATGCCCAGGAGCATCTTCAGATTCTGGTAACATGACTTGGATTTTTTAATATTATAGCAAGGATTGGGAACTTGGTATTTCTTTACTTGAGAAACTGCATTCTTCTTGGGCAAAACTGACGCAGTCAACAGCAATGCTAAAAGTTCTACATTTGTATAACACCCATCTGGAAGCTCAAGAAAAATCTCCCCTGGAGGCTGAATCAAAGCAGAAGATAAAGGCAGTTGTTGTTGTTGTTGTTGTTGTTGTTGTTGTTGTTGTTGTTGTTGTTGTTGTTGTTGTTATTATACACATAACAACACAGCACAAGTGTCTGGAATTCATCTCTGAATATCGAGTCCTTCCCAAGGACCTAGGACCGTGGTGGCGAACCTTTGCTGTGGTGGCGAACCCAATTGGCCGTGCTGGAAGGGGCTGATGGGAATTGTAGTCCATAACATCTGGAGTGCCAAAGGTTCGCCACCATGGACCTAGGATATTAGAGGTATTTGCGTAGAATACGTGCAGTTCCTAGAAGTGCTGCTTTCTGCAGCATGTGGACTGATGTTCTGTCCCTTTGTAGTAGCAAGCCACAATTTCTCTATTCTCTGCACACGAATATTTTCGACGTTTGTTCGGTACTTCCAGTAGTCCTGCAGTCTTCAGCCCTGGTTGCTCAGCTGAAGATCCTGAGTCCTGTAGCCCATTTTCCGCCAAGTGCCCAGGTACTCCAGCACTAGACGCGGTCCTTGTTGACCCGGGCAACGACCGATCCGGTATAAAGTTTCTTTTTCTTGTCTTCACCATGGTTTTGGGTTATTATTGTTATTGTTATTGTTAACAACAACAACAACAACAACAACAACAACAACAACAATAATAATAATAATAATAATAATAATAATAATAATATTTAGTTGGGGGACAGAGGGTTGGGATGGTGTCTTCATGAGCACCATAGGGTTCTACTCTTTCTTGTGCACCAACAATCAGGGTTGGTATAATCTAAGTCTGATTACAACATGAACCCCAAAGAAGTCAGTAAATTGTAGCTGGGTTTTGGTTTGAGTTGAGGGGAAAGAGAAAACCATCCAATAAATGTTCAAGTATTGGATTTCATTCCCCCCCCCCTTTACTATTTTTTTAAAAGAAATCCTGGAACGTACACTGTATATATTGGCTTGTACCTTTGCTTTAAGCAGTGTGTATCTCTCCTATCCAAATTCCATTTGATGTGACAGTTGCTACGGTAACACTACTTCCCTTTTTAAGGGGAGAAGTAAATAAGAGTATAAAATTCACATGCAGTAGATTGTCAGGATGTAAGTTACTGTTGCCCCGAGGCTGAAATAATTTACAAAACCTCTCCTTTCAAAAGATTGTTATTTACTTCTTCACACATGACTGTGGCGAACATCTGTAATATACTTCGCAACCCCCATTTTGGCAGGGCTTTTAATTTTTTTCCCCAATGGTCTTATTGATCCCAGTTGGTATAGATGGATAGTAATTACTGAGCGATAACATCGAGGTGATGAAAGACCTAAAGGGATAGGAACCACCATCCTACCCATGGAAAAAAATACCGTATATATGCTAGAATACAAGAATGAATTCCCAATATGAGACCTCATCCTCTGACAGGTTTTTGAGTCATGTTGAAAGTATCTTTGCATTCTCTCTCTCTGTGTGAATCCTTAAAGACTATTCCTCCAGCCCCTGGAAAATTGGTGTATCAACCCTTCCAACTATGCAGTGTTGGGAATTTCTCGAAGGCTACAATCAGACGGGTTTTAGCAGCTGCTCGCACCGAAATCGGCTCACTGGTTTCCGTGAGCAAGAAGAAGCTGTTGTGACTGTCAAAACTTTGCTCTCCACCCTCCCACACCAATTCTTTTGAGAACGACTGGAAAATTACCCAGGAAGAAAAAAATTGGAAACTGTATTTATTCTATTTCCATGAGTGTAATCTCACTCTTTAACAGCTGTGACATTTTGCTGCTGAAATGGGTTCTTCGCACAATTAATGGTGTGAATAGAAAGTTTATTGCCGACCTCAGTGGGTTCCTCACTATTAACGGTTAATAATTAGTGACACTTGGTGCTACTGGGGACAAGCACAGAACAGTATTTTTTTTTAACAGAGAACGTTTGTGATCCTACAAGTCACTGCATAGATGGCCAGGGATCTGAGATGAATGAATATTGGCTGAGGCAAGAGGGGATTTGAAAGCGGGGCAGCTATTATTTTCTAACAAGATCAAGCCACGTATCTGCTTTGAGTTTGGAATCTGTTTCACTCCCTTCTCTACCCCCCAGAACCAAAGCTGGTGATATGTACAACTGCATAATAAGCATAAGCATAAGCATAAGCATTTAATGGTCATTGTGCACGCACAATGAAATTTACAGCAGCATTCCTCGATGCACACAATCTCAGACTCACACCCCATCCTCACTTTCCCCTTCCTCCACCCATCCCTACACAGCCCCAAACACATCAACACGAAGCCGCGGAGTTTAGATAGCCACAGCTCTAGAGTAGAAGCTGTCTCTAAGCCTCTTTGTCCTAGTTTTGATAGACCTGTAATGGAACCTGATAGACCTGATAGACCTGTAATTTGATAGGCCTGTAATTGGTGGAACGTACGTACCCACCAATCCTCTGTGTTTCCCAAGAAACCTGATTTTCCCCTCATCTGCTTCAGCCTCGTAATGAGAGAGTTTGAGAGACCTAGGCCCGTTCCACGCTGGCCAAAAACAATGCCCCAGGCATGGTAAAAACACCATTACTGGAGCGCTGTTTGCACAGCTGCCCCCTCCAAAACGAGGCAGCACCGTGCTTTCCTCCTGCAACCGGTGGGGAAATGATGTTTTCGAAACTCGCTCAATGAGTGAGGTTTTTTTTTTAAAAAAAACACCATTGTGCAACAGGTGCCATGCAAACAGCACTGGGTTGAGGGTGGCGCTTTTTGGTGCTGCCATTTTGTGGTTCAACTTACCTTCCCTCCCCACAAAGCTCTGGGGGGACAAGGGGACACGCCTCTTGGACTCTAAGGCATTGCCGTAGCCGTGGGGTGTGTCTCCTCGTCCCTGCAGAGCTGTGCAGGGAAGGGAAGGGACGTTGACAAACAAAACGGAGGTGCCTCCGTGCAAAGGTCCCAGCGCTCCGCCGGCATCATGTATGCCGGTGTGCTACTTCTTCTTCTTACAATAAAGAATGTGGTTTGTTAAAAGCATCTCACTGGACTGGCTTTGCCATGACTAGGCTTCCGCAACATATTGATAATGTCTGTAAAGAGAAACCACGCAATTCAGCAGATCATAATGGCTGCTCTTTGAAGAAGCTACCTGAGTGGTGTTGGGACTGATTCTGTGGAGTTGTCTGTAGTGGCGTAGGAGGCTAAGAGCTCGTGTATCTAATCTGGAGGAACCGGGTTTGATTCCCAGCTCTGCCACCTGAGCTGTGGAGGCTTATCTGGGGAATTCAGACTAGCCTGTACACTCCCACACACACCAGCTGGGTGACCTTGGGCTAGTCACAGCTTCTCGGAGCTCTCTCAGCCCCACCTACCTCACAGGGTGTTTGTTGTGAGGGGGGAAGGGCAAGGAGATTGTCAGCCCCTTTGAGTCTCCTGCAGGAGAGAAGGGGGGGATATAAATCCAAACTCCTCCTCCTCCTCCTCCTCCTCCTCCTCCTCTTCTTCTTCTTCTTCTTCTTCTTCTTCTTCTTCTTCTTCTTCTTCTTCTTCTTCTTCTTCTTCTTCTTCTCTTCTTCTTCTTCTTCTCTTCTTCTTCTTCTTCTTCTTCTTCTTCTTCTTCTTCTTCTTCTTCTTCTTCTTCTTCTTCTTCTTCTTCTTCTTCTTCTTCTTCTTCTTCTTCTTCTTCTTCTTCTTCTTCTTCTAATTACATCCCCCGTAGGTTAGCTCAGGTTAGTTTGGATTCATACCCTGCCTTTCTCAACCATAAGACGTATCCAAAGCAGTTTAAAAACTCCTTCCCTTCCTCTCCCCACAACAGGCACCTTGTGAGGTAGGTGGGGCTGAGAGAGCTCTGAGAGAACTGTGACTAGCCCAAGGCCACCCAGCAAGTTTCATGTGCAGGAATGGGGAAACAAATCCAGTCCACCAGATTACAGTCTGCTATTCACGTGGAGGAGTGGGGAATCAATCCCGGTTCTCCAGATTAGGATCCACCACTCTTAACATCTATACCACACTATACCATATGGAGAGTCAATATATGTGAGTATGCTAAGACGAACACCACCATGGTACTTATTTTCTGTTAGTGCAACTTTCCACAGAGCAATGTGAATTCCAGCACAGATAGCAGATGGGTAGATTTGACTTCTGGGCACCACTGAGGAATCTCTGAACTAGTACCTATTTTTTCCCCCTTAGGGGCTTTCCGCACTACAGAAGGGAGCTAAGGTCGACTCGGTTCCCTTCAGCGGGGGGCGATTCCAAGCTGTCCGCACAGCAACTTACTTGGCCCCCTGGAACTGAGCTAAGCGGGCGGGATCATCTTGGTGCCTGTTTCACTCCTCCATCGTGATTGGAGCTTGTGTTACCATGGGAAACAGGAGCGTTCTTTTTTTTACAGTTTTTACAGTTTACAGTTTACAGTTACATGCCCACCATGACTCTCCCGTTCTGTGCATGCCACAAAAGCGGCTCCTGATTGGTTGAACGGATGAGGTGTCATTTCGATGCTTCCACACTTCGAAGCTTCAAAGCGGTATCGACCTTGTTCCAGCAGAAAGGTGCAGTTCATAACTGTGACAGGGATGTCACAGTTCTGAGGGGGGGGGGAACTGAGACAAAACAATGTTGAGCTCAGTTGCAGTGCGGATACACTGAGGTGAACCTAGATAGAAACCAGTACAACTCTGGCAATGCGGAAAGCCCCTTACTGACACTGTTGTGTTTCAGTTCCAGGTGAACATTAAAATTTTTCTCCCAAGCTCTTGGCGATGCTTAAATTTGCTTTCCACTGCTTTTCAATCGACTCTGATTGATTTTGGCTGTTGCCTCTGCTGTTTTGTTGCAAACGATAGGGCTTTATTAGTTCCTTTTTATTTGGGCTGGTATTGTATTTTTAGGATTGTTGGAAGCTGCCGTGAGAACTCTCTGCATGGAGAGGAAAGATAGAATTTTTCTTAAAAAATCAAATGGTTAGTAAATGCTCCCCTGCATACCCAAAGAAACTTCCCACCAAGAAGGAAGCTCACACAGCAAGGAACAGGTTGGCAGAGAATCGCGGATTTCCCTGCTGGCTGCATCTCTTATTTGCAGGGATGGAAAGACACAATGCATTCTACCAGCTCAAAATTATGTCACTTAATTCCACTGCATGTTTAGATTAGGTCTGGCTGGTCTGCAAAAGCCAGAAATTGAACCGGGGTGTGCATTTAAAAAAAATATGACTATTATGTTCACTTGTCCGGACACATTAACACAAAGAAATGAATAGATGCACAGTTTGTGGTCTGCTGTCCAGACTAAAGTGCAATCTGAAGAATGCTTTCTGGGAAGTAAACCCCATTGATGAGCCCTAAACAAGACCTCCTTGAGATGACTCTCTATGATAATTGATTCCAGCATCAGGTTTCACAAGGCAGAGCTCACTTAATCAGATACCATATTTGCTCAAAAGGAAGGGCACCCTGAATATAAACGACATGTAAACAGCAGGAGCAGCAGTGGCGTAGGAGGTTAAGAGCTCGTGTATCTAATCTGGAGGAACTGGGTTTGATTCCCAGCTCTGCCACCTGAGCTGTGGAGGCTTAAATGGGGAATTCAGATTAGCCTGTACACTCCCACACACGCCAGCTGGGTGACCTTGGGCTAGTCACAGCTTCCTGGAGCTCTCTCAGCCCCACCTACCTCACAGGGTGTTTGTTGTGAGGGGGGAAGGGCAAGGAGATTGTAAGCCCCTTTGAGACTCCTACAGGAGAGAAAGGGGGGATATAAATCCAAACTCTTTTTCTTCTTCTAAACGACAAAAAAACCCAACATTTATTTTTACTGGGGCAATTGAAACTAAAAAAATTGCTGTGATACTCTTATTTGAGGAACTTCACAATAAGGCAGGACCAATTCCAGGTTTTTGTAGGACCTCAGCAAGAGACAGAAGAAGGGCCCTTCCTGTTGAGAAGAAAGACAGGGTACTGATGAACTAATTCAGTTTCTCAAAAGACTCCTGATAGGTAGGTTAGAAAAAGCTATCGTCATTTGTTCAAAATGACACTGAGCCCAGATTAAGGCCGAGTGACGGATTTTTAAAACATAGCCTCAAAGGTCTGCGCCTAGTGCTGTCATCAAGCGGGTCACACTAATTACTTTTCCATTCCAATATAACACAGGCTGCAAGTAAAGAAGCATCTGACAATTACTGGACAATGTTTTGCAGCAACATGGAAAAAGAATGTGATTGCCTTGTGATTTGTTTACGCTCAGAATGTAAGAATTAGGTCTCATGGGGTCGGGCCAGTTTATTAAAAAGGTTAAACAGAAACAGTGGAAAAATATCCCCGTTTATTAGGACTAAAAGTCATGGCTAGAGTTGGAACTTAATTTTTTAAAACATTAATTTCTTCCGGATTTGATCATGGACCTGCAATTTAAAATCACCACGGAATGCAATTTCAGGTTTTGGCAATCTTAGGGCCTTTCCCCACTTACCTTAAGCCCCGCGCTACTCTCCTCAAGTAGCACGGGGTCCCCCGGCACTCCCCACTACAGGGGCGGCGACAACGCAGCCGCCCCGACGCTGCTGCTCTCGCGCCCCCTCAGCGCGCGGTATCCCTGGCGCTCCTTGAAACGGCGTCTTTTTTTTGTGTAAATCTTTATTAGAATTTCCCATATAAATACAATAATATATCACTTTCATCTACAATCTTACATCAGAGTTGTACAGTGTATAATAAAAAAAGAACTACCAATTGCTTTAGTATAACTCAATATTACTCCTTTGTTTCTAGTTCTCATTCCCTCCCACTCCTACCCTCCCCTACTTACCACCCTTCTCCCTTGACTTCCCCTCTTATCTATAAGATATTTCATCTTTCTGAATGACTAATTTCTCCGTTTCCAATAATATAATCTAGCCCTTCTTACCTATTTCAATTTATTATTTACATTTTGTACTATATATATAACAGAAACAGTGGTAATTTGCTTAGCATACTAAGCTTATTACTTCAAAATTTTACTGGAGTAATAGTGATCTCATGCATTCTAGATTGATACGTTGTCCAGGGAAGCCAGATTTCTTCATATTTTTCTGATGGTATTTTCTTAACCTGGAAGGCGAGTCTATCAGTTATATATAGAGTCTGTACTTTCGCACGCCATTCCTCCAGCGTTGGTACTTGGTCCGATCTCCAGTGCCTTGCTATTACAATCCTTGCTGCTGAAAATAAGTGGAATAATAGATGTTTATGCTTTACCGAAATTTTTTCTTCTATGAATGCGGGTCCCAATAGGTAAGTAGTAACTTCCTTTTTAATTTTATAACCTAGAATCTTGTTTACCTGATTTTCAATATCCTGCCACAATTTTTTCATTCTTTTACAGGTCCACCATAGATGTAAGAAAGTTCCTGGTTCTGCTTTACATTTCCAACATCTAGGTGAGTATTGGAAGTTCATCTTAGATAATATGGCTGGGGTGAAGTAAGTCCTATAATACATTTTTATACTATTCTCCCATAAATCTGCACACGGCGTCTTTTGATGACCCTGCGCAGAGTGGGGGTCATGGGGACCTTTTGATGACCCTGCGCCTTTTGATGACCCCGCGCAGAGATGCCGCGCGCTGAGACTAGCGCGCAGCAAAGGACAGCAAAGGTACGTGGGGAAATGCCCTTAAAAAGTACCATGTGTCCAAAAGTCTCAATTCTTTTTTGTGCAAAAATCTTGGCACCTCGTCACGTAGCACTGAGCCATTTCTTCTCTGTGTCAGCTTTTCACTATCAAAGGTATAGGCAGAAGTACCTGAATTCCTGGTCTTTACTAGCACAGTCTTAACATGCCGGTCTTAGAGTGAAGCGATGGCCCTTGGGAATAGAAAAAGTGCTCTGGGATTGGAATGACAGCTGCCCAAGTTGCAGGACACCCTTGGGAGTAACGAAAGTCTTCTGGGATTGGAATCACAAGTCCAAAGGTAGAAGGACAGCCCCTGGGATTGAAAACAGCCTCTATTCTCCTGTTTGAGGGTTCCTTGACATCTTTGGGACCCGCCGTGCCCCCCTCCTCCTTGTTAGGAGGATTTTTAGGTAGGGTTTTGCAGAGTGCTGTTTTTATGTATTAATCGCTGTTTTAAATTAGTTTTTTAAGTCTATGGGGCTTAATCCATTAGCTTATACCAGCGGTGACGAACCTATTGCACGGGTGCCAGAGGTGGCACGCATGCACAGAGTACGTCATGTAAGGGGGGTGGAAAATCACCCCCCCCCATGCACACACATTTAGGCTGGCCTGGGCACGATCCTTTACCTGTGAGTAAGCTCGGTTGCTGGCAATGGGGCTTGCTTCTGAGTAAACCCTCCTAGGGTAGTGATTCATCCATTGGAAGTGTTGCACGGTTGCTTCACCAAGCTTACTCCCGAGTAACACGTGCCTCGAAGCCAACTGTTTTTTTTCTAAATTAAAACCTCAGTATTCAGGTTAAATTGCCGTATTGGCACTGCGATAAAAAAAAGTGGGTTTGGGGTTGCAATTTGGGCACTCAGTCTCGAAAAGGTTCGCCATCACTGTCAGTCAGTCAAGTATTTATTGTTTGAGCCATTGGCTAGAACAATACAGAGATACATGCAGTTAAAACAGTAACTTAGTTAAAACAATAATTTAAATTAAAACAATAACTTCGTTTTACATTAAAATATAAATTATTAGTATTCGCAATCTCTAAATTAAAATGCCCCATGCATCACTGGCTTATACTGTTTTAGTTAATGTTAGGTATTCATTGGTTGTTGTTTAATTGCCCCTTTTGTTATTGTACTGTATGACGACTACATTGTACACCGCCCAGAGCCCTCTGGGGATGGGGCGGTATACAAAAATCGAACAAACAAATAAATAAATACAAATAAAACCAGTACTCTGCACCTGTAATCATAAATCCCACCTAAACTGTGCACTGTATTTCCTTTCCTGCAATGACCCGCACTTCAGTGAAGAGAATGAGCCGACTTCTTTTCATTGGCCCTTCCAGAGCTTCTTGTGATTTTGAAGTTGTTGGCCATGAGTGAAGGTCTAAAATTTGATTACAGGTACTTGTAAAAAAAAAAATGCTGTTTTATTGTCGCCGTTAACGATGGAGTTATAAAATTGTTTATTGCTGCTGAATGTAAGGCCGTTTCACAGATACGACTTGAAGGGTGCTTCAGAGAGAATTAAAAGGACATATCTGTGTCTATAGGAGTGATCTACTGTTTCTCAAAGCGCTCCCCGCAAACCGCCAAGTGGGTTTCAAAACATTCTGGTTCAATTTGTCACTTTTCAAAAATCCCACACGCTTCCCGAGAAACAGAGGGTTGGATCCAGGGTTCAGAGTGCAAAACTGATTGCAGATGCATCCCATATCCCTTTCTCCCCAGCTGTCCTTTGTGACCCCTGGAAAGTTTATTTCCAAGGTCATGGGTCCCTTACAGACATGTGTGTCAAACAGTGTGATGAAGAGAGGGAAGCCAACTAAGTTTCTCACCTTCTGGCATAGGAGGTTAAGAGCTCGTGTATCTAATCTGGAGGAACCGGGTTAATTTTCCCAGCTCTGCCGCCTGAGCTGTGGAGGCTTATCTGGGGAATTCAGATTAGCCTGTACATTCCCACACACGCCAGCTGGGTGACCTTGGGCTAGTCACAGCTTCTCGGAGCTCTCTCAGCCCCACCTACCTCACAGGGTGTTTGTTGTGAGGGGGGGAAGGACAAGGAGATTGTAACCCCCTTTGAGTCTTCTGCAGGAGAGAAAGGGGGGATATAAATCCAAACTCCTCCTCCTCCTCCTCCTCCTCCTCCTCCTCCTCCTCCTCTTCTTCTTCTTCTTCTTCTTCTTCTTCTTCTTCTTCTTCTTCTTCTTCTTCTTCTTCTTCTTCTTCTTCTTCTTCTTCTTCTTCTTCTTCTTCTTCTTCTTCTTCCTTTAGAGCCAGTGTGGTACTGCATTTAAGAGCAGTGGACTCTAATCTGGAGAACTGGGGTTGATTCCCCACTCCTCCACATGAGTGGCAGACTCTAATCTGGTGAACCTGGTTTGTTTCCCCACTCCTACACATGACTGCAGGGTGAAGAAGGAGGAGTTGATGGGCAGGGCCTAGACATGGAGAGCAAACAATAGAACAGCTTAGAGATACATAGTGCCCCCCCCCCCCATTGTCCAGGCATGCCGAAGTCGTTTATTCCAACAGTCAGTACATGAATCTCTGCCCCACAGGAAACATATGCTCGCTGAGGGGCAGAACGCCTGTGCATAATCAACCTTAGACTTAACTCAAATGGAGGCACTTTGCTTTGTTAAAATATTCGTGATTCACATCTTCATGTTGCAAGTGTTTACTGCTCTTCCTGCCTGCTACTGCTGTTTTTAACCTACTGCATCTGTGTATGGTTCTCCAGTTGCACAGTGGCCGATAGGAAGGCGCTCCAAAGGGTGATCACTACTGCACAGAGGGATTATCCAGCTGCCCTCTCTCCCCTCCTTGGAAGGAACTCTATAATTCCGAAGCTTTCTAAAGAAAGCCCAAACTATTCTGAGAGACCTGTCACTCATCCAGCACACTCTCTTTTGAACTGTGACCATCCGGCGCAGACGCATACAGGTCTATCAAAACTAGGACAAAAGAGGCTTAGAGACAGCTTCCTACTCTAGAGCTGTGGCGATGCTGAACTCCAGGGCTTCATGTTGATGTGTTTGGGGCTGTGTAGGGATGGGTGGAGGAAGGGGAAAGTGAGGAGGGGGTATGAGTCTGAAATTGTGTGCATCGAGGAATGCTGCTGTAACTCTCAAGGACTGATAAGTGCACAATGACAATAAAATGCTTATGCTTATGCTTATGCTTAAAGCTGAGTCCTTCCCTCTCTCATTGCCATTAATTGTTCATAATGCATCTGTTTGAAAAAAAATGCTCTTAATGACCTCTCAGCAAACATTTCATGCTGCTTAGAGCAAAACTTATTTTGGTTGTATTTTGTGATGAATTTATAAGCCAGCAATGCACCTTAAGAGCACCTCTGGGGAGTAAGATGCGATGTATATAAAATTAAATAATAAATTAATTAATTTTTAAAAAGTGCTCCAGAAGGTTTGCTGGTCTGTCTTGTTTTCAGCCTTGCCCTGTCTTGTGATTTAGCATAGCCAGCATATATTTTGAAGTTACGCAAGATTATTTTTTTATGCCACTGAGCCAAATTGGCTTTGTAATTCAATTTGTTTCCAGTTTTGTTTGTGTGTGTTTTTCCTTTGATAGTATTTCATCTATATTTACTCTTGATAGTTATAAACTTTTAAGGTAAACTATTTATATGCCATTAAAGGTATTCGAAATCAAAATCGCTAGTTATAAACTTATTTTTTTCCCACCATATGGCTAACAAAAAATGTTGACTCAATGGGCCTTAGAAGTCCTCCAGTCTAGGTGCCAGTGGTTCTTATTGAAAACTGTGTTCCTGTCTCTCTTTTTAAAACAATAAGTTTTACTGTTTTACCAACAAAAAGTGTACAGAAAAAAAGAGAAAAATTAGGAAACAAAACTGATGTAACAATTGTATATAATTGAAATTCATTATAACAAGCAAAATTTTATCAATCAAAATAAATCAAAATAATCTACATCGATAACAAGTATAAAATGGATCACAGCAGTGGTGTAGGAGGTTAAGAGCTCGTGTATCTAATCTGGAGGAACCGGGTTTGATTCCCAGCTCTGCCACCTGAGCTGTGGAGGCTTATCTGGGGAATTCAGATTAGCCTGTGCACTCCCACACACGCCAGCTGGGTGACCTTGGGCTAGTCACAGCTTCTCAGAGCTCTCTCAGCCCCACCTACCTCACAGGGTGTTTGTTGTGAGGGGGGAAGGGCAAGGAGATTGTCAGCCCCTTTGAGTCTGCTGCAGGAGAGAAATATAAATCCAAAGATATAAATCCAAACTCCTCCTCCTCCTCCTCCTCCTCCTCCTCTTCTTCTTCTTCTTCTTCTTCTTCTTCTTCTTCTTCTTCTTCTTCTTCTTCTTCTTCTTCTTCTTCTTCTTCTTCTTCTTCTTCTTCTTCTAATTAATAAAAGAGAAAAAAAGAAAGAAGAAAAACACCTAATATTAGTCAATATACTGAATAAAATAGCTTTAATTGTCAGACATTTGAACAACCGAACTGATTTTATCTGCAATTTTGTTAAATATTTTTTTAAATTGGTAATGAGAGCATACAATTTCATATACCTTCCCCCAAAGCCCCCACCTGACAACAAACTTACTTACTTACTTACTTACTTACTTACTTACTTACTTACTTACTTACTTACTTACTTACTTACTTACTTTATTTATTTATTTATTTATTTATTTATTTCATTTTTAAACCACCCTCCCCCGAAGGGCTCAGGGCGGTGTACATCAACATCATATAACACAAATATAAAACAATCTATAACAATTTTAAATTAATAAAATTTGAACAATTTAAAATTTGCAGATGGCGACTTTTCTGGGTTATACACGCACTCTCCCTCCCTCCCTCCCTCCCTCCCTCCCTCCCTCTCCCTCTCTCTCTCTCTCTCTCTCTCTCTCTCTCTCTCTCTCTCTCACACACACACACACACACACACACACATTTGACTTACTATTGTCTATTGATATACAAATATAAGAAGATACTCATTATTGTCAGAAGGATAAATAATGCCATCTTAAGTAATCAGCTAAATACATAATATCTAACATACAACTTTCATTTCTCATTAAATTCATGTTTTGGTCTTCTATTTGCAAGATTGGTCAGTCTAACCATGTTACGGTACTCTCACATTTTATTTTCCCAGTTATCCTTGTCAAGAAATTTTTCCCTTTTCCAACTGGAGGCATTTGAAACGCTGGCTGCAGTAAATAAATACAAGAATAATCACTGGAATTTTGCTGGCCATTTTTTAAAATATATATATGCCTAACAACATGGTCTTTGGATCCATTTGGAAATTAATCTTTAGTATTTTTTGCTGTGTCCCCTCTCTGCACCCAGAATGAAAGTTTAACGCCATTTTTTCTTTTTCTTTGTATAAATAAACCCATTTCTTTTACCAAAACTTTTTCACTGAACAATGTGACCTGGTTAAGAAGAAGAAGAAGAGTTTGGATTTATATCCCCCCTTTCTCTCCTGCAGGAGACTCAAAGGGACTTACAATCTCCTTGCCCTTCCCCCTTCACAACAAACACCCTGTGAGGTAGGTGGGGCTGAGAGAGCTCCAGGAAGCTGTGACTAGCCCAAGGTCACCCAGCTGGCATGTGTGGGAGTGCACAGGCTAATCTGAATTCCCCAGATAAGCCTCCACAGCTCAGGCGGCAGAGCTGGGAATCAAACCCGGTTCCTCCAGATTAGATACACGAGCTCTTAACCTCCTACGCCACTGCTGCTTAAAATGATCAACCTAATGTAACTTTGTTTTAATCAGCAGTTGTGGTTGTTGCTGTTTATATTTTCACGCCATCAAATGTTTTATTTTCACACGCTTGCTTTTTCTCTGTTTTCAGCTGGTAGGAGTCACCTTCTTCAAACTTTCATGGATATTCAGCAGAACCAACAGCATGCAATTAGCCCCTGTTGATAAAACGTCAGCCGACCATCCTGATTCATTACTCTGAGCAAAAGGCACAGTTAACCAACATTGGTTATATCACTATTATGTATCACTTTAATATGACCTCCGATGGAATGCAACTGGCCAGAGACCTTAATGAAGAAATTAAAAAGCTAATTCTCTGGAAGACAAAATGCAAGCACAGGAGGAATGCTGATAAACTGGCCATTTCCCAAGCCCCCATGCTGTCTCGACGTTCCCTCTTGTTTGTTCTTTGGTTGGTTGGTTGGTTGGTTGGTTTTGGACTTCAACAAAGCTATGGATTAACAAAACATCCAAATGTTTGGAGGAGATGAGTGGGAAGGAACATTGTGATAAAAGTTTTATTTATTTATTTGTTTGTTTGTTTATTTAAACTTTTATACCGCCCCATCCCTGAGGGGCTCTGGGCGGTGTACAACACAAATCTCAATACAAATAAATATAGTTAAAACCTATAAAAACAGCAGTAAGATAATAAGAGGCGTCCAAGAAAGATAGAAGGACCCAGATAGAAGGTCCCATTAGATAGAAGGACCCAGATGTTAAGAGCTAAAAGGGGGGCACCTTCAGCGGCTGGTCTCTCCAAAGGCCCGGCGGAACAGTTCCGTCTTACAGGCAGGGACCGGACGGCTGGTGGGAGAGTGTTCCACCAGGCCGGGGCCAGAGCCGTAAAGGCCCTGGCCCGTGTGGAGGCCAGCCGCATCATTGAGGGGCCAGGGACCACCAGTAGATTGGCCTCAGCCGAACGGAGAGGCCATGTAGGGACATATGGGGTGATGCAGTCTCGAAGATATGTTCTTCAAATGTTTCAAGCAACTTGTGCAGAAAAGCGCAATCATTTGCAAGCATTTTCAATAGCCCAGATCACTCACGAGCGGCACGATGAAGGCATTTGCAACTGTATGATACATGTGCAGACAGAATTTAATTTTTCCTTCTCTCTTGCAGTTGTTTCTGCTGTTGTGCAATAAATGCAACAAATTTTCCAATTCCATTATCTCCATGTCTTTGTATGTGTGGGAATCCAGCGGTTCAAAATTTCTCTCATTACGTTCCAGATCCCATACTTTTTTCATTTGGCAACCCATTTCCCTAAAATTGTACTCCCACATTAGCAAACCCATTACATACATTTTTTTGTGTACCACCAAATGTGTGCACATATCCCTGGCGATAGGTTGGAAATCACTGTTCTAGACTGTCCACTTTATCCAGAGCCTAGGAACAAATTTATTGTTAAAATAATCCCAGCCAATCTTGCTTCAGATTTCAATAAACTGCTATACTTGCAGTCTGATCCTGATCTTTATGTGTCCTAGGGGCCCTTTCCGCACAACCAAAATAAAACATTTTGAGGCAGGCAACAGAATGTTTCCTCTGAAGAGTTCTGCATGGTTTTTAGGCCAAAAATTTTATTTCCAGCCTCAAAATGTTTTATTGCACTCAGGCTGTTTCTGTACAGCCAGCGGCAGCGGCGTCCCACCGGCTTAAATGAAGCTGGTGGGACGTCGGGACTGCTCGCACGGAGCCGCCCAGGGTGTGTGCAAGGGACTTACCTTGCTGTCCTGTTCAGCTCCGGGCGGCTGCACAGACACGCCCACGCTGTCCTCCGACCCCAGGGGTCAGAGGGCCGCGTGGGCATGTCTTTCCAAGTGCCCGGAGCTGAACAGGATGGCAAGGTAAGTCCCTTGCACACACCGGAGGGGTTGAAAGAGGCGCCCTCACACCGGTGCGGTTCACACTGCGCCGGCCCGAAGGCGCCGCTTTGCAAAAACCTCGACACTCCAGGGTGGCCAGGATGGCGCTGCTGCAATGAAGCAGCACCTCCTGTATGAACAGCACCCTCGGGACAGCGTTTTTTCCGTCCCTAGGGCGCTGTTATGTGGCCGTGTAAAAACGGCCTTTGTTTCCTAGCGATTCTTTTTCTGAAAACATTTTGAAAACATTTTCACTTGCTGTGCATCAGTCTTTAAGACGTTTCCTATGCCTCCTGGACTTCCTCAGCACCATTTTCTAAGCTCGTGCTGACTGTCTCATCAGGAGCAGCAGTGGCGTAGGAGGTTAAGAGCTCGTGTATCTAATCTGGAGGAACCGGGTTTGATTCCCAGCTCTGCCGCCTGAGCTGTGGAGGCTTCTCTGGGGAATTCAGATTAGCCTGTACACTCCCACACACGCCAGCTGGGTGACCTTGGGCTAGTCACAGTTCTTCGGAGCTCTCTCAGCCCCACCTACCTCACAGGGTGTTTGTTGTGAGGGGGGAAGGGCAAGGAGATTGTAACCCCCTTTGAGTCTCCTACAGGAGAGAAAGGGGGGATATAAATCCAAACTCTTCTTCTTCTTCATGCTGTATTTTCATCATGTTTTTTTAAATTATTTTGAGTGGCTATGGTTCAGTAGCTTTGAGAACATGCCCCATAGCAGATTTTAGCACGAGGCTTTGAAGCTTCATAGCATTGGAGCCACAGAGTTGTTGTTTTTTTTTAACAAAAATAGAACAGCAACAAAATAATAGCAAGGAAGCGTTTTCAACAACTTGTGTGCTCTCTTTGCACTGGCAGCAAGAAAAATTAGAGCCTAAGAACCTATAAAGAAAGCACCTACTCTGAGTGTTTGAAAATGTTTTATTAATGGAAGATTGTATTTTAACATAAACATGTTAAATCTTGGGGGTTTTCCCCTCTCTTTTCTTTCTGTTTTGCATTGTGAAGGCCTTTGGCCAAGTACAATGACATTTTACTGCTGCTGCTACTGCTGCTAATTGATTCTTCCCCAGAGTCCTGTAGCATGGGCTCAGGTGAACAGTGAAGCCTGGCAGAGAACAACAACTCCCATAAGGTTGTGTGAAATAATATTGGTAAAACAAACCTGGTTGAAACAAGGGTCGTTTCCCCACTTACCTTTTGGTGCGCGCTACTCTCGCCAAGTAACGCGGGGTCCAGCGGCACTCCCCACTACAGGGGCGGCAACAATGCAGCAGCCCCGATTCTCCTGCCTCCTCGAAGTCAGCTCTTCTGAAGATCGCTACTTTTGGCAAGCCTGCGTTTTACGAACACAGAGCCTTTTGGAGAAACACACGGGGAGCAGAGGTGAGATCCAACAGGTTCTCACAGGTTCCCGAGAGTAGGTTACTAATTATTTGTGTGTGCCGAGAGGAGGTTACTAATTGGTGATTTTGCCACGTGATTTTTGCCTTAGTTACGCCCCTCCTCTCAGCAGTAGCGCGCAGAACTTGAAGCAGTCTAGCAGGAGGTGCACCGGCGTGCGTGGCAGCCTGCACCTGCGTGCATTCGTTTCCCGCCCAAGGACTGGCGCAGTGGCTGCGTTCTTGCCACAGCCCCGCCCAGGAATGGCCCGCCCCCGGAATGCCTGGCCATGCCCCCATTGTGCCCCGCCCAGCCCCATTGGCGCTACGCCACAGTTTGAATCCCACCACCATGGGAACCTGTTACTAAAATTTGGTCCAAGTGTTCCAGGGAGAGCAATTCTGCAGGTGTAGCCCTGCACTGTCTCCAATAGCAGATCCCCCCCCCCCCCCGGGTTGGGGCTGTAAATTGAGGACCTGTTTGGAGCTTGAGCCTTAAGAAAGGCTTGAGCCTTAAGAAAGTTGAGTTCAGCGGTGGCAGCTAAAACCTTGTTCTTGGGACCTTTGGAATAATGTCTTTGAGAACACAAAGCCTCTGTTTTGGGGCTGACACTTCCTTGAAACTAAAGAATCACACGTCTTTTCATTGCAAGAAAACTTGCTACCCACCACCTATCGGCATGCCAGCATTCAGTGCTATAAATGCATTGTACCCAAACCGTAATGAAAATACCATCTTGTGCGCTTTTGTTCATTTTAATAATAGCAGAAGCCTTTGTTTAGAAAAAAAACTGGTCTAAAAAGAGAAGGGAATCTGCTGCACACGGTAATTGACTGTGCCATAACTGTTCAGGTCTGAGCCTATGAAAATTGGGGCTGACTTAACAAATGACTCACTCTAAATAAAGGTTGCAGTGCTGAGTAAATACGCCATCCTGCCCCTGAAAAGTATTTGTTTTCAGTGAATTATGATAAGGGGCTGAAGAGCTCTCCGATTTCTTGTGGGCAGTTCAGTTAATACAGGAGATCGGGTTTTTTCCAACGAGAATAATTATACCGTACAGTGTGATAAACCCCATCAGACATAGAACGTCAGCCTGTTTGGAGTTTTTAATCCAATTTCATTTGAAGAATGGGGAAAGGTTATCTTTTGTCTCGAACAACTTGGGGAAAATAAAATGAGCTTTAATTAGAAGAAGTTTACTGTGGTGACACATGCACAAAAGAAACAATAACCCGGCTCGGGCAAGCCGGTAGACGATTCTGAGAAATGCATTTCCATTATTTTGATTGTAAAGGAAATTAATGAGTCTAGGGTAATAATGAAGGACAGATCACTTAAATTGCATTGTTTTATTGGGGATGAGCGTTGCGAGGGGAACGAGGCATTGTTTTATTCCACAAAAAGAAAAAAAAACGCGAGTCCACGAACACCCACGCACATTTGTGCAAGATATTGAATAATGTGATTGCTTTGGTGTCTCAAATGTACTGAGAAAAATCTGGTGTCGGGGGATGGGGTGGAGATTATATTGTTCGAGGCCAAAGGCAGGCTCCTCAACTGAATTAGGATTTTGCCAGTGGCGTAGTGCCAAGGAGACGGGGGGTGCGCAAAGCACCAGGCGTGCGCCCCTGCGGGGGCATGGCAAGGGTGTTCCAGGGGTGTGGCGGAGTGGACTGGGTGTGGAAGGGGCGTGACATGGCAGAGGTGGATGGGGGCATAGCAGGTCACAGGGCATATGCGTGCCCCGGGTGCAGTTCTCCCTCGCTCTGCCCCTGGATTTTGTACATGACATCTGGGGTCACGATCCTATACAGAGTCTGAGCAGACAAGCAAAGGACAGGGGCTACAATAAGGACGGGGATTAGGAGAAATGCATCAAAATGGTTGGTAGGATCTAGCCAGATGCAATAAAATAATACACGAAACAACAAACGGCACATTAATAATATTAAGCCTATGAAGTCAGCCCGCGGGGGTCGCAAGGAGGAGGCGAGATGCGGTGATATCATCCGGTGGAGAGAGCCAGCGGCAGGAAGCGTGATCCTTGGATCCGGCAACTGTGCTGTGTGCTAGTCCCTGGCACCTTTTATTAGGGTTTACGATAGGGGCGTGTATCGGAGACGGGAGAGCGGGAGAGCAGGAGAATATCATATGATACATGACATCATGGGGTTGCCTACGTGCGGGAGGAAACGCTCGCGTCTGGGTCTAATCCATACCTGGGGGCAAGAGCCCCTTTGTCCCTTTGTCTGGGACACCTGGTGACCGTGAGTCAGGTAGTTCATGACCTGTGACTCACGGGGGGTCTGGGGGATGGGTGAGCGTGTGCGCCCAGAAGGACACAGATGGCACAGGCATTCCATGCGCTCTTTCTGAGGCTCTGCTGGGTTCGCGGGGCTCACCCCTACAAGCCTATTCAAGTGCTATCTGCAATACCAACAAAACAGCTCTTGGTCTAGAAGCAGGACATAAAAAGGTCTTGGAAATGGCAAATGACAGGCGAAGGACCCTTTAATGTACCCAGGACCACTGCTGGAGACTGACCACGTTTAATTATTTTTGTGCAGCTTATTTTATTAAGTTTGCTATCCCACCCTTTCCCAGCCAAATGTCACATTAATAATATAAAGTCCATTCAGGTGCTATCAACAATACCAATGAAACAGTTCTTGGGCTAGAACATGGATCAGCAACCTTTACCACCCAAAGAGCCCTGCTGAGCTGCCGCACGTCACCCGTATGACCAGACCCAGACCCATGCTTAGCCTCACGCTTCTGCTCAATAAAATGGCTATGGCCAATTTATCACCCCAGCAATTGAGTAGTGTGTATTATTGGCAAAGGGACTCGCACAAAAAGAGATCCACCCTCGGACAGCAAACCCTAACTCAGCCTATATAGGTACAACTGCATTAAACTCAGGCTCCGTATCAGGAACCCACGATCCTTGATCATGCCACGACAACCATTGGCAGGCACTTTGTAGGAGTGCAGGCTGTACGTAGACACTGAACTATATTTATGAACATCTAAAGAAAAGAAACCATCAAAGATTTTCCTTTGCCCGTCGCACCCACCCATCCACCTCCTCGCATAGTATCCGCAGCCCTTTAATCATGGGCCTATTTTGTGTTCAGTCAACAAACTATTTCCGTGAGATTATATCTCAGTTAATGCAACTTCAATGATATTATGCGGTGGATTTGTCTGTGTTGTACGGTTCCTAATGCAACGGCCCCCGCTTCTTATCTAAGTCCAGTTCTGTTCTGTGCTAGTCTAATTGGAATAGGAAGGGAGAGAAGGCGCCTGAAATAACAGTTTTCTATCTTTTAAATGCAAAAAGGGAAGGAAAGCAGCATAATTTGTTCTTAACCGAAGGTGCCAAGTCCTAAAAATGGGTTTAGAAGATAACAAGTATCAGGTTTCACTCCGTAAAATAGCCTTTGAATATTTTCTCACTGCCTTCAGTTACCATCCCGGGCAAATCACCAGCAGCTCGTGCTTGAACCTGTGGGAAAACAAGGCCTCAGAAACATATCTTGGTGGGTCAACGGCACCTGTTGGGGAGGGATGAGTAATTTTGGTTGGGAACAAAGGAGGAAAAATAGAATCAGTCTATGACTCTAGTTCAGTGGTGGCGAACCTTTTCGAGACCGATTGGCCATGCTGGCAGGGGCTGATGGGAATTGTAGTCCATGAACATCTGGAGTGCCATAGGTTCGCCACCACTGCCCCCCCCCCACCCCCACCCCCCCTCCCCCCCCCTCCCCCCCCCCCCCCCCCCCCCCCCCCCCCCCCCCCTGCCCCCCCCCCCTACCCACCCCCCCCCCCACCCACCCCCCCCCCCCCCCACCCCCCCCCCCCCCCCCCCCCCCCCCCCCCCACCCCCCCCCCCCCCCACCCCCCCCCCCCCCCACCCCCCCCCCCCCCCACCCCCCCCCCCCCCCACCCCCCCCCCCCCCCACCCCCCCCCCCCCCCACCCCCCCCCCCCCCCACCCCCCCCCCCCCCCACCCCCCCCCCCCCCCACCCCCCCCCCCCCCCACCCCCCCCCCCCCCCACCCCCCCCCCCCCCCACCCCCCCCCCCCCCCACCCCCCCCCCCCCCCACCCCCCCCCCCCCCCACCCCCCCCCCCCCCCACCCCCCCCCCCCCCCACCCCCCCCCCCCCCCACCCCCCCCCCCCCCCACCCCCCCCCCCCCCCACCCCCCCCCCCCCCCACCCCCCCCCCCCCCCACCCCCCCCCCCCCCCACCCCCCCCCCCCCCCACCCCCCCCCCCCCCCACCCCCCCCCCCCCCCACCCCCCCCCCCCCCCACCCCCCCCCCCCCCCACCCCCCCCCCCCCCCACCCCCCCCCCCCCCCACCCCCCCCCCCCCCCACCCCCCCCCCCCCCCACCCCCCCCCCCCCCCACCCCCCCCCCCCCCCACCCCCCCCCCCCCCCACCCCCCCCCCCCCCCACCCCCCCCCCCCCCCACCCCCCCCCCCCCCCACCCCCCCCCCCCCCCACCCCCCCCCCCCCCCACCCCCCCCCCCCCCCACCCCCCCCCCCCCCCACCCCCCCCCCCCCCCACCCCCCCCCCCCCCCACCCCCCCCCCCCCCCACCCCCCCCCCCCCCCACCCCCCCCCCCCCCCACCCCCCCCCCCCCCCACCCCCCCCCCCCCCCACCCCCCCCCCCCCCCACCCCCCCCCCCCCCCACCCCCCCCCCCCCCCACCCCCCCCCCCCCCCACCCCCCCCCCCCCCCACCCCCCCCCCCCCCCACCCCCCCCCCCCCCCACCCCCCCCCCCCCCCACCCCCCCCCCCCCCCACCCCCCCCCCCCCCCACCCCCCCCCCCCCCCACCCCCCCCCCCCCCCACCCCCCCCCCCCCCCACCCCCCCCCCCCCCCACCCCCCCCCCCCCCCACCCCCCCCCCCCCCCACCCCCCCCCCCCCCCACCCCCCCCCCCCCCCACCCCCCCCCCCCCCCACCCCCCCCCCCCCCCACCCCCCCCCCCCCCCACCCCCCCCCCCCCCCACCCCCCCCCCCCCCCACCCCCCCCCCCCCCCACCCCCCCCCCCCCCCACCCCCCCCCCCCCCCACCCCCCCCCCCCCCCACCCCCCCCCCCCCCCACCCCCCCCCCCCCCCACCCCCCCCCCCCCCCACCCCCCCCCCCCCCCACCCCCCCCCCCCCCCACCCCCCCCCCCCCCCACCCCCCCCCCCCCCCACCCCCCCCCCCCCCCACCCCCCCCCCCCCCCACCCCCCCCCCCCCCCACCCCCCCCCCCCCCCACCCCCCCCCCCCCCCACCCCCCCCCCCCCCCACCCCCCCCCCCCCCCACCCCCCCCCCCCCCCACCCCCCCCCCCCCCCACCCCCCCCCCCCCCCACCCCCCCCCCCCCCCACCCCCCCCCCCCCCCACCCCCCCCCCCCCCCACCCCCCCCCCCCCCCACCCCCCCCCCCCCCCACCCCCCCCCCCCCCCACCCCCCCCCCCCCCCACCCCCCCCCCCCCCCACCCCCCCCCCCCCCCACCCCCCCCCCCCCCCACCCCCCCCCCCCCCCACCCCCCCCCCCCCCCACCCCCCCCCCCCCCCACCCCCCCCCCCCCCCACCCCCCCCCCCCCCCACCCCCCCCCCCCCCCACCCCCCCCCCCCCCCACCCCCCCCCCCCCCCACCCCCCCCCCCCCCCACCCCCCCCCCCCCCCACCCCCCCCCCCCCCCACCCCCCCCCCCCCCCACCCCCCCCCCCCCCCACCCCCCCCCCCCCCCACCCCCCCCCCCCCCCACCCCCCCCCCCCCCCACCCCCCCCCCCCCCCACCCCCCCCCCCCCCCACCCCCCCCCCCCCCCACCCCCCCCCCCCCCCACCCCCCCCCCCCCCCACCCCCCCCCCCCCCCACCCCCCCCCCCCCCCACCCCCCCCCCCCCCCACCCCCCCCCCCCCCCACCCCCCCCCCCCCCCACCCCCCCCCCCCCCCACCCCCCCCCCCCCCCACCCCCCCCCCCCCCCACCCCCCCCCCCCCCCACCCCCCCCCCCCCCCACCCCCCCCCCCCCCCACCCCCCCCCCCCCCCACCCCCCCCCCCCCCCACCCCCCCCCCCCCCCACCCCCCCCCCCCCCCACCCCCCCCCCCCCCCACCCCCCCCCCCCCCCACCCCCCCCCCCCCCCACCCCCCCCCCCCCCCACCCCCCCCCCCCCCCACCCCCCCCCCCCCCCACCCCCCCCCCCCCCCACCCCCCCCCCCCCCCACCCCCCCCCCCCCCCACCCCCCCCCCCCCCCACCCCCCCCCCCCCCCACCCCCCCCCCCCCCCACCCCCCCCCCCCCCCACCCCCCCCCCCCCCCACCCCCCCCCCCCCCCACCCCCCCCCCCCCCCACCCCCCCCCCCCCCCACCCCCCCCCCCCCCCACCCCCCCCCCCCCCCACCCCCCCCCCCCCCCACCCCCCCCCCCCCCCACCCCCCCCCCCCCCCACCCCCCCCCCCCCCCACCCCCCCCCCCCCCCACCCCCCCCCCCCCCCACCCCCCCCCCCCCCCACCCCCCCCCCCCCCCACCCCCCCCCCCCCCCACCCCCCCCCCCCCCCACCCCCCCCCCCCCCCACCCCCCCCCCCCCCCACCCCCCCCCCCCCCCACCCCCCCCCCCCCCCACCCCCCCCCCCCCCCACCCCCCCCCCCCCCCACCCCCCCCCCCCCCCACCCCCCCCCCCCCACACCCCCCCCCCACCCCACCCCCCCCCCCCAAGCCCCTACCAGCATGGCCAATTGGCCATGCTGGTAGGGGCTGATGGGAATTGTAGTTCCTGAACATCTGGAGAGCCGCAGGTTCCCTACCCCTGCTATAGACAAAGGAAACAAAGGCCAGGATACTTCTATTCAGATGCTCCCACCAGTGACCTTGCTATCTCCATTGTTACTCCCATGCTATAGACTTCATTGTTACTCATACTTCTATTCAGATGCCCTCAACTATTGACCTGGTTGTCTTCTTTGTTACTCACAGACAATGTTTCTTCATCCACCCTGGGCACTCCAACAGGTATATATACTCCACTTTCTTTCCCAACATCAGATCCTCTGAAGATGCCAGCCGCAGATGCAGGCGAAACGTCAGGAGAGAATGCTGCTAGAACACGGCCGTACAGCCCGGAAACCACACAGCACCCAAAGTCTATAATTCTTGGCAGAACCCCTATGAGCTAAACTAGCGCCTTCTAGGGTGGACAACCTCTAGGTGGCATCTAGACATCTCCAGGTGACTAAGATTAGTTTTCCCTGCTTTGGACCATGCAGTCTACAGCAGTGTATTCTGCTGAGGTACCTCCCCTCCCCAACAGACCCGCCCTCCCAATTCCACCCCCAAATCTCAAGGAGCAGCCGTGGCGCAGGAGGTTAAGAGCTCGTGTCTCTAATCTGGAGGAACTGGGTTTGATTCCCAGCTCTGCCGCCTGAGCTGTGGAGGCTTATCTGGGGAATTCAGATTAGCCTGGGCACTCCCACACATGCCAGCTGGGTGACCTTGGGCTAGTCACAGCTTCTCGGAGCTCTCTCAGCCCCACCTACCTCACAGGGTGTTTCTCGTGAGGGGGGAACGGCAAGGGAATTGTCAGCCCCTTTGAGTCTCCTGTAGGAGAGAAAGGGGGTATATAAATCCAAACTCTTCCTCTTCCTCTTCCTCTTCCTCTTCCTCTTCCTCTTCCTCTTCCTCTTCCTCTTCCTCTTCCTCTTCCTCTTCCTCTTCCTCTTCCTCTTCCTCTTCCTCTTCCTCTTCCTCTTCCTCTTCCTCCTCTTCTTCCTCTTCTTCTTCTTCTTCTTCCTCTTCTTCCTCTTCTTCTTCTTCTTCTTCTTCCTCCTCCTCCTCCTCTTCTTCTTCTTCTTCTTCTTCTTCTTCTTCTTCTTCTTCTTCTTCTTCTTCTTCTTCTTCTTCTTCTTCTTCTTCTTCTTCTTCTTCTTCTGTGCTGGCAATGCTAGTGCCATTATTCTATTCCTTTCCCCCAATAGCTAACAAAGAGCCCTAACAATAGCTAACAAAGAAGAAGAAGAGTTGGAGTTATATCCCCCTTTCTCTCCTGTAAGGAGACTCAAAGGGGTTTACAATCTCCTTGCCCTTCCCCCTTCACAACAAACACCCTGTGAGGTGGGTGGGGCTGAGAGAGCTCTGAAAAGCTGTGACTAGCCCAAGGTCACCCAGCTGGCATGTGTGGGAGTGCACAGGCTAATCTGAATTCCCCAGATAAGCCTCCACAGCTCAGGCGGCAGAGCTGGGAATCAAACCCGGTTCCTCCAGATTAGATACACAAGCTCTTAACCACTACGCCACTGCAAGGAGAGGATGAATCTGCTCATGGGAGGGGTGCACTGGTAGACTCACCCTCCCCAGCGCACTTACACTGGTGGTGGTGGGGGGCTGCGATTCTGCAGGAGTGCAGTCACTATTCCCCCCCCCCCCCGTGCTGGAATGTTGAAAAGGGAAAGAGATGATGCAAGAAGGCTCGAATCCTGTCACAAATCTTTCCAAGGGTGAATTCTCTATGCAACTGGCTAAACCAGAATGAATAGTTAGCAAGGCTGGAGAGTCCTGATTTCAAAAGCCTGCAAGCAGCGAAATAAAATCATGTTGAAGTAAAAGGAGAGGGAGAGAGATTAAGTAATGAAGGAATAAAAATCAGGTTGTTCCAGACTCCGAACAAAGCAAAGAAAAAGACAGAGAGAACATGACGGTGATCCACAATAGTCCTGACGAACTCTTATTGCTGGAGAAATTATTTTTGACAGGACAGGAGACAAATAATAACGCATTTAGGCCAGAGGTAAATGAGCACAAACATTTTCCCAATTTATGTGACCCCAAAGGAAACTTATTCACAGTGAAGGGTTGTTTTTTTTCTCTCTGAATATGAAGCATAGCTGGGAAAGGATCCCTTACCTGTGAGTAGCTCAGGCAGAGGCATACCAGGGGGAAATGGCATCCAGAGACATGCATTCTCTGGGTGCACCCCCATGGTGCCTGGGGTGGGGCCCACCTCTGCCCCCGAGCCCTCCCCCCCCCCCCCCCGGCTGCCAGCTCTGAGCCGGCAGTCCCTTCTGCTCTCCCCTCTGGGGAGGACAAAAGCAACTGGAAGGCTCCATGCTGGGGCCTTGGCTTTTATAAGCTTGGGGGTGGGGCCACACCCTTGAGGTGCTGGGCCACACCCCCGAGCTTATAGGAAGAAGAAGAGAAGAGTTTGGATTTATATCCCCCCTTTCTCTCCTGCAGGAGACTCAAAGGGGCTTACGATCTTCTTTCCCTTCCCCCCTCACAACAAACACCCTGGGAGGTAGGTGGGGCTGAGAGAGCTCCGAGAAGCTGTGACTAGCCCAAGGTCACATGGCTGGCATGTGTGGGAGTGTACAGGCTAACCTGAATTCCCCAGATAAACCTCCACAGCTCAGGTGGCAGAGCTGGGAATCAAACCCGGTTTCTCCAGATTAGATACACGAGCTCTTAACCTCCTACGCCACTGCTGGCCCAGCTCGGAGCCGTCCAGTTGCTTTTGTCCTCCCCTCTGGGGGCAGAAGGGACTGCCAACTACTGTCTCAGCCAGCAGCCGGAAGGGGGCAGGGCTTGGGGGGTCCTCTTGCTTCCTTGGCCCTGCCCATGTCGATGACAACATGGGTGGGACCGAGGGCACCAGAAGACGACAAGGCAGCAGGACTTCCTGTTGCCTTGCCATCTTCCTGGTCACGTGGGGGGCTGATTTTGCACCCCCCACGTGACCAGATCAGTGTCTCCTGGGGACAGAGGGTACCCCCTGTCCCTAGGCAAATACACCACTGAGTTCAGTGATCATGCCGCTGTTGCTTGACGTGTGTGTTCACTGAGAAAAGAATCCTACTCACAAACTGTTACTATGCATTGTATTTATTCGTTTTATTTACTTTATTGATGGTTCATCCATCTCAATGAGAGTAAAAACTGATTATGCTTGATTATTGTTGACCCTTGATGTTTTGTTATCTGTTTCCAGAGAGCTTCTCTGGTATAAGCTGGAGAGATTGACTCCTTTTCCTATTAAAACCCCTACATAAAAATGCAACCTGCCAGATTAAATGTGACAAGGCTAGAAAACTGACTCTAAAAATTATGATGAAGAAAGGCATCAAACAAGGCTGTGTTCTGGCACCAACCTTATTCAATCTCTTTATTAATGACCTGGCAGAGACTTTGAATGAGGCTAGTTCTCATAGGCCGTTTCCGCACAGAGGCAGAAGGGGTCGGGTCGGCGTAATCCACGCCGACACGATCCCTCTGGGACCATTCGCATGGACGGTCCCAGAAACGGCCGAGACAACGGCGCAGAGCTGCGCCGTCGTCAGAACGACTCCAAGGTCGCAGGGCAAAGGGGGCATGTCCCCAGGCCTCAGTGATGCGCCGGAGGGCCGCAGGACTGGTGAGTCGCCCGGTGTGTGTGGGGGGGAAGGCGCCTGGAAGCCACTGCCATTCGCACGGCAGCGGTTCCAAGCCGGCATTTCCATGAGGTTTGGAAAGCGTGACTTCGGCGCCCGATCGAACGTAGCGAGGGTGGCAGCGACTGCACAGCAGCTAAGCCTATCTGTGAAAATAGCTCCTAACGAGGGCGGCATTTTTGCCATCCCCAGGGCACCATAAACTGCCCGTGCGGAAAGGGCCATAGTCCGACTTCTGGAAAAACGAAAGTGCATTTTCTATTATATGCTGAAGATGTGATTCTGATGTCCAGATCCCAGACTGGTTTGAAATGCCTTCTTAGTAAATGTTATGAATACTGTACCTTAAATCATTTGGAAATAAATCCCACCTAGTCTAAAATAATGGTCTGTGCTAATATCTTTATACACTGTAGCTGGTTTCTTAATGAAAATAACCTCAAACAGGTTAAGCAGTACAAATATTTAGGACTCAATTATAAAGCCAACTGTACTAGCCATCGGGGTAAGGGTAGTGAAAGAACGTCATATCCTGTTAGCCGCGGTACTTAAATTCCATTTTTCTAAAGAACAAGGATTTATACCAGTGGCACTTTAAGTTTTCAAAGTGAAAGTTATTCAGCATCTTATGTATGGAGCACTTTTTGGATACACATAAGAAAAGGGGGTGCAATAGTAAATATTAATAATAATAGAACTACCACTACTGTTGCACTCTGGCTATAACTAATATTTCAAATGCGTATATCTATATACATGAATTTATTTCAACTTATTTTTAACAACTATAACAAATAGATTCAGGGTCATCCATATTAATTCAGGTAAGTATTTAGTTCATACTCTCCCATCAGTTCAACATCCTTAAGGTAAGTAGTCAATCAATGCGAAAACATGTATATACATAAATATATTCAGTCCATGTTTTCGCATTGATTGTTCTACTTCCCGGAATGTTGGGCTGATAAGGAAAATATGAAACAAAATACCACCTGAATTACAATGACCCTGAATCAACTAATTATAGTTATTAAAAATAAGTTGGCATCTATTCATGTATATAGATATACTGCTCTTGACTAATATTGAATTATAACCAGAGTCTGATGAGTAGTGGTAGTTCTATTATTATTAGTACTTTTTGGATAAACATATGGAACAAATCAGTTGAAAGAGTGCAGTCTTTCTTTCTCTATAAAGGGCTTAGGTGCAGCACTCTGTTCCTTATTCTGTTCTATGTTTGGAAACTAAGGCCTGGTTAATAACCTTGGATTTTTGCTGAGGCTCTGATTTTGTACCCCCATGCTCAGAATGGGTTGACCCAGAAAGGGGTGGAGACCCAAAGCAGGAGAAGGCTGCAGAGCTCATGTAGTTGGAGGAGACAAGGCTACCAGACTCGGACCTTGGTTGCATAAGCCCTTAACACCTTGTTAAGGTAACTGCAATAGTGTTGGGAACTACTGGGAAGGTAGTTTGTTTTTGCTATGTTGTAAATGTTGGAGTTTATTGTTTCAGGGGTTTTTTGTGTTTGTAATGGGTGAGAGTTCTCCTGGAAACCTTCATCATGTTGAATCCTGTTTACCAAACCCTTGGAGTTTTCAGGAGCCAACCCACTTGCAAAGAAGAAATGGACTTGGCATTACAAGACTGTAACTAGAAGGACTTGAAATGAAACCTGAACAGGACCTTGAAGTGTGATGTTAAATGTTGATGTTTGATGTTATATGTTAAGAAAGTAAACCATTTTGTTTTTAAAAATTGTTGTTGCAAACTCATTCCAAGTTCTGCCCCACAGAACCCACAAGCTGAGGTTACACTTTAACACGGAAGAAACCAGTTTAATTCAATCTGCGATGTCTGATTTGATGATCCCCAAATGGTGGTCCAATATTATCAAGAAGATTAAATCTTTAGGTTTTTCATTGGAAGCATTTCATACGCTTAATTCGAATGAGATCTTCAATTTACACGTACTCAAGAACAACAGAAGATTGTTTTGATATCAATTTATTTTATATTTGTCCTTGTTTTTATGCCTAATAAAATTGTGTGTGTGTAAATCAATGCAATAAATCAGAGTAGATATCTAATAAACAATATAACAATACTAGGATTGGAGCAATTGGAAACAGAGCAAAAATCATTACACATAGTATCTCACAAACAATGAAAAAAAAATGGTAGAAAGCAACACAGAAAGAGCATGATAGTACATACAGCAGATAATACATAACATACACTGATATAATCTACAATCCTGTTTCTTTTATAAAAGCTTCTTCCTAAACGATTCCATTATCATGTTGCTCTATTGTCTTTATAAAAATACCATCTTGAACCATTCCACTTTACATAGTTTGCAGAATGACACAAGTGTAGGAAAGCTCCTGACATCCTCAGAAAGGGCATTCCACAGAAAACGCATGCCGTTGTGCTGTTGTTGATCTTACACATTTGTTGGATGGCACCATTACAAACCTTGAGCTACTGATTTATTTTTGTGTTCAATATGCAAATCATTTTTTAAATTTTGTTTATAACAGTGGCGGATTTTGCATGGGCCAAAAACAGCGGTGTGAAAGCAGTGTGAAAATGGTGTAAACCCTTTTACACCATTTAAAATCCTTTTACGCCATTTTCACACCGCTGTTTTTGGCCCATGCGGAATTCACTACAAGACTCGAATATTGGGAGTCTCATTTGGCATCAGTTCAATGACTTAATCCTGTAAGAAAATGGACAGTTTCCTAACTATAACCCAACAACAGCTAAGTTTCAAGTGCAGAACTGAAGCAGCGGTTTTTAGAGAACTAAATTAATTTGTTCTCCAGACATAGGTACGGAAAATCACAACCTCAGCTTGTTTACCCCAGAATGAAATAAGAACTCTGACCAGATAGCTACAGATGGTAGGATAAGCATTCTTGGTTTGAAAACTCTGTTTTGAGTGACAGGGCCTTCTGTTTCCTGAGCAGAAAATATATGGAGAAAAGAAATTTGTCTTTGCAGTTTCAGGTGTCAGTAACTGGAAGAAGGGCTCCCACACTTCTTTAATTCTGCAAACTATGTAAAATAGTTGTTTGGGAGAGCATTTTTATGAAGTTAATAAAGAACAGGACTGTGTCACACAGTATGCTATTCCATCATGATCTTACAGCACTGTTTTCATTTTTTGTGATTCCATTTTCTGCGTTCCTTGGCATAGCAGGTGCGATACTTTTTTGCACTTTTTGAATTTTGGGAACCTAAGTTCTATTGCGCTGTTTTAGAGATCTCTCATGCTATTTGATTACATTGCTTTATACCTTATAGTCCACCTTGAGTCTCAAGTAGGAAATGGGTCTATGAATATAGTAAAAAGTGATGGGTGTCCCCCTAACCCAGTGATGGCAAACTTTTTCAAGACCGAGTGCCCAAATGGCAACCCAAAACCCACTTATTTATCACAAAGTGCCAATATGGCAATTTAACCTGAATACTGAGGTTTTAATTTAGAAAAAACAGTTGGCTCCGAGGCGTGCGTTACTTGGTGGCTTTGCTTTGAAGTAACCATGCAACTGTTCCAACGGGTGAATCATGACCCTAGGAGGGTTTACTCAGAAGCAAGCCCCAATGCCAGCAACCGAGCTTACTCCCAGGTAAAGGATCGCGCTTTAGCTCTTCGCATGAAAATCAGTGGGGTTTAACAGCGCTTAACAGGGTTACCTACACTGCTTCCCCAAAACTTGGTCTTAGGTTTAAGGCTATTAATCGAGCCCAGTGGCCGAGGCCGGCCTAGATGTGTGTGCGGGGGACGACTCTGTTTGCGCGTGCCCACAGAGAGGGCTCTGAGTGCCACCTCTGGCACCCGTGCCATAGGTTCGCCACCACTGCCCTAACCCTTCCTTCCACCCCTCTACAAATGTTCTGGCTATAGGCCTGGATAAGTCAGCTGGCCGTGGGGGACTTACAAGAAGCAGAAGGAATTCTGGGACTTTCTTGCCAGCTATGCAGCTATGACACTTCTGGTGTGAACCAAAAGTGATGACATCACATCACCAACCATGAAGGAATGCTGTGCTGTTTGAGCAAAAACTTTATGGTAAAAATGACCTTTTACTACCTTCAATTAGTTACCCAGCTATTGCCTTTCCAGGGCTGAAAAGATATGCTACTGTGCTCAGAGATGGAGCTGTAATAGGGTATCTGGGGTGGCTCGCCCTGGGTCCCACCATTGCAGTCAGGTGTCAGGGGTGGGGCCAGGGGCGTGTTGGGGCAGGGGGTGTCGGGGGCATTTCGGGGTTGGGGTGGAGCGGGAAGGGGTGCGTGGGCAGCTCATGTCCCAGGCGCAGTTTCCCATCCCTTCGTCACTGACTGTGCTCCATGAGGTGGTTACACCTAGATTACATTTATTACAAATCTCCCTACATAAGCTGTATTGTACCACTGTGTATCAACTCTCTTACATTTTGGTACTTCACTCCTACGTATTTTGTCCTATTTATATTTTCAGTCTCTGCTAGTGAAATATATGTTTGTGAATCATCAAGAATAGTTATTGGCTTCTTCACAGTTTCACCTAATTCAGTTAGCAGTGTTTCAACCCATAGCAGTTCTGAGCATATTTCTGATAATGCGCAAAACTCAGCTTCCACAGTTGATAGAGTGACTGTGGTCTGCTTTCTAGAACACCATGTAATAGAGACATCAGCAAACTGTATAACAAATCCAGTACACGACTTACTGTCTTCGCAGTTCGCAAATGAACTATCTGCAATAGCACACAGCTCATTGCTTTGTGTGGGTTTAATGAGTAAACCATGGTGTAGAGTAGGTCTTTATTGGGTTTAATGAGTAAACCATGGTGTACGCCCTTGAAAAGTATTTGGAAGCTTTAGTTGGTGCAGAATATATACTGGATTCCACTTTGTCTCAGAGCACAATTTAAGATCGTAGTGTTGAACTTGGAAGTCTTATATGGATTGGGACCAGCATACCGGAAGTTTCTCCTATTCGCTTATGAACCTATCTTAATGCTTACAGCCATCTTCAGAGGCTCTGGTTCGGGTATCCCCATCTCTGAGATTAGGCGGGTGGCAACTGAGGAAAGGCCTTCTCAGTGATGGCACCAAGTTCTGGACTTCTCTCCCGGAAAGATACATTTGTCCCCTTCTGTTCCCAACTACCACCAGCAGTTGAAGGCTTTTTGTGTTTCATTTGACATTCTCTCAGTGATTCCTCCATCCTGTCTTGTCGTTTTTTTTGTGCAGGAGCAGGAACTCAAACCCGGTTCTCCCAATTAGAGTCCATCTGCTCTTAATCACTACATCACAGGTTGTTTGGGATGAAACAAGGCAAAGAATGAATAATGCAACCATGCCAGTTTGCTGCTGGAATCTCTACTAATGGGTCTCCTCTGCAGGGTACTCTCAAGGACTTGTACTGGGGAGAATCAGAGGCAATGAAAAACAAAACTCCTGAAATCAAATGAGCAATGTTTATGAACACATGAAGTTATCAAGCATAGTATAATTCTCGAGTTCCTCTTTTGAATGCTCTGCCATCTGTGCTATTCCAGATGTAGACTCCAACATGATACACCATTGCAGAATAAACCACACATCAAAGAAAACAAACACTATAAAAATCAACAAGGAAAACCCCTCTGTGTTCCACACTGACTTGAGGAGAATTTTGAATGTATACCCTCAGTGGTGGGATCCAAAAATTTTAGTAACAGGTTCCCATGGTGGTGGGATTCAAACTGTGGTGTGGCGTTAATGGGGCTGGGCGGGGCACGATGGGGCGTGGCCGGGCATTCGAGGGGCGGGGCGTTCCTGGGCGGGGCTGTGGCAAGGACGCAGCCGCTGAGCCGGTCCTTGGGCAGGAAACGAATGCACGCAGGCGCAGGCTGCCATGCACGCCAGTGCACCTCCTGCTAGACTGCTTCAAGTTCTGTGCTACTGCTGAGAGGAGGGGCGTAACTAAGGCAAAAATCACGTGGCAAAATCACCAATTAGTAGCCCCCTCTCGGCACACACAAATAATTAGTAACGTACTCTCGGGAACCTGTGAGAACCTGCTGGATCCCACCTCTGTATACCCTGCTTTTCTCTCCTTTAAAGAGACTCAAGGCAGCTTATAAACTCCTTTCCATTCCTTTCCTCACCTCAGACACCTTGTGAGGTAGGTGAGACTGAGAGAGCTCAGAGAGAACTGTGACTTGCCTAAGGTCACCCAGCAGAAATTTAGGAGTGGGGAAACAAAGTTCACCAGATAAGAGGAGTGGAGAATCGAACCTAGTTTTTCAGATCAGAGTCCCCCTGTTCTTAACCACTACACCATGCTGCCTCTCATCTCTATCCTTGGGTGATTTTCATTCACAAAGCAGGGCCCCCAGGGGAATTAGGCATGAGATGATCTCCATGACACTTTTTAAGCTGCTTCGTAGGATATGTAGGCTGGTTAATAAATAAATGCTCTAATATTTACTTTAATGATGACATTGGTCGAATCCCCACTACCGTCTTAGCCAGGTTTCAGAACACCAGGTTTGAGGTCGTTTGTGTTCTGAAACCTGGCTAAGATGGTAGTGGGGATTCGACCGGGGAGGTCGTCCCTCAAACCTGGTTAGTTTGTGTTCTGAAACCTGGCTAAGACGGTAGTGGGGATTCGACCATTATTTCTTATAAAGAAGAAGCCCCCTCATAGGAGGATAGGATCTTTCCCGTCTTCTCCTGGCTTTTCAAATTTATTGTCTAATTTATGCACCTTTCCGTCGTTCCTTTCCAAGGCTTTTTGGCTGGAAAAAAAATGCATTTTGTGGTGTTTAAATGAAGCTATGGCACGCAGCTGTGAAATTCAATAAAGCCTGTAACGTGTGGCCTTCGATTAGCTTGCAAAACACCTACTGACATCACAACCAGCTTCTTCACAGATTGAGATTACCATTATCTTATGAGGGTTTTTTTTTAAAAAGAAAACATGCTGCATTTGACAAAAAGGTTCGCATATCAAGCACATTTTCTTGAAAGAGCAACTTCTTACAAAGCATATTTGCTACCAGGCAAAACCAGAATGGATAGTTTGATTTTGCAATGAAATTCAAAAGACACCACTTCAGTCCTGAGTACCTGAGCGAGTGCATCTCCCATATATTCCTGCCTGGGTGCTGAGATCAGAAGAGGGGGCCCACCTGGCTATCTTGCCCCCTTTGGAGGTGAACGAGGTCGGGCAGCCTGAAGGGCCTTCTCTAGAGTGACCCCTGCAGTGGCGTAGCACCAAGAGGGCAGGGGCGTGTGAGATGCACCGTGCATGCGCTGGTGCAGGGGCGTGGTGGGGCATTCCAGGGCATGGTGGGCAGTGGTGAGATCCAAAAATTTTAGTAACAGGTTCCCATGGTGGTGGGATTCAAACAGTGGTGTAGCGCCAATGGGGCTAGGTGGGGCACGATGGGGGCGTGGCCGGGCATTCCGGGGGTGGGGCAGTAATAATTTCTCTGTTACTGTAAAAAACTCTTACTGTAAAAAAAGTTCCTAACTTCCAGCTGCTATCTTTCTGTCCATAATTTAAACTCATTATAGCAAGTCCTATCGTCTCCTGCCAACAGAAACAACTACTTCTCCTCTAATTGACTGCCTGTCAAATACTTAATACTTTCAAATACTTAATTTTGTTTCTAGAAATCAAAAGAAGGATACTTTCCTTAAACAAGGAACTTTACCATATTTCTGAAACATGTTTTTAAAACAGCCCCACTGGGGCTGGTAAATGGGAAAAAAATTCAGCCCTGGTTCGGATTCGGGTCCAGTTCGGATGTATGGGGTCGGATCCCCCCATATCCGAGCTTGCCAGGCTCGGATACACCCGAATTTCCGAGATTCTTGGGTTCGTTTTTATTTTTTTGCTGTTTTCCCTGTTTTGGCCTGCAGGGGGTGCATTTTTGAAGATATCAACATGAAAATTTCAGGGTATCTTCAGGCTACTGTTCTGATCCTGCACCCCAAGTTTGGTGCAGTTTGGTTCAGGGGGGCCCAAGTTATGGACCCTCAAAGATAGCCCCCATATTCCATTGTTGTCAATGGGAGCCAATGGAATATAGGGGCTATCTCTGAGGGTCCATAACATGGGCTTCCCTAGCAAACTGCAACCAAACTTGGTGCAGAATCAGGAACAAAGTATTCTGAAGATTACCCTCACAATTTTTTTCATGCCATGGATACTTCAGGGAAAATGCGCCCCCTGCAAACACCCCAGGATTTTGCGGCCTAAGATTCTGTGGTTTGCATTGAATTTTTTTCAATTGCTTTCAATGGGGGAATTCCTGGGGTGCCTGCAGAAGGCGCATTTTTAAAGGTATCATCACCAAACTTTCAGGGTGTCTCCCAGACACTATTCTGATCATGCACCTTATGTTTGGTGCAGTTTGGTTCAGGGGGCCCCAAGTTATGGACCCACAAACAGGTGGTCCATTATCACCCAATGTCGAGGAGGGGGATGAAAAACGCAAACCATTTTTTTAAAGCTAGTGACACCAGAATTTCAGGGTATCATCTGGAGACTTTCATGATCATACCCCCTAGGTTTGGTGCAGTTTGGTTGAGAGGGGCCAAAGGATCCTTGAGGAACCTTGCTTTTTAAACAGATTTTTTGTGCTACTGTGTGATGTGTGTGACTGCTTTGTGCAGACCTGTGTCTAAGGCAGGGGTGGGCAATTATTTTTTCCATGGGGCTGCATAAAAAACAGAAAATATTGTGGAGGGCCGGGCCAAAAGGCGAGTAGGCGCTTTTGAAAGCCCGCGATGAAAAGCCGGCAGCCAAGGGCAACCCGGCTTCATCTTGGCGGGGCTTTCTAATAGACGCCTACGCTCCCCTGTGCTAACGGCAGGTAGGCCAGTCAGGGAGTGATCGGCGGGCCGGATGTGGCCCCCGGGCAGATATAATGCCCAGAGTCTGGCTCCTAAGGACTTGTGCCATGCGATGTAGAAATTGGTGATTTTGGGGTGACCAAGAGAAAAAAATCGGTATTAGGATCCGTGGAGGATCCATGCTTTTCAACATGTTTTTTTGCAGGGCACTGTTGTTGGGCCATGAAGTGTGGGATGTGTGACTGCTTTGTGCAGACATGTGTCTAAGGACTTGTGCCATGATGTGGTGGCGTGATTTTGGGTGACCAAGAGAAAAAAAACCATGTCACGGATCGCCTTGAGGATCCATAGCTTTTGACCATGTTTTGGGGTCACTGTTGGGCCATGAAGCGTGGGATGTGTGACTGCTTTGTGTAGACATGTGTCTAAGGACTTGTGCCATGATGTAGTGGTGATTTTGAGGTGACCAAGAGAAAAAACCATGCGGATCCTTGAGGATCCATGCTTTTAACCATGTTTTGGGGGCACTGTTGGGCCATGAAGTGTGGGATGTGTGACTGCTTTGTGCACACATGTGCCCTAAGGGACTTGTGCCCATGATGTGGTGGTGATTTTGGGATGACCAAGAGAAAAAAAGAGCCAAATTGCGAGATCGCCAAGGGATCCCGTATGCTTTTAACCATGTTTTGGGGGCACTGTTGGGCCATGAAGTGTGGGATGTGTGACTGCTTTGTGCACACATGTGCCCTAAGGACTTCTGTGCCGCATGATGTGGTGAGTGATTCTTTTGGGATGACCAGAGAAAAACCAAAAAGCATGGATCCTTGAGGATCCATGCTTTTAACCATGTTTTGGGGGCACTGTTGGGCCATGAAGTGTGGGATGTGTGACTGCTTTGTGCACACATGTGCCTAAGGACTTGTGCCATGATGTGGTGGTGATTTTGGGATGACCAAGAGAAAAAACCATGCGGATCCTTGAGGATCCATGCTTTTAACCATGTTTTGGGGGCACTGTTGGGCCATGAAGTGTGGGATGTGTGACTGCTTTGTGCAGACATGTGTCTAAGGACTTGTGCCATGATGTGGTGGTGATTTTGGGTGACCAAGAGAAAAAAACCATGCAGATCCTTGAGGATCCATGCTTTTTAACCATGTTTTTGCGGCACGGTGGTAAGAAACTCCCAGGCAGGTGGAATTCACAGATAAATTTATTAAAGTTTTTAGTTAGTTGTTCAGTTAAAGTAATTGATTTTTTTCAGTTAAAGTGTTGTTTTGCCACATTTCTAACATTTTTCACTCGCTCGCTTCAATGTTTTCCCTTCTGCCATACTACGAGGTAGATATAACAACCTAGAAATGTGCAAAAGGGTGTGTTCATGTGGTGCAAATCAATTAGAAACATTAACTCACCAATTATTCCGTTGTCCTAAATCGGCAAGTATTAGAGTCAAATACTCCAGGTTGCTTTCTATGATACCGAGCGAGCTGGATGAACTAAGCAGACTATTGTTCTTATTAAATAATTCTGATGCTACATTCTGTGAAACGGCTGCGAACTTTCTGCTGGAAATATCCCACAAGCAACAGTATATATGAATCAACTTCATTTGTTATATGTTGCAAGTTTGTATTTTGATGCGATTTAGATGTGATTTTATACTTTTTATACTGTTTATGCCAAATAAAGGCTAAATGAAAAATTTCTAACATTGGGGATGTGGATTCTCTGCTTTGTTTCTTTTTTTCCCAGCACTTTGCAGCACCTGACATCTGCTGTCCTGCCTTCCATTGGAGTGGAGAAGCCTCGTGGACAGTGACACTGTGGGAAAGTGGGGTCTCTTTGGGTGGGAAACTTTGTGGGGACCATTCTGTGGTCTTTTTTTAATTTTTGTAGTTTGAAGCCCCACTCGTCCCACCGCCACTTGCCAGGAGCGGCATGGGAGTGCGGGGTCTTGGGGTTTTGTGCGGGCTGGGTGGGAAATGAGGCTGGGCGGGGGTGGGTGCTTGTAGGACTTGCGGGAGTGGGGTGGGGGAGCGGCGCTTGCGGCGGAGTAAGGTTTGTTTTTGTTTTTTTACTTGGAAGCGCCGCTCGTCCGAGCCGCTTGCCAGGATGCGGAGCTGAGCCAGAAGGAGCTAAAATGTATTTTCCCCAGGCTGGCTCGGAGACTCCGCTGGCTCGGGGGAAGGGCCAACTTCGGATTGCACTTAGTGAGGAGGGGGCAGGCTCGGCCCCTTGGCCCTCCGACCCCCTCCGAACTGGCTGATCTCGGCCTGAATTGCCGTTCGGGAGGGGCCGAACCGCCAACCCTACCAACCGGGAGAATTATCCCGTTTTCTACCTTCGCTAACCAGCCACATAGGAAACAACAGGACTTTATGATTTTTGGATCTAATGGAATTTCTAACAGAAAAGCAGACCCAATTAGTAACCCCCTCTCGGCACACACAAATAATTAGTAACCCACTCTGGGGAACTGGTGAGAACCTGCTGGATCCCACCTCTGATGGTGGGGCATTCTGGGGTATGTGGGGGCGTGGCAGGGGCATAGAGCACGTGTGTGCCCCAGGCTCAGTTTCCCTTTGCTCCAGCCCTGGCCCCCTGCATTGTGGAATGCCCTCTCTCCAGAGGATTAATATAATATAAATAAATATATCCACTGGGCTTCATGTTGTAATAATATTCTTTTGACATCCACTGTTTCTCCAGAATAAAAACAATGTATATATAGTACCAAAAATTTGAAATCTCTTTTAGAATTATTTTTTTCAGTGAAATGTTTGGTCTTCTCTTTTTGTTCTTAAAACATTTCATTGGAAAAAATAATTCTGAAATAGATTTCAAATTTTTGGTACTGTATATACATAGTTGTTTTTTTTCTGGAGAAACAGTGGATGTCAAAAGAATATTATTACAACATGAAGCCAAGTGGATATATTTATTAGATAGTTATCATGTAGGTCTTAACAAAGAACTAGATTTGAGTTGTTACTTGTAAATGTTGGCACTTTAAGAAAATTTCAGACACCTGGATCTTATTACCTATCTTCACTATAAAAATTCATGGTATGTTCACATTACTAAGAGTACTTTCGGTCTATGCAAGTGTTCAAACTGACTAAGATGTAGGGGGAAAGCCGACAGGAGCTGAGGTGACTTCGGTTCGGAATACAGAGTCCATGGGGATGCAGACAGAGAGGGAGGTTTTTCTAAATCAACCACATACAAGCAAGGAGCATAGCAATGTGATAAGTGATAGTGTCTACAAAAGGCTAGAGGGCAAAACACATAAATCCCAGGTTAGGGACAGAGACAGAGTATACAAGTGTCTCTATGCTAATAGTAGAAGCATTCGACCTAAAATGGGGGAGCTGGAGTACAGTGTTTTGAAGGAGGGACACATTGATATAGTGGAGCATCACAGAGACATGGTGGAATGAGGAGAACCAGTGGGATGCTGTTATCCCAGGTTACAGGCTCTACAGGAAGGATAGGACAGGGCTTATTGGGGGTGGGGTGGCCCTCTACATCAAAGAGAGCATAGTGTCACATAAAATAGACAATGCAGGGGGAGCTGATTCCTCTACAGAAGCACTGTGGATATCAATACCAGGGGTGAAGCTTAGTTTAACATTAGGAATATATTATCATCCCCCTGACCAAAGCGCACAAGAGGATTCTGAGATGGAAAAGAAATTAGAGAGGCCAACAAAAGCAAAAATGTTGTGGTAATGGGCGATTTTAACTATCCCCATATAAACTGGAAAAATGCATGTTCAGGTCATAGTAAGGAGAGAACATTCCTGGATATGCTAAATGTCTGTGGCTTAGAGCAGATGGTTGTAGAACCAACCAGGGGAGATGTGATCCTAGATCTAATTCTATGTGGGACCCAGGACCTGGTGCGGGAAGTCAGTGTTGTTGAGCCGATAGGGAACAGCGACCACAATGCTGTCAGATTCCAGTATCTCGCCACCACAATGCTTTCTAGATTCAGTACTCTCTGCATGCTTAACAAGTGACAACTACTAATGTAGTTACATTTGCCTTCAGAAAGGGAAATTTCTCAAAGATGAAAGGGGATAGTGTGCAGGAAGCTGAAAGGGGAAAATCAAGAGGGGCAAAAATGTCCAAAGGTGCTTTGGAGGTTATTTAAAAAAACACAGTCTTAAAAGCTCAGCTGGAATGTGTGTCCATGCAGGTTAGGAAAGGCAGCACCCAGTCCAAAAGAAAGCCACCTATGGTTAACAAGGAGAGGTTGAGGAAATTATAGGGAAAAAGAAGATGTCTTTTAGGAAATGGAAATCAACCCAACTTTGGCTGATGAAGAATACCAGAGAGGGAACACAAATGGTGGCAAAAGAGAAGCAAGTTAGCTGTAAGGGAGGCAAAAAAAGGATTATGAGGAACGCATGGCTATGAACATCAAGACCAGCAACAAACAGTTCTTCAAGTACATCAAAAGCAGGAAGCCAGCAAGGGAAGCGGTAGGCCCGTTAGATGACAAAGGAACAAAGGGTGTGCTAAAAGATGGCAGGGAGATTGCAGAGAAGCTGAATGAATTCTTTGCATCTGTCTTCACCCAAGAGGAGGTGAGGAACATTCCTGCACCTGAACCAAGCTTCTTAGGAGGCGAATCCGAGGAACTAGCGAAGATAGTGGTAGACAAGGAAGAAGTTCTGGCAGCCATTGATAAACTAAATGTTACCAAATCCCCTGGCCCAGATTGCATTCACCCAAGAGTTCTTAAAGAGCTCAAGCATGAAATTGCTGATCTTCTCACTTTAATATGCAACTTATCCCTGAAATCAGGCTCCATCCCTGAAGACTGGAAGATGGCCAATGTCACACCAATCTTTAAGAAAGGATCTAGGGGGGACCCGGGAAATTACAGGCCAGTCAGTTTGACATCTGTTCCTGGTAAATTAGTAGAATCTCCCCCACCCCCCCCCCCCCCCTCCCCCCCCCCCCCCCCCCCTCCAACCCTTACCACCCCCCTCCCCCCCCCCCCACCCCCCCCCCCCCCCCCCCCCCCACCCCCCCCCCCCCCCACCCCCCCCCCCCCCCACCCCCCCCCCCCCCCACCCCCCCCCCCCCCCACCCCCCCCCCCCCCCACCCCCCCCCCCCCCCACCCCCCCCCCCCCCCACCCCCCCCCCCCCCCACCCCCCCCCCCCCCCACCCCCCCCCCCCCCCACCCCCCCCCCCCCCCACCCCCCCCCCCCCCCACCCCCCCCCCCCCCCACCCCCCCCCCCCCCCACCCCCCCCCCCCCCCACCCCCCCCCCCCCCCACCCCCCCCCCCCCCCACCCCCCCCCCCCCCCACCCCCCCCCCCCCCCACCCCCCCCCCCCCCCACCCCCCCCCCCCCCCACCCCCCCCCCCCCCCACCCCCCCCCCCCCCCACCCCCCCCCCCCCCCACCCCCCCCCCCCCCCACCCCCCCCCCCCCCCACCCCCCCCCCCCCCCACCCCCCCCCCCCCCCACCCCCCCCCCCCCCCACCCCCCCCCCCCCCCACCCCCCCCCCCCCCCACCCCCCCCCCCCCCCACCCCCCCCCCCCCCCACCCCCCCCCCCCCCCACCCCCCCCCCCCCCCACCCCCCCCCCCCCCCACCCCCCCCCCCCCCCACCCCCCCCCCCCCCCACCCCCCCCCCCCCCCACCCCCCCCCCCCCCCACCCCCCCCCCCCCCCACCCCCCCCCCCCCCCACCCCCCCCCCCCCCCACCCCCCCCCCCCCCCACCCCCCCCCCCCCCCACCCCCCCCCCCCCCCACCCCCCCCCCCCCCCACCCCCCCCCCCCCCCACCCCCCCCCCCCCCCACCCCCCCCCCCCCCCACCCCCCCCCCCCCCCACCCCCCCCCCCCCCCACCCCCCCCCCCCCCCACCCCCCCCCCCCCCCACCCCCCCCCCCCCCCACCCCCCCCCCCCCCCACCCCCCCCCCCCCCCACCCCCCCCCCCCCCCACCCCCCCCCCCCCCCACCCCCCCCCCCCCCCACCCCCCCCCCCCCCCACCCCCCCCCCCCCCCACCCCCCCCCCCCCCCACCCCCCCCCCCCCCCACCCCCCCCCCCCCCCACCCCCCCCCCCCCCCACCCCCCCCCCCCCCCACCCCCCCCCCCCCCCACCCCCCCCCCCCCCCACCCCCCCCCCCCCCCACCCCCCCCCCCCCCCACCCCCCCCCCCCCCCACCCCCCCCCCCCCCCACCCCCCCCCCCCCCCACCCCCCCCCCCCCCCACCCCCCCCCCCCCCCACCCCCCCCCCCCCCCACCCCCCCCCCCCCCCACCCCCCCCCCCCCCCACCCCCCCCCCCCCCCACCCCCCCCCCCCCCCACCCCCCCCCCCCCCCACCCCCCCCCCCCCCCACCCCCCCCCCCCCCCACCCCCCCCCCCCCCCACCCCCCCCCCCCCCCACCCCCCCCCCCCCCCACCCCCCCCCCCCCCCACCCCCCCCCCCCCCCACCCCCCCCCCCCCCCACCCCCCCCCCCCCCCACCCCCCCCCCCCCCCACCCCCCCCCCCCCCCACCCCCCCCCCCCCCCACCCCCCCCCCCCCCCACCCCCCCCCCCCCCCACCCCCCCCCCCCCCCACCCCCCCCCCCCCCCACCCCCCCCCCCCCCCACCCCCCCCCCCCCCCACCCCCCCCCCCCCCCACCCCCCCCCCCCCCCACCCCCCCCCCCCCCCACCCCCCCCCCCCCCCACCCCCCCCCCCCCCCACCCCCCCCCCCCCCCACCCCCCCCCCCCCCCACCCCCCCCCCCCCCCACCCCCCCCCCCCCCCACCCCCCCCCCCCCCCACCCCCCCCCCCCCCCACCCCCCCCCCCCCCCACCCCCCCCCCCCCCCACCCCCCCCCCCCCCCACCCCCCCCCCCCCCCACCCCCCCCCCCCCCCACCCCCCCCCCCCCCCACCCCCCCCCCCCCCCACCCCCCCCCCCCCCCACCCCCCCCCCCCCCCACCCCCCCCCCCCCCCACCCCCCCCCCCCCCCACCCCCCCCCCCCCCCACCCCCCCCCCCCCCCACCCCCCCCCCCCCCCACCCCCCCCCCCCCCCACCCCCCCCCCCCCCCACCCCCCCCCCCCCCCACCCCCCCCCCCCCCCACCCCCCCCCCCCCCCACCCCCCCCCCCCCCCACCCCCCCCCCCCCCCACCCCCCCCCCCCCCCACCCCCCCCCCCCCCCACCCCCCCCCCCCCCCACCCCCCCCCCCCCCCACCCCCCCCCCCCCCCACCCCCCCCCCCCCCCACCCCCCCCCCCCCCCACCCCCCCCCCCCCCCACCCCCCCCCCCCCCCACCCCCCCCCCCCCCCACCCCCCCCCCCCCCCACCCCCCCCCCCCCCCACCCCCCCCCCCCCCCACCCCCCCCCCCCCCCACCCCCCCCCCCCCCCACCCCCCCCCCCCCCCACCCCCCCCCCCCCCCACCCCCCCCCCCCCCCACCCCCCCCCCCCCCCACCCCCCCCCCCCCCCACCCCCCCCCCCCCCCACCCCCCCCCCCCCCCACCCCCCCCCCCCCCCACCCCCCCCCCCCCCCACCCCCCCCCCCCCCCACCCCCCCCCCCCCCCACCCCCCCCCCCCCCCACCCCCCCCCCCCCCCACCCCCCCCCCCCCCCACCCCCCCCCCCCCCCACCCCCCCCCCCCCCCACCCCCCCCCCCCCCCACCCCCCCCCCCCCCCACCCCCCCCCCCCCCCACCCCCCCCCCCCCCCACCCCCCCCCCCCCCCACCCCCCCCCCCCCCCACCCCCCCCCCCCCCCACCCCCCCCCCCCCCCACCCCCCCCCCCCCCCACCCCCCCCCCCCCCCACCCCCCCCCCCCCCCACCCCCCCCCCCCCCCACCCCCCCCCCCCCCCACCCCCCCCCCCCCCCACCCCCCCCCCCCCCCACCCCCCCCCCCCCCCACCCCCCCCCCCCCCCACCCCCCCCCCCCCCCACCCCCCCCCCCCCCCACCCCCCCCCCCCCCCACCCCCCCCCCCCCCCACCCCCCCCCCCCCCCACCCCCCCCCCCCCCCACCCCCCCCCCCCCCCACCCCCCCCCCCCCCCACCCCCCCCCCCCCCCACCCCCCCCCCCCCCCACCCCCCCCCCCCCCCACCCCCCCCCCCCCCCACCCCCCCCCCCCCCCACCCCCCCCCCCCCCCACCCCCCCCCCCCCCCACCCCCCCCCCCCCCCACCCCCCCCCCCCCCCACCCCCCCCCCCCCCCACCCCCCCCCCCCCCCACCCCCCCCCCCCCCCACCCCCCCCCCCCCCCACCCCCCCCCCCCCCCACCCCCCCCCCCCCCCACCCCCCCCCCCCCCCACCCCCCCCCCCCCCCACCCCCCCCCCCCCCCACCCCCCCCCCCCCCCACCCCCCCCCCCCCCCACCCCCCCCCCCCCCCACCCCCCCCCCCCCCCACCCCCCCCCCCCCCCACCCCCCCCCCCCCCCACCCCCCCCCCCCCCCACCCCCCCCCCCCCCCACCCCCCCCCCCCCCCACCCCCCCCCCCCCCCACCCCCCCCCCCCCCCACCCCCCCCCCCCCCCACCCCCCCCCCCCCCCACCCCCCCCCCCCCCCACCCCCCCCCCCCCCCACCCCCCCCCCCCCCCACCCCCCCCCCCCCCCACCCCCCCCCCCCCCCACCCCCCCCCCCCCCCACCCCCCCCCCCCCCCACCCCCCCCCCCCCCCACCCCCCCCCCCCCCCACCCCCCCCCCCCCCCACCCCCCCCCCCCCCCACCCCCCCCCCCCCCCACCCCCCCCCCCCCCCACCCCCCCCCCCCCCCACCCCCCCCCCCCCCCACCCCCCCCCCCCCCCACCCCCCCCCCCCCCCACCCCCCCCCCCCCCCACCCCCCCCCCCCCCCACCCCCCCCCCCCCCCACCCCCCCCCCCCCCCACCCCCCCCCCCCCCCACCCCCCCCCCCCCCCACCCCCCCCCCCCCCCACCCCCCCCCCCCCCCACCCCCCCCCCCCCCCACCCCCCCCCCCCCCCACCCCCCCCCCCCCCCACCCCCCCCCCCCCCCACCCCCCCCCCCCCCCACCCCCCCCCCCCCCCACCCCCCCCCCCCCCCACCCCCCCCCCCCCCCACCCCCCCCCCCCCCCACCCCCCCCCCCCCCCACCCCCCCCCCCCCCCACCCCCCCCCCCCCCCACCCCCCCCCCCCCCCACCCCCCCCCCCCCCCACCCCCCCCCCCCCCCACCCCCCCCCCCCCCCACCCCCCCCCCCCCCCACCCCCCCCCCCCCCCACCCCCCCCCCCCCCCACCCCCCCCCCCCCCCACCCCCCCCCCCCCCCACCCCCCCCCCCCCCCACCCCCCCCCCCCCCCACCCCCCCCCCCCCCCACCCCCCCCCCCCCCCACCCCCCCCCCCCCCCACCCCCCCCCCCCCCCACCCCCCCCCCCCCCCACCCCCCCCCCCCCCCACCCCCCCCCCCCCCCACCCCCCCCCCCCCCCACCCCCCCCCCCCCCCACCCCCCCCCCCCCCCACCCCCCCCCCCCCCCACCCCCCCCCCCCCCCACCCCCCCCCCCCCCCACCCCCCCCCCCCCCCACCCCCCCCCCCCCCCACCCCCCCCCCCCCCCACCCCCCCCCCCCCCCACCCCCCCCCCCCCCCACCCCCCCCCCCCCCCACCCCCCCCCCCCCCCACCCCCCCCCCCCCCCACCCCCCCCCCCCCCCACCCCCCCCCCCCCCCACCCCCCCCCCCCCCCACCCCCCCCCCCCCCCACCCCCCCCCCCCCCCACCCCCCCCCCCCCCCACCCCCCCCCCCCCCCACCCCCCCCCCCCCCCACCCCCCCCCCCCCCCACCCCCCCCCCCCCCCACCCCCCCCCCCCCCCACCCCCCCCCCCCCCCACCCCCCCCCCCCCCCACCCCCCCCCCCCCCCACCCCCCCCCCCCCCCACCCCCCCCCCCCCCCACCCCCCCCCCCCCCCACCCCCCCCCCCCCCCACCCCCCCCCCCCCCCACCCCCCCCCCCCCCCACCCCCCCCCCCCCCCACCCCCCCCCCCCCCCACCCCCCCCCCCCCCCACCCCCCCCCCCCCCCACCCCCCCCCCCCCCCACCCCCCCCCCCCCCCACCCCCCCCCCCCCCCACCCCCCCCCCCCCCCACCCCCCCCCCCCCCCACCCCCCCCCCCCCCCACCCCCCCCCCCCCCCACCCCCCCCCCCCCCCACCCCCCCCCCCCCCCACCCCCCCCCCCCCCCACCCCCCCCCCCCCCCACCCCCCCCCCCCCCCACCCCCCCCCCCCCCCACCCCCCCCCCCCCCCACCCCCCCCCCCCCCCACCCCCCCCCCCCCCCACCCCCCCCCCCCCCCACCCCCCCCCCCCCCCACCCCCCCCCCCCCCCACCCCCCCCCCCCCCCACCCCCCCCCCCCCCCACCCCCCCCCCCCCCCACCCCCCCCCCCCCCCACCCCCCCCCCCCCCCACCCCCCCCCCCCCCCACCCCCCCCCCCCCCCACCCCCCCCCCCCCCCACCCCCCCCCCCCCCCACCCCCCCCCCCCCCCACCCCCCCCCCCCCCCACCCCCCCCCCCCCCCACCCCCCCCCCCCCCCACCCCCCCCCCCCCCCACCCCCCCCCCCCCCCACCCCCCCCCCCCCCCACCCCCCCCCCCCCCCACCCCCCCCCCCCCCCACCCCCCCCCCCCCCCACCCCCCCCCCCCCCCACCCCCCCCCCCCCCCACCCCCCCCCCCCCCCACCCCCCCCCCCCCCCACCCCCCCCCCCCCCCACCCCCCCCCCCCCCCACCCCCCCCCCCCCCCACCCCCCCCCCCCCCCACCCCCCCCCCCCCCCACCCCCCCCCCCCCCCACCCCCCCCCCCCCCCACCCCCCCCCCCCCCCACCCCCCCCCCCCCCCACCCCCCCCCCCCCCCACCCCCCCCCCCCCCCACCCCCCCCCCCCCCCACCCCCCCCCCCCCCCACCCCCCCCCCCCCCCACCCCCCCCCCCCCCCACCCCCCCCCCCCCCCACCCCCCCCCCCCCCCACCCCCCCCCCCCCCCACCCCCCCCCCCCCCCACCCCCCCCCCCCCCCACCCCCCCCCCCCCCCACCCCCCCCCCCCCCCACCCCCCCCCCCCCCCACCCCCCCCCCCCCCCACCCCCCCCCCCCCCCACCCCCCCCCCCCCCCACCCCCCCCCCCCCCCACCCCCCCCCCCCCCCACCCCCCCCCCCCCCCACCCCCCCCCCCCCCCACCCCCCCCCCCCCCCACCCCCCCCCCCCCCCACCCCCCCCCCCCCCCACCCCCCCCCCCCCCCACCCCCCCCCCCCCCCACCCCCCCCCCCCCCCACCCCCCCCCCCCCCCACCCCCCCCCCCCCCCACCCCCCCCCCCCCCCACCCCCCCCCCCCCCCACCCCCCCCCCCCCCCACCCCCCCCCCCCCCCACCCCCCCCCCCCCCCACCCCCCCCCCCCCCCACCCCCCCCCCCCCCCACCCCCCCCCCCCCCCACCCCCCCCCCCCCCCACCCCCCCCCCCCCCCACCCCCCCCCCCCCCCACCCCCCCCCCCCCCCACCCCCCCCCCCCCCCACCCCCCCCCCCCCCCACCCCCCCCCCCCCCCACCCCCCCCCCCCCCCACCCCCCCCCCCCCCCACCCCCCCCCCCCCCCACCCCCCCCCCCCCCCACCCCCCCCCCCCCCCACCCCCCCCCCCCCCCACCCCCCCCCCCCCCCACCCCCCCCCCCCCCCACCCCCCCCCCCCCCCACCCCCCCCCCCCCCCACCCCCCCCCCCCCCCACCCCCCCCCCCCCCCACCCCCCCCCCCCCCCACCCCCCCCCCCCCCCACCCCCCCCCCCCCCCACCCCCCCCCCCCCCCACCCCCCCCCCCCCCCACCCCCCCCCCCCCCCACCCCCCCCCCCCCCCACCCCCCCCCCCCCCCACCCCCCCCCCCCCCCACCCCCCCCCCCCCCCACCCCCCCCCCCCCCCACCCCCCCCCCCCCCCACCCCCCCCCCCCCCCACCCCCCCCCCCCCCCACCCCCCCCCCCCCCCACCCCCCCCCCCCCCCACCCCCCCCCCCCCCCACCCCCCCCCCCCCCCACCCCCCCCCCCCCCCACCCCCCCCCCCCCCCACCCCCCCCCCCCCCCACCCCCCCCCCCCCCCACCCCCCCCCCCCCCCACCCCCCCCCCCCCCCACCCCCCCCCCCCCCCACCCCCCCCCCCCCCCACCCCCCCCCCCCCCCACCCCCCCCCCCCCCCACCCCCCCCCCCCCCCACCCCCCCCCCCCCCCACCCCCCCCCCCCCCCACCCCCCCCCCCCCCCACCCCCCCCCCCCCCCACCCCCCCCCCCCCCCACCCCCCCCCCCCCCCACCCCCCCCCCCCCCCACCCCCCCCCCCCCCCACCCCCCCCCCCCCCCACCCCCCCCCCCCCCCACCCCCCCCCCCCCCCACCCCCCCCCCCCCCCACCCCCCCCCCCCCCCACCCCCCCCCCCCCCCACCCCCCCCCCCCCCCACCCCCCCCCCCCCCCACCCCCCCCCCCCCCCACCCCCCCCCCCCCCCACCCCCCCCCCCCCCCACCCCCCCCCCCCCCCACCCCCCCCCCCCCCCACCCCCCCCCCCCCCCACCCCCCCCCCCCCCCACCCCCCCCCCCCCCCACCCCCCCCCCCCCCCACCCCCCCCCCCCCCCACCCCCCCCCCCCCCCACCCCCCCCCCCCCCCACCCCCCCCCCCCCCCACCCCCCCCCCCCCCCACCCCCCCCCCCCCCCACCCCCCCCCCCCCCCACCCCCCCCCCCCCCCACCCCCCCCCCCCCCCACCCCCCCCCCCCCCCACCCCCCCCCCCCCCCACCCCCCCCCCCCCCCACCCCCCCCCCCCCCCACCCCCCCCCCCCCCCACCCCCCCCCCCCCCCACCCCCCCCCCCCCCCACCCCCCCCCCCCCCCACCCCCCCCCCCCCCCACCCCCCCCCCCCCCCACCCCCCCCCCCCCCCACCCCCCCCCCCCCCCACCCCCCCCCCCCCCCACCCCCCCCCCCCCCCACCCCCCCCCCCCCCCACCCCCCCCCCCCCCCACCCCCCCCCCCCCCCACCCCCCCCCCCCCCCACCCCCCCCCCCCCCCACCCCCCCCCCCCCCCACCCCCCCCCCCCCCCACCCCCCCCCCCCCCCACCCCCCCCCCCCCCCACCCCCCCCCCCCCCCACCCCCCCCCCCCCCCACCCCCCCCCCCCCCCACCCCCCCCCCCCCCCACCCCCCCCCCCCCCCACCCCCCCCCCCCCCCACCCCCCCCCCCCCCCACCCCCCCCCCCCCCCACCCCCCCCCCCCCCCACCCCCCCCCCCCCCCACCCCCCCCCCCCCCCACCCCCCCCCCCCCCCACCCCCCCCCCCCCCCACCCCCCCCCCCCCCCACCCCCCCCCCCCCCCACCCCCCCCCCCCCCCACCCCCCCCCCCCCCCACCCCCCCCCCCCCCCACCCCCCCCCCCCCCCACCCCCCCCCCCCCCCACCCCCCCCCCCCCCCACCCCCCCCCCCCCCCACCCCCCCCCCCCCCCACCCCCCCCCCCCCCCACCCCCCCCCCCCCCCACCCCCCCCCCCCCCCACCCCCCCCCCCCCCCACCCCCCCCCCCCCCCACCCCCCCCCCCCCCCACCCCCCCCCCCCCCCACCCCCCCCCCCCCCCACCCCCCCCCCCCCCCACCCCCCCCCCCCCCCACCCCCCCCCCCCCCCACCCCCCCCCCCCCCCACCCCCCCCCCCCCCCACCCCCCCCCCCCCCCACCCCCCCCCCCCCCCACCCCCCCCCCCCCCCACCCCCCCCCCCCCCCACCCCCCCCCCCCCCCACCCCCCCCCCCCCCCACCCCCCCCCCCCCCCACCCCCCCCCCCCCCCACCCCCCCCCCCCCCCACCCCCCCCCCCCCCCACCCCCCCCCCCCCCCACCCCCCCCCCCCCCCACCCCCCCCCCCCCCCACCCCCCCCCCCCCCCACCCCCCCCCCCCCCCACCCCCCCCCCCCCCCACCCCCCCCCCCCCCCACCCCCCCCCCCCCCCACCCCCCCCCCCCCCCACCCCCCCCCCCCCCCACCCCCCCCCCCCCCCACCCCCCCCCCCCCCCACCCCCCCCCCCCCCCACCCCCCCCCCCCCCCACCCCCCCCCCCCCCCACCCCCCCCCCCCCCCACCCCCCCCCCCCCCCACCCCCCCCCCCCCCCACCCCCCCCCCCCCCCACCCCCCCCCCCCCCCACCCCCCCCCCCCCCCACCCCCCCCCCCCCCCACCCCCCCCCCCCCCCACCCCCCCCCCCCCCCACCCCCCCCCCCCCCCACCCCCCCCCCCCCCCACCCCCCCCCCCCCCCACCCCCCCCCCCCCCCACCCCCCCCCCCCCCCACCCCCCCCCCCCCCCACCCCCCCCCCCCCCCACCCCCCCCCCCCCCCACCCCCCCCCCCCCCCACCCCCCCCCCCCCCCACCCCCCCCCCCCCCCACCCCCCCCCCCCCCCACCCCCCCCCCCCCCCACCCCCCCCCCCCCCCACCCCCCCCCCCCCCCACCCCCCCCCCCCCCCACCCCCCCCCCCCCCCACCCCCCCCCCCCCCCACCCCCCCCCCCCCCCACCCCCCCCCCCCCCCACCCCCCCCCCCCCCCACCCCCCCCCCCCCCCACCCCCCCCCCCCCCCACCCCCCCCCCCCCCCACCCCCCCCCGCCCCCACCCCCCCCCCCCCCCTCCCCCTCCCCCACCAGCCCCCCCCCCCCCCCCCCCCCCCCCTCCCCCCACCCCCTCCCCCCCCCCCCCACCCCACCCCACCCTCCACCCCCCTCCCCCCCCCCCCCTCCCCCCCCCCACCCCCCCCCCCCCCCCCTTCTCCCCCCGCACCCCCACCCCCCTACCTCCCTACCCACCTCCCCCTCCCCCCCACCCCCCCCCCCCCCCCCCCCCCCCCCCTCCCACCCTCCCCCCCTCCCTCCCTCCCCCCCCCCCACCCACCCCCCCCCCCCCCCCCCCCCCCCCCACCCCCCCCCATCTGTCTGTCTGTCTGTCTGTCTGTCTGTCTGTCTGTCTGTCTGTCTGTCTTGTCTGTCTGTCTGTCTGTCTGTCTGTCTGTCTGTCTGTTTGTAGACCGTCTCACCCCCGAGGGGCTCGAGACATGGCATTCACATCTATACACAAAGAAGAGGAAATGCCTCTTCCAAAACAGTGACTGCCAATAATAATTTTTGTAAACACACATATTACAATCAACATTTTTTTAAAAAAAGTCATCATCAAATATCGCATTGCATTAGCTCAAAAGCCAAAGCCAGCTATATATTTCCAACAGTGTAAAAAATAACAAATGCAATACTTATATACCACATTCAGAAATACATTTCCAGTGATTAAAAATGCTACGTAAGGTAGTCACATTTAAAAATTTTCAGTTTAATCCCTAGCTAATGGTATCCTGCAGATTTAACAGAAACAATTATCCATCTGGCATCAAGCTGCAATACTGCCGTCCAAGCTCTGCTTTTTAAAAAAATATATTTTTATTGTATAGTTTGAAATAATCATTCTATTTACATCTTTCTGATATAATTTCCAAACAATACATTTTCCCTTTTTTTTCCTCCCACCCTCCCCTAATATTATGTTTTACTTTTCTTTAACCAAACAGCAGTAAATTCATTCGTTGTTGTCTTCTTATCCATATTTCTTCTTTGACTCCCGTCATGTCCATCCAATTCCTCATGGGACTTTGTCCATTATCTTCATTATTTCATTCTGTTTCTTTTTCTTGCCATATGTTTTATTCTTTTGATAATATTTCAAAAAATGTCTAATGTCACTTGTTCCCATATATATTCCAACTCATTTCCTGAATCAGCTCCATTTTTCTTATCTTTCCATCCAAACGCTATCACTGCATGTATTGCTCGAATCAACGTTTTTTAGACATATTTCTACATTGTATATCTATTTTTTCATCATCAATTATTCCCATAAATAATAGATCATTTCTTAATTCCACTTTATTTTTCACCAATTTCTCTATCCATAGCAATGGCTTTTCCCAGAATCTTTTTTACTTCTTTGCATTCAATCCACATATGGCTATAATGTGCATCTTGGTCCCCACAGTGCCAACATTTTGGGGATAAACCGTTAACCATATATGCAAGTTGTTTGGGAGTTCTATACCATTTTAAAATCTCCGAGCTCTGCTTGAGTTCGATCCCAACGGAAGTCTGTTTCAATAAGCCAGCTCAAGGTCAATTCAGCCTTCCAGCGTGGTGCAGTAGTTAAACAGCAGGTGGACTCTAATCTTGAGAACCGAGTTTGATTCCCCACTCCTCCATATGAGCGGCAAACTCTTATCTGGGGAACCAAGTTCAATTCCCTGCTGCCCCACATGGAGCCTGCTGAGTGACCCTTGGTTAGTCAAGTGTTCTCTCTAAGTGCTCTCAGCCCCACATAGCTCACAAGGTGTCTGTTGTGAGGAGAGAAAGGGGAAGGATTTTTTAAGCCTCCTAGAGTCTCTCTACAGGAGAGAAAGGTGAGATATAAATCCAAACTCTTCTTCTTCAGATGGGCCCGGGAATTGTTCTGGATTCACCACTCATTTGTAGACGACCAAGGTTGATTCCGCACTTGCGTTATCGACCTAAGTTTGAGCTGCGTTCGACCTAAGTGCTCCGCACAACCACTGGGATCGATGTGGGTTTGTACCAGCTTCGCTCCGTGTAACGGTCACATTTCTGACTCCAGTTGGGAACTACTACTTTTTCAGGGAACCACGCTCGAACTCAGCTCCATTCCAGTAAAGTGTGGAATCTCTGGTGCCAGGAGTCCCCCATTCAGCCAATCACAGCTGAGTGTTTCGGGCATGCATACAGCTGGCCAATCAAAAAACGCCACCTTCGTCCCGCCATTCCTGTGGCAGTTTTTTAAATAACATGTGTGGGGATAGACGGAACATGGCCGTAGAACAGCAGCCAATCGGAACGGAGCGGCGAAGAGGCACAGGATGATTCCGCCCTCCGAGCTGGGATCAATCTGGTTGCAGTGGGGAACAACAATGGCTTCAACCTAGGTCAGTACACTTCTCAGGGAACTGGGTCAAACCTATTTTACTCATGTGCGGAATCGCCCAAAGATCAGTTTCCCAAGGGAACTGGAAGTGTTAGTGTGTGTGGGTCTTGGGGAGGGTGAAATTTGGGGAGGGGAGGGACCTCTTTGGTGTATGATACCATAGAGTTCACCTTACAAAGTAGCCATTTTTCTCCAGGGGAGCTGATCCCTGTAATTTGAAGCCAAGCTGTTATTCTGGGAAGTCTCCAAGTTGGCAATCTTAGCTCTGTGTTATCCCAACTGTCAGTATCTGCAGGTCTGCCATGCTCCCAACTGGGGCAGGGAAACCCAATCCCAGAGCTCCTATTTAAAAAAAAAATAACAAAAACAACAGACTCCCTTTCATCATGAATGTGAACATATTACTTCTGTTTTTTTTAATCTGTAGAGTTTCCAGGGATTCCTAGAGTTACCACTATCACCTCTGCATTTTTTTCCTGGAAGTGACATCATCATTGTCAACCCCACCATGTTCCTGCCCCCAATCCTTTCACTGGTTTCCAGGCTCAGTGATTTAAGTCAGTCCTGGTTTGAAATACCCTTTCCTTGCTTTCTAAAGACCGGTTGGCACAAAGATGTGGCGAACCCTGGTTTTTTTCACAGTATTCCTTGCCTGGCAAACGGATTACAGTGACTCTTATATTCATGCTGTGCAGCGTGAGGATGGATATGAAATTTGCTTTCCCCCCTCCAGGGAAACTGTTCAACAATAAGTTGACAGAGGACAGAACAAATGGAAAGGAACACGTGAAAAATCTAATAAATTTCTAGCTGACCTTCCTTGGAGAGAAATCTTCATAGAAGGAATGTGGTGCTTAATAATGAAAGAAAGATGGGGTGTGCCACTGAGCCGGCATATTAGGACATTTTATGTCGTAGGTCAATATTTATTCCACTATTGCCAGTTTTATTAAACACGTGCACACTATACTAATGTATAAACCCTTGCCATTAATATTCACTGTCAGTAGCTGGCATTACAGAGACAGTTTTTGAAGGCCTTGTTGCTCAGGGAACATTACACTTCACAGAGACACATTATTGGCAATAGGATTACATTACTGATAGTATACAAATCCAGCACAGACTGGGAATGAGAGTGTGGTGCTGGGTGCCTCATCTGATCCACTTCTCTGTTCTTTTTTATTTTTTAAAATTGTATTATGATAATATAAGTAACAGGCAGCCAGGGCCGGAGCTAGGGGAAACTGTACCTGGGTCAAGTGTGCACCTTGCACCCCTGCCATGCCCCCGGCCGCCCCCGCCATGGCATGAAACACCCCTCCATGCCCCTGCCTCACCCCCGCACCAGCACGCGCCCGGTACATCGCTCACCCTCCTGTCCCCTTGGCGTTACACCACTGCAAAGGCCCAGCTGCCTTCACAACAGCCTTCGCATCACCAGCCCCTATATTGGACCATTAATTTCATTTTGATGCTTAATGGCCAAGTGCTGAAAGCTTAGGGTTTAAGGGTTCTTATTCGGTGTAGGACAGATTGGAAGATTATTATTATTATTATTATTATTATTATTATTATTATTATTATTATTATTATTATTATTATTATTATTATTATTATTATTATTATTATTATTATTATTATAGATTTCACAGCTGCCAGATCTTTAGCTGGTTGTTGGCCTTCATTACAATTCGAGCCTCGCAGAGGCCACAAAGGAAGTTAATGTATCGTATCGATATTTATCTGCCCGGATCCCAACAGGGCTGCCTTCTGACTTTGACAGATGTTAATTTTGTCAATTCTCAGCTGTTTCAAGTACTGCGCTAGCGTTTTGGGATGGCGTGGCCGTGCCGATTACCACTGGGGCGACCTCAGCTGGTTTGTGCCACCAGACACTGGCTTCGATTTTCAAATCGCGGTATCTAGTGACCTTCTCGTGTTCTTTTTCAATGACCCTGCTGTCATCGGGGACTGCTATTATAATTATTATAATTATTATAATTTTGCTAGCCAAGTAGATTCTTTAGCTTGTTGTTGGCCTTTCATTACAATTCACATTCTCACCCAGAGGCCTAGGAAGTTGTGGTAATGTATCGCATCGATTTGTGCGATCTGTGCAGGGCCGCCTCTGGTCCTTGACATGTGATGTTAATTTTGTCAATTCCCGCATGTTTCAAGTACTGCCTCCTAGAGCTTTGGATGGCTTCAGCGCAATGATTACCACTGGACAATTTCATTGGTTTCCGTTAAGTAGTATACCAGCCTGAGCCAAATCATGTGTATCTAGTGACCTCGGTTCTTTCTAACGACCTCTGCTGTCATCGGGATCAAGCATAATTTGCTATAATTATTTATGAATTATAATTATTATCATTATCATTATCATTATCATTATCATTATCATTATCATTATCATTATTATTATTATTATTATTATTATTATTATTATTATTATTATTATTATTATTATTATTATTTAATTTTGTTTAATATCACAGGTTCCAGTTCTTAAGCTGGTTGTTGGCCTTACATTACAATTTGAACCTCACCCAGAGGCCTAGGAAGCTGTAATGTATCAGCGTAGTATTCATGCAGATCCCAGCAAGCAAGTTTTCTAAGAGCTATTTTCCAGGTCCCAAATTGTGTGCCTAATGCAGTACTCTTTTTGGAAGCAAGAGAATATCCATTACCTACAAAAGCTTGTTTATCTGCTATAAAATGATGATGACAAGTTTTTGTTTTTCCGAAGGTTACCAGTTTATCGCATTACCAGTTTTCCGAAGGTTACCAGTTTATCTGTCTTTTGAATCCTTCTCTAGCAATTGGTGGAAATTGATTGAAAAGGAAGTCACGATGTTTGGGCTTTCTCTGAACTTTTTATCCTGCTTAGGATATGAGATGGCAATATAAGGGAAGTAAAAAGTATAGAACATGTTCTCCTGCACTGCCCGCTCTATAAAGACCTTAGATCTCAGTATATAACTCCGATCTTATTAGCCTTACTTGGAAGATCTGAAGAATCTAACACTTGCAAATTCTTCCTGGGAGATAAGGGCCCATTTTGTCAAATTCTGCTTTTGACAACCAGGGCAATTACAGTGTGCACTGAGTGTAGTGGCACGTGCAAACAATAAATTGCAACGCACCTATGCATAAAGTTAGTATACCTGCTTTGCGATAATAGCAAAATACTAACATGCGGAGCACATATACAAACAGCAACCATTCACTGTGCATACAGAAACAATGGCTCATTCCGCACATGCAGAATAATGCACTTTCAAACTGCTTTCAGTGCTCTTTGAAGCTGTGCGGAATAGCAAAATCCACTTGCAAACAGTTGTGAAAGTGGTTTGAAAACGCATTATTTTGCGTGTGCAGAAGGGGCCAATGACTTGCAAATTTACATATGTCAGAAAACAGGTAAGGTCGAAGAAGGTCTGGTTAGCAAAAGAAAACCAATTGCACCAATGATAATATTTCAGACAATTATACCAAAAGGCAGCAATTACATAGTTGTGTGAAGAATAAAAATCTGCCTTCAGAAGCCAACGGAAAGTGCTACAAACCTGTTTAGTTCTTTTCTGTGCTTCTTCAAGGCTCTTCCCAAGCGAATGCCGTAGCAATGCTTTGAATTGTCCCATCTTCACGACTCAAGATGAGACTCGAGTTCACCCCAATGTTCATAACAGAACCAGTAGAAAAAAAAGACAGTCATCTCTGTATGACAAGTTCATGCGTATACTGTGATTATTTCATTTTACTATTTACCATGATTTGGTATTGAAATACATATTGACTGGCTGACTTCCAATCACCTTAGGTGTAATGCCCTGCCTTCTTCCTTTAGCCTTGGATGCCACCTTGGAATCCCACATAAAGAAAGGAAATGCCCGTGTGGCATGGGTTCTGTGGAAACGGTATCTCATATGCTGTTGGATTGTCCTTTTTATGAGATAGGTAGGAAGAAGCACATAATCCCCTTCCTGCATGGAAGTGAAGGCATTACAGATAAACAGAAGGTTATATATCTTTTAAACTACGAGCTGTTGGAAGCGGGGGCTAAATTTTTAAATGCTGTTATTTTAACCCGTCAGAAGTTGTAAAGGCTGTTATTATCTTGCAATGTCAATGTTAAACTATTTATATGCCATTAAAGGTATTCGAAATCGAAATCGAATCGACTGGCTGACTTCCATAGTTTCTTGGATGTCCCATCCTGTTGATCGCACGGATTCGCTCTGTGTAATCCACCTGGAGTCCCAGCGGAAAAGGCAGATTATAAATAATGCGAACAATGGTTTCATTGAGTTATGGCTGGAAAATATGTGGAGCTTTGGAGTGGGGGGTGGAGGGGCTGGGGAGGGCAGGGTTGGAGGGGAGGGAACTGAGCATGGTACAGTGCTATAGAGTCACCCTCCAAAGCCGCCATTTTATCCAGGGAAGCTGATCTCTATTGCCTGGAGAGCAACTGTAATCGATATCAAAAGTGTGAAGTGTCACCAGCCGTTTGGCAACCCTACACTGAATCAAACCTAGGTTTGATTCCCCACTCCCCCACTTGAGCAGTGGACTCTAATCGAGACAGCCAGGTTTGATTCCCTACTCACCCTCACGAAGCCCGCTGGGTGACTTTGGGCTAGTCACAGTTCTATTTGAACACTCTCAGCCCACCTACCTCACAAGGTTCTTGTTCTTATGTTCTTCTTATAAGGATGATTGAGGGACTGGAGCACCTTCCCTATGAGGAGAGGCTGCAGCGTTTGGGACTCTTTAGTTTGGAGAGGAGACGTCTGAGGGGGGACATGATTGAAGTCTATAAAATTATGCATGGGGTAGAAAATGTTGACAGAGAGAAATTTTTCTCTCTTTCTCCCAATACTAGAACCAGGGGGCATTCATTGAAAATGCTGGGGGGAAGAATTAGGACTAATAAAAGGAAACACTTCTTCACGCAACGTGTGATTGGTGTTTGGAATATGCTGCCACAGGAGGTGGTGATGGCCACTAACCTGGATAGCTTTAAAAGGGGCTTGGACAGATTTATGGAGGAGAAGTTGATCTATGGCTACCAATCTTGATCCTCTGAAGATGCCAGCCACAGATGCAGGCGAAACGTCAGGAGAGAATGCTGCTAGAACACTGCCATACAGCCCGGAAACCACACAGCACCCAAATCTTGATCCTCCTTGATCTGAGATTGCAAATGCCTTAGCAGACCAGGTGATCAGGAGCAACAGCCGCAGAAGGCCATTGCTTTCACATCCTGCATGTGAGCTCCCAAAAACTCCTGGTAGGCCACTGCGAGTAGCAGAGAGCTGGACTAGCTGGACTCTGGTCTGATCCAGCTGGCTTGTTCTTAAGGTGTCTGTTGTGGGGAGAGGAAGGGAAGAAGTTCATAAGTCACTTGAAGACTCCTTGATGGTTGAGAAAAGGGGGGATCTAAAACCCACTCTTCTCCTTCTTCTCTTTCAATTCCTTCTCCTCCTCGCCCCCTCCTGCTCCCGCTCGTCTCCTTTCCGTGGTGCTAAGCGAGAGCTGCCATTCCGATGACTCAGAACCCAAGATTTCTTATGCCATTTCAATGTTCATAATGGGCACTCAATCACAGACGCAGCTGCAAGGATACCGGTTAACATGTAACGATTCCACTAAGTACCTCGGAGAAAAGAGCCTCAAATGGCCCTTAGCACTCTCCCGTCCCCATTGGCTAACTACAAATCATTTGCCGTGCCATAGCGCAAGGCTAGAAGTTTTTTTTTTTTAAAAAAATGAATACATCAGTAATTTCTTTTTGACAGTGATTTGACACCCGGCTGATGGAAGGAGCTAACACCCTGACCTCCAGACTGTACGTTCTTCTTAGAGAGAGATTCGCTTGACGCACCCACGAGAATTCGAATTCCTGCTAATAGCAGACAGTGGGGTGTAGGATAGAATTACGGCCGAGCAGAAATGCTCTCTCAATTAATTTCCCATCACATTGAAGCCATTATCATGCGAGGCCATCTACAGAAATGGGGTTGGGGGGGGGGAGAGAAAGAAAAACCCCGTGCTTTTGACAGGACTGCTACCTAACCACATTATGCCACAGCACAATTACAGCACGTCGTCCACATCTGACATGCCAATGAAACATTGATGCTATTGATTTCCCGGCTACTTTGGCCGAGAAGGAGCACGCGAGAGGAGAGAGGAAAAACACTCGCCAAACTGTGCTTGGGCTTTTGCTAGGAAAATTAAAGGACAGCTCGGAATATAATGAGAAGTTTAAGGCTGGGATCCCAAACAGCACCAGCAGAAATTCACTAGAAAATATGAGGTTGCTGTAGGATGTGCCCTCAGAGTTCAGATTGCCTACTCAGACTGGCAGCTGCTCTCCAGAGTCTCCAGTAATGGTCTTTCACATCACCTGATCCGAAGAAGAAGAAGAAGAAGAAGAAGGAAGAAGAAGAGGAAGAGGAAGAGGAAGAGAAGGAGGAGGAGGAGGAGGAGGAGGAGGAGGAGGAAGAGTAGTTTGGATTTATACCTCAATTTTCTCTCCTGTAAGGAGCCTCAAGGTGGCTTTCAAGCTCCTTCCCCTTCCTCTCCCCACAACAGACACCTAGGCTTTCCACACTACAGAAGGGAGCTAAGGTCGACTCGGTTCCCTTCAGTGGGGGGCGATTCCAGGCTGTCCGCACAGCAAATTACTTGGCCCCCTGGAACCGAGCTAAGTGGGAGGGATCACCTTGGTGCCTGTTTCGCTCCTCGATCGTGATTGGAGCTTGTGTTACCATGGGAAACGGGAGCGTTCTTTTTTTTTTACAGTTTTTACAGTTTACAGTTACATGCCCGCCACGACTCTCCCGTTCTGCGCATGCCACAAAAGCGGCTCCTGATTGGTTGAACGGATGAGGTGTCATTTCGATGCGTCCTCACTTCGAAGCGGTATCGACCTTGTTCCAGCAGAAAGGTGCAGTTCATAACTGCGACAGGGATGTTGCAGTTCTGAGGGGGGGGGGGGAACTGAGACAAAACAACGTTGAGCTCAGTTGCAGTGCGGATACACTGAGGTGAACCTAGATAGAAACCAGTACAACTCTGTCAGTGCGGAAAGCCCCACCTTGTGAGGTAGGTGGAGCTGAGAGAGTTCTGAAGAACTGTGACTAGCCCAAGGTCACCCAGCTGGAATGTAGGCGTGCAGAAACACATCTGGTTTACCAGATAAGCCTCTGCCACTCAGGTGGAGGAGGGGGGAATAAAACCCTGTTCCTCAGATTAGAATCCACCTGCTCTTAACCAGCACACCACACTGGCTCTCTTAAATGGATATGCCAGATATTGAACCTGGGTACCTTCAGCATGCCAAGCAGATATGTGTTTAAGTGTGGCAGATTTTTATCTGGAAAACAGGATTTTTTAAATTAAATGATTTATTGTATATCACACAGTAAGAAACAATACACAAATGTCAGTGAAATAAACATTTCATATACCATTTAACCAATTCACTAACATATCTACATTATTCTATTGGGTTTAATAATGTTTAATAAAATTAATTCTTTCTAAAGTTTCCCTTTCCAAATAATATAGTAGTCAAGTATCGAAATTCCCCATCGAGTTAGTTGAATCTGGAGAGTTAAAAAAAATCATATATTAAACAAGTAACAGTCTTAACATAATTAATACTCCTCTAATAATATTCCTAATATAACCTCAAATATATCTATTTATATTTAATTTTCATATATATATTAATTTTCCATTAGCACAAATTCGCTTACTATTGAATTTATACATTTCTTTTCCAAAAACAATAAATATGCTTTCCAAGTATTCTGAAATTTACTCCATTGTAGGTCCTTTACAATGACTGAGAGCTTGTCTAACTGCATATATTCTGACAATGTAATCAGCCAGTCCTCAATTGTTAGTAATTGTATGCTTTTCCAGTTTTTAGCAATTTTGATTTTGGCTGCAGTGGTCATGGAAAACAGGATTTGATTTCCCACTCTTCCACATGAGTGGTGTACTCTTATCTGGTGGCCTTGGGCTAGTCATAGTTCTCCCAGAACTCTCTCTGCCCCACCTATTCTTTTAATGTTTATTTTATTTTATTCGATATCTTGCCCTTCCCAACCTTAACTAATCTCAAGGTGGCTTAAAAGGTACCTATTGTGGGAAGAGGGAAGGAAGGACTTTGTAAGCCACTTTGAGATTCCGTACAGTTGAGAAAAGTGGAATATAAATTCAAACTCTTCCTCTCTTCCTCTTCTTCTTCATTGCAATGCTTAGTAAATTATTGCCTGTCCAATAATCAGAGGAAAATGCCTATATAAGCCTAACATAGCACAACCACTCATGTTCCTGAACACAATAAATGAATCTGCCCCACTTACCTTACAAGGCATCTGTTATGGGGAGATGAATGGAAGGAGTTTTTAAGCTACAGAGGAGCAGCAGTGGCGTAGGAGGTTAAGAGCTCGTGTATCTAATCTGGAGGAACCGGGTCTGATTCCCAGCTCTGCCGCCTGAGCTGTGGAGGCTTATCTGGGGAATTCAGATTAGCCTGTACACTCCCACACATGCCAGCTGGGGGACCTTGGGCTAGTCACAGCTTCTCGGAGCTCTCTCAGCCCCACCTACCTCACAGAGTGTTTGTTGTGAGGGGGGAAGGGCAAGGAGATTGTATGCCCCTTTATTTATTTTTATTTTATTTTATTAGACTTTTATACCGCCCCATCCCCGAAGGGCTCTGGGCGGTTCACAACATACAAAATACATTATAAAATGATTACATATAAAAGCAGCGATAAAAATTCCAATTCTTGTTTCAAATTTAAAAGTTCAGAAGATCAAATTTAAGTTTAAATATAAAATATAAATATAAAGTGGCATCCACTTAAATATAAAATATAAATATAAAGTGGCGTCCACTTAAATATAAAATATAAATATAAAGTGGCGTCCTGCAGGAGAGAAAGGGGGGATATAAATCCAAACTCCTCCTCCTCCTCCTCCTCCTCCTCCTCCTCCTCCTCTTCTTCTTCTTCTTCTTCTTCTTCTTCTTCTTCTTCTTCTTCTTCTTCTTCTTCTTCTTCTTCTTCTTCTTCTTCTTCTTCTTCTTCTTCTTCTTCTTCTTCTTCTTCTTCTTCTTCTACTTTGAGACTCCTTACAGGAGAGAAAAGTGGGGCATAAATCCAAACTCCTCCTCCTTTTTCTTCTTCATTTCCTGACCAGGTTCATGCCAGTGTGGCCATTTCCCCCTCCCCTCATTTTTGCCCTTCCAGTCCCTAAAGAGAGATGGTGCCATCTCCATCACTCCATAGTGCAGTTGACTGAGGTGTGATTTTCACTCATCAGGCAAGAGAGACCGAAGTTGATGCGCGAAAGGAAGCGATGAGGAGAACCAACAACCCTCACCGGATGTGCCTCTGTTCGAGCCTCATTAGACGATATCCAGGCACACGAGGCTTTTATCGATTTCTTTTTTTAAAAAGATTGTGGGATAATAATTTGAAAATCATTGCGGGTTTCAATTATGTCAGCAACTCCCGCGCAGCAAAACTCACAACTCTGCGTTCGCCTGATTAGACAGGACGAGAACGACAGGGGCACAAATTCCTAACAGACCTTGACAAGTCTATTACCTCTCAGAGGGGTTTGGACTTTTATTGTTCTTCTGATCCAACAGAAAAGGAAAGGATTCTTGAGGCAGCTTGAGAACGTTGATACGTGCACACGTCTCAACGGAAAGCCCTTCCACGTAAGGGAAAAGCCGAAAAGCCAATGTGCTGATCCTCGTGCTTTCTCGACGACTTCAGCAATTTTGCGCTCTGGGGAATACATAAATACTAAGTATTGCTGAAATTTCACGGATGGAGAAAGACACTATTTGGACAGAAAAGGAAAAGGAATGAGTCGTCATCCCAAGTTAGACAGTGTGAGCCTAAAGACACTTTTTTTCTGTGAGTCGTCCACATCACGTTGACCTGAGTGGGATTCTAAGATTTGGCTTGGGAGGGCTCCAATGGCGACCTGCACGATGAATGCCAGTTTCCAGGTTGGACTTGAGGATCCATCAGGATTGCAGCTCATCTGCAGGCTTCAGAGATCAGTTTCCCTGGAGAAAATGGCCCGCATTTTACCTTTCTGAGGTCCGTGACCTCCCCAGGCTCCACCCTCAGATCCCTAGGACCGTGGTGGCGAACCTATGGTACTCCCGATGTTCATGAAGTACAATTCCCATCAGCCCCTTCCAGCATGGCCAATTGGCCATGCTGGCAGGGGCTGATGGGAATTGTAGTCCAGGAACATCTGGGTCGATTCCGCACTTGCGTTATCGACCTAAGTTCGAGCTGTGTTCGACCTAAGTGCTCTGCACAACCACTGGGATCGACGTGGTTTTGTACCCGCTTCGCCCCGTGTAACAGTCAAATTTCTGACTCCAGTTGGGAACTACTGCTTTTTCAGGGAACCACGCTCGAACTCAGCTCGATTCCAGTAAAGTGCAGAATCTCTGGTGCCAGGAGTCTTCCATTCAGCCAATCACAGCTGAGTGTTTCGGGCATGCGTACAGCTGGCCAATCAAAAAATGCCACCTTCGTCCCTCCATTCCTGTGGCAGTTTTTTTAATATAACATGTGTGGGGATAGACGGAACATGGCCGTAGAACAGTAGCCAATCGGAACGGAGAGGCGAAGAGGCACAGGATGATTCCGCCCTCCAAGCTGGGATCAATCTGGTTGCAGTGGGCTTCTACCTAGGTCAGTACCCTTCTCAGGGAACTGGGTCGAACCTATTTACTCAAGTGCGGAATCGCCCCTGGAGTGCCATAGGTTCGCCACCACTGCTCTAGGAGGTCTCAGGGCTGGCACTCCCCCTTCCCCCACTGGTGGCCATGTGAATCGCAGCAGCTCTAACCTACACTGAGACCCATCCCCATTTTATCCCCCATTCCTCATTTCCTTTCCTTTTTTATTTATATTGAATTTGCCCCCAGAAATTGTGTGGAAACTAGTGCAGTATTAAAATTTGGGTGAACATTAGGGAGACCCTGTCAGAAATCTAGGAGCCACATTCTGGACTGCTTGACACTTCCAAAGTGTCTCCAATCTAGAGCACGATGGAGGCAACATTTTGTTTCCTGCCTCAAAACGTTTAAAATGAATTGTGCAGAAAAGTCCAGTGATTATCCCATGAATTATAGTAGCAGAGTCAGAGTGGACAGATAATAGTCAGATTGCGTGTTCAGTGTAGGCGATAGAACACTCTTTGTCCAGGGTAAGGGAAGAATTGAGCCATACCCCTAAACTCCTAATGGAGTCTACTGTGGAGACTGTGTACATATACACAAGTGCAAGTCACCCCTACCCAGTGGTGGGATCCAAAAATTTTAATAACAGGTTCCGATGGTGGTGGGATTCAAACAGTGGCGCCACCGTACACACGCACCTCCAGTCCCTATTGGGCAGGGAGGTTGCTTTAGTAACCTCTTCTCGGCACTCAGAAAAAATTAGTAACCACTTCTGGAGAAGTGGTGAGAACTGGCTGGATCCCACCTCTGCCCCTATCCCATTGCATGATCTCCATTTTTGAAGGGTTAAATTTCACCTAACCAATCCACTACAGCATCCAGATTCCAGGTCAGAGCCAAGATTCCAACAACCACTACTTTTCAAGGAGGTAGACAGAGCCGTAGCAAGGGGGACATGTGTGCCCTGTGCCCCTGTCACGCCCCCCCCCGGAATGCCCCTGGAATGCCCCTGCCATGCCTCCACTCGGTGCGTGCCCGATGCAAGATGCCCCCTTTCCCCCTGGGCACTACGCCACTGAAGGTAGAGCTGGGTGTCATCTGCAAATTGGTGACACAGCACTCAATACCTCCAGGTGATCTCTACCAGAATTGAGCACATTTTTAAAAATAGAGCTTTCTACTGCAAAACAGACCTGTTCTGCCAGGCTTTTGGCCAGCCGGGATGACCATCTGACCCTCATACCATCTTGGTCTCCCATGGGCGGGAATGGGGTTGGGATAAGTCGCCATCTGCAAATTTTAAATTGTTTAAATTCTATGAATTTAATATTGTTATAGATTGTTTTTATATTTGTATTTATATGATGTTGATGTACACCGCCCTGAGCCCTCCGGGGGAGGGTGGTTTAAAAATGTAAACAAACAAACAAACAAACAAACAAATAAATAACCCCTAAAGAAACTATTGGGCCATTATTGGAAAGGTTTCCTGGAAGGTCACATAAAAGCAGACATGAATATTTACTCTCTGATTGGAACCATCAAACGACATGTACGGCCGTGGGATTTTGTACCCAGGTTTGCACATTCATCCCCCCACCCCCCCAAAAAAATGTGTAAGATTTTTAATGCAAAGTGTGGAAGAAAATTTAACTGTTTTCAGTGTTCTGTTAACAAATCGCCTTGGCAAACTTGCTTTTGAGTTAGTGCATTTAGTAAATACCATATGGTTTACCCTTTTGTTTACATATACACACTCTAAGCTGTGAGTGAATGGTAACAATCTGCATTTGGTTTTTTTTTGTGGCTGGTGGTTGACTGTAATAAAATAAATGAATGAATGGGTTTCTCAACAACAAGTCACTCAGGGGTAGGGAACCTTTAACACTCAAAGAGCCATTTGGACCCGTTTTCCACAGGAAAAGAAAACACTTGGAGCCGCAAATAATTTTTGACATTTAAAATAAAGATAACACTGTATATATTGGGGTTTTTTTACCTTTTACTCCACTCATTCTGAGAAGCGCATGGATGCGCCCGCCCTGCCCACCTGCAGGGCGGGCAAAAATGGAGCTGCCGGGAAAGCTCCCGCCCTGCTCAAACGGGGTGGGCAAGAGGGGAAGCCCGCGGCACTGCCCAGCCGGCCACAGGCAATTGGTGCACCTGCCCGGTGGCTCGGCCTCGCCGTCTGTCGGGAAAGCTCCCACCCCACTCCAATGGGGTGGGCGAGAGGAGAAGCCTGCGTCCACGGGCAGTTGGTGCACCCGCCCTGCTGCCTGCAGGGCAGGCAACGATGAAGCCGGCGGCTCGGCTCGTGGAGCCGCAGTGCAAGGGCAGAAGAGCGGCATGCGGCTCTCGAGCCGCAGGTTCCCTACCCCTGCTCCAGACTAATCTTATCTCTTTTTTAGATAGAGCGACAAACTTGGCAGATGAAGGGCGTGCTGGGGATGTGCCATACCTTGATTTTAGTAAGGTCTTTGACAAGGTTGCCATTGGTACAGCGGTCAATTGTCACTCCGCCCGTAACCCCATCCATTGTTGTAGGAATGGAGGAAGGTGCGGAGGCCTGGGAGAACTGGCTTAATGTTAGCTCTCAGAACCTTAAGCCAATAAACGGACTATGAAGCAAGGACATAGGTAAGGGGGTTCAACCCCCCCATTACATGTCCGAAGCTCCGCCCCGCCCCCCGTTTGCAGTTTTTTTTGTATTTTAAAGTGTTTTTTTGGTTTTTGGCCTGCAGGGTCAGGGTTAGGGGCACAGTTTTTAGGCTAGCAGCCCCAAACTTTCAGGGATTGTTTGGGGGACTCTCCTGATGATACCACCCACATTTGGTGAGGTTTGGTTCAGGGGGTCCAACGTTATGGCCTCCCAAAGGGGGTGCCCCATCCCCCATTGTTTCCAACGGGAGCTAATAGAAGATGGGAGTACGCCTTCAGCGAGATTTGAGTCCAATAGCATCTCAGAAGCAAACCAGGTTTTCACAGAATCAGCTTTTCCCTTTATCAGAGAGTCAAAAATCACTTCAGGATATTAATCACCTCCCCCTACGCTTCATGAATTTTAGGAAGCTTCCAATAATAGAAAGAATATACAGGCAGTATGAGTAAGCATGTTCATGCTTTCTAGAAATAATATGGAAAGCAGTTCCCTTTGTGCTGGGGCTCACTGAAATAGGCAAGATTGTTGGAAACTGCTTTAAGGAGTTTAAGGTCAAAAATAGGAATATAAATAAAGTTTTTGGTAATTTTTAGTTGTAAAGATCTTTGGTAGCAGTAAAGAACTTGCTGAGCCTTAGTTTCTGGAGCGTGGCTGCCAGTCAAAGTCAATACCTCAGAGCAGGGTGCAGGGTCTCCTTTGGTTGGCCCCTCCTGAAAGTTTAGTCCTTATCTGCTACCCAGAGAATTCCCCCTCCCATTTTCATGTGTGTTTCTCTACCTGCATAACCACTGCTACTGCCCTGCAGTAGACTAAAGAACTTGACTGTACTTATTTCTCTCAACATTTTTTTCAAAAAGCAATGTTATAGTTTTTTTCCCCCTAAGGAATAAATTCTCTTTGCTATTCAACTTCAAAATTTCTGATTTAGGCCACACACACACACACACACACACACACACACACAGAGAACCAATTTGTGTCACTTGAGTGACTATCAAAATAATCTCAAAATGTCTCATGAGAACATCTTGTGTGATTTCTGTCCAAAGTTTACAAGCACTTGGCTTTTCCGGCATAATTCAGATAAACAGAAAAGCCCTTGCAAAATTCTGGGAAGTCTACCGGTCACCAGATCTTGGCTTCTTTGGTGAATAGCAACTCATAGAAGACAAGGAAAGAGATGGCTAAGATCTTATCATAGATTTATGTCCCAAGGAAGAGGAAGAGGAAGAGGAAGAGGAAGAGGAAGTGGAAGTGGAAGTGGAAGTGGAAGTGGAAGAGGAAGAAGAGTTTGGATTTATATCCCCCCTTTCTCTCCTGCAGGAGACTCAAAGAGGCTGACAATCTCCTTGCCCTTCCCCCCTCACAACAAACACCCTGTGAGGTGGGTGGGGCTGAGAGAGCTCCGAGAAGCTGTGACTAGCCCAAGGTCACCCAGCTGGCGTGCGTGGGAGTGCCCAGGCTAATCTGAATTCCCCAGAGAAGCCTCCACAGCTCAGGCGGCAGAGCTGGGAATCAAACCCGGTTTCTCCAGATTAGTTACACGAGCTCTTAACCTCATACGCCACTGCTGCGTACAAATGAGTACAATGTACAAATGAGTACATTGAGTACACTGGGAGATTTATAGCTGTTTTTTCATGGTGAAATTGTGCCTTTGTTAACACTGGGAATACTCCTGTGCAGCCAGGAATTCTTCATGGCTCCGGGTGCTGCAGTGTGTCTGCCACCCCGTTGTTGCCCCAGTGCCACCCCGCAGCATTGCCTTTGCTCCGCGGCTTTCAAAAATCGCTGATTTTGAGGATTTTTTGAAATGCACCTATGTTACTCCAGTGGCTTCTGCTGCCATGAAAAATACCACAGCAGCAGAACTGGGGCCATTTTCCCCACCTCGCCACTCTGGCCCGCCCACCAATCATCAGGAGCTGAGAATCTGCACCACCCCCGGTCTAAAATCTGTGCATGTGAGAGAGAACCCCTGTTGGTAAGAGGCTTTCATTGCAGTGGGGAAAAACACTGAGGGAGAAACCTTGGTTTTTAGACAGAGGTCGAATCCCCACTACCGTCTTAGCCAGGTTTCAGAACACAAACTAACCAGGTTTGAGGTTGTTTGTGTTCTGAAACCTGGTTAAGACGGTAGTGGGGATTCGACCGGGGAGGTCATCCCTCAAACCTGGTTAGTTTGTGTCCCGAAACCTGGCTAAGACGGTAGTGGGGATTCGACCGGGGAGGTCATCCCTCAAACCTGGTTAGTTTGTGTTCTGAAACCTGGCTAAGACGGTAGTGGGGATTTGACCTCTGGGAGGTCGTCCCTCAAACCTGGTTAGTTTGTGTTCTGAAACCTGGCTAAGACGGTAGTGGGGATTCGACCGGGGAGATCGTCCCTCAAACCTGGTTGGTTTGTGTCCTGAAACCTGGCTAAGACGGTAGTGGGGATTCAACCAGAAAAGCGGGGTGGGCAGGCACCGCGAATGGGAAGGTGCCAATTCTCTCTCACATCCAAGGATTTTAGATGGGGTGGGTGGAGGGCGCTGATTCTCTGACACACAGGAGTTTACACAGGGGGGTGGAGGGCGCCAATTCTCAATGCCTGTTTTGTGTTCAGAGTCATTTAAAACTGAATGTGAGTGCAGGAATGGAGAAAAAATCAGCCAATCAGGATGCGGGAAGTGAAGCTTGCGGAAGACCTTGCAGCACAAATGGAAAAGAACCAGGCGCATGAAGAAACAGCTGGGGTGTGACACACCAGCCCTGCCAAGACTCCCGGGAAGAACCGGGGAGCCGTGAAGAGTTAGAAGCAGGGCAAAATGTGCTGCAGCAGGTAAGCTCCCAGATCTATCTCGGAGCATTTTGACTGTGAAAAATCAGCCTATGAATATTGACTATATTTATATAACTGAGCAAGCAGGATTTTGTAGAAATAAGTCAACCTTGGATCACTGTTTAGTACTCTCCCATCTGGTAAATAAGTATGCTACTACAAAGGCTTCTAAATTATTTGCTGCTTTTATTGACTAAAAGGAGACTTTGATACCGTGACAAGAAATCTCCTGTGGGACAAGATGAGGTCATTGAATGTTGACCCCAGACTTCTATTCCTGATCAAACAGTTGTATACCAACACCTCGTTTGTCAAGTTAGGATGCTCTGGGGAAGGTCAGTTAAATCCAGCAGAATTAGTACTCCTCGTGGGTTAAACAAGGCTGCATACTGGCTCCCACTTTATTCAATTTATTCCTCAATGATTTACCTCATGCTTTGGTGTCTGTGAATGGGCATCGGCCCTAAATTACATCTTACCCATGTTCCTTTTAATGTTGTACATGCAGACGATGCCGTGTCATTGTCCTTGTCCACTATCGGCCTGGAACGCCTAATGTACAGTTTTAAGGCAATTATTTTAAGAGAAACAGACTGGAAATTAACTATGCTAAAACTAAAGTTCTCATTTTTTGCTATGAGTTGGAAGCCCACGTCCTGGCTTAATTAAGGGCCACAAAATTGAAAGCAGGTCAAATATTTCCGATAATCTTGGCATTTTACATTGTAGGTATAATCTTGTCATGGTCCCTCACAGTGATTTTCAGCAGTAACTACTCTCATCACATACCAACAATACGACTCATGGCCCTTTCCCCACTTTAATACCCTTCTTCCTCGAGGGTTGCAATACAAGAATTCCCAGCGCCACAAGCATCCCTGGCGCGCGCTACAGATTCATCTGCGCGACCCCGCGACTCTGCGCGTAAGTCATCAAAAGGCGCCCTTTGAAAGAGCCACCAGGAATGCTGCCTTCATGCTTGAGGGGCATGACAGCAGCAGCTGCCGAAGGGCTAGCGCGCTGTCGCCGCCCCTCTCAGTGGGGAGTGCCGAGGGACCCCGCACTACTCTCCTCGAGTAGCGCGGGGCTTAAGGTAAGTGGGGAAAGGGCCTATATTTATAAACCCATTTTTCACTTGTGTCTCAAGGTGGATTACAAGATATAAAGCACTGTAATCAAATAGCATGAGAGATCTCTGAGCAATGGAACAGGATTAGGGTTGCAAAAATTCAAGTGCAAAAAAGGATGCTATGTCAAGCAATGCAGAAAATGGAATCACAAAAAAATGAAAGCTGTGCGGTAAGATCATGATGGAACAGCATATACTGTGACATAGACTGCAGTCCTGTTCTCTATTAGCTTTATAAAAATGCACACCCAGACAACTATTATACATGGTTTGCAGAATTAAACAAGCATGGGAACCTTTCTTCTAGTTACTGACGCCTGAAACTGCAAACACATCTCCCTTTTCTCCATAAATTTTCTGCAAAGGTGACTGAGAGCTGTCACTCAAAACAGAGTTTTCAAACCAAGAATGCTTATCCTATCCTCTGTAGCTAACTGGTCAGAGTTCTCATTTCGTTTGGGAGTAAACGAGCTGAGGTCGTGATTTTCTGCACCTAAGTCTGGAGGACAAATTAGTTTCGTTCTCTAAAAAGTCTTGGTCTCGGCGGCAGTTTTGTGCTTGAAATAGAGCTGTTGTTGGGTTATAGTCAGGAACTTGTCCACTTTCTTTAAGGATGGGCAACTGTAAGGTTGTGGGTTGATTTCTGTGCACCGGCCTGGCCTTGGAAACATTCCTCGGACTGGGCTGCGTGCCCAGGATTGCTGTTATCGTTAAACTTGCTGTCTATCTGTGCTTTCTATATGCGTGTGGAGTCTTCCTTTCTATTCACGTGAGAACCTACATTGGAGGTTGGAGCTTTGGGGGTATTTACTTTGTGCTGTGAGCGGGGGTCAGAGAAGCTCGTAAAAGCAGCTGTCTGGTGGGGAAAGGTCAGAGTCTGCATTTCCTGTATTGTGCATCATGGAAGTTTAAGAAATAAAGAACTGTTACAGTTACTTTAAGTCTGGTCCTTTCAGGTTCCTTACAGCAACCCCATTCAAAATCCAGGTGCCTAGCTGTGGCGCTGCGGCTGCCGCCTACAAGGAGAATTCTTGGCAGTGTGGGAAGGCTTGAAAAATGAAAAAGTCTTTCTGCACAAGGGTGGCGTAAGTCTGCATTCCAGGCTGCTGGCATAACACTGCAAATGCCTTGAGAGGACTCCATCACTCTAAATGGTGCACAACAGTTATAACAAAGATTGGGGAATTGGGCTATGATAGTGACTCTCTGAACATGTTAACCCTCACTGAGACATTTGCCCTCATCAAAGAGCGGCTACTAGCAATGGATGATCAACAACTGCAGAGCTTGGCCAACAAATCCTGCTCGCCAATGAACGTGGCAATTCCATTTGTGCAGGGAAACCCAGCCTACTATATTGCAGCGCTTACCAACCCTATAGATAGGAGAGCCTACATGCTGGCTAGATTTAACATTATGCCATCCCCGCTCCATAGAGGAAGACTCAAGGGTCTACCGAGCGATAAGAGGCTTTGCCCCTGCAGTCCAGGGCAGCTGGATTCCATTGCGCACATTCTCCCCCACTGCCCACTTTGCCAGAATCCAAGATCCAGCTTATTATTACAAATCACTGACTCTATGGAAACCCTGACAGAGCTTGATAAAGCAAATATGCTCTTAAACTGTAATGACCTTGACTGTTGTCTCACAGTTTCTGGCTGAGGTTTGCGAACTGAACTTATGATCCAGTGTGAAGTTTTATCTAGTAATTTTAACTGTATTTATATTCTATGTTCTGTATGCCAATAAAGGCTTATTGAAATTGAAATTGATGCCTGGAGGAAACTGAATGTCAGCTCCTTCAACTCACCCCTGCTATTCCATGTTCCAACACTGGGAGGGCGGTGGGGGGAACTGGTAGCAACTGCATGCCAGTGGGATCAAACCTCTGCCTGGCTAAATGACCTGGGGAATGTGAATCTGCCAACACGGCCTCACAACACTTTTACCGGCGCATCCACCCCAGAGGCATAGCAAGAGGGGGGGATGCCCAGGGCACTGGAGCGTCCTCTGCCCTTGTCTTGCCCCAGAAAGCCCCTGCCCCCGGAACGCCCTCACCACACCCCCACAGGGCCACACACCCAATGCATCATGCCCACCGCCCCCTTGGAGCTACGCCTCTGATTCACCCGCCCCTCCATGAGGCTCTAAGTCCCAGGTGTCAAACTTGTGGCCCTCCTGATGTTCATGAACTACAATTCCCATCAGCCCTTGCCAGGATAGCCAATGCTCATGTTGGCAGGGACTGATGGGAACTGTAGTTCGTGAACATCTGGAGGGCCGCAAGTTTGGCACCCCTACTCTAAGTTATTAAACCGATGCCAAATGAGACCCCCGATGTTCAAGTCACAGTTATAATTTTTTTTAAAAAAACAGTTATTTACAAATTGAACACAACACTAAATCTTTAGTTCAAGGCTTCTAATGGTGTCTTGCAACCAGAGGCGTAACTGCAATGGGGACATCTTAGGCAGCTCGTCCCAGGCGCCGCCATTACAGTCATGTGCCAGGTCATGTCGGGGGCGTTTTGGGGAGCTTCGGGGGTGGGGTGTTTTGGGGGCGGGAGGGGACATGCGGGCAGTTCATGCAACAAACATGTAAGATCAGGAACTGCACGTGTGGAATGGCCTTTCCGAGGATGTCAGGAAAGCTCCTACATTTTTGTCATTCTGCAAACTATGTAAAGTGGAATGGTTCAAGACGGTATTTTTATAAAGACAATAGAGCAACATGATAATGGAATAGTTCAGGGAGAAGCTTTTATAATAATAACAATCATAACAAGCCTTTATTGGCATAAAACAAACATACAAAATAAGCATACAAAATTTGCCCATTATTGCTTACAGTTATAGACACTGGTACTAAAATATATACATGGTCCTTCTGTAACTATAGAACATTCCTTCAACTAAGTTGACTCACTTAAACGTCACCGAATACTTACAGAAGCTAGAAAAATTACTGCTGGCTATATGTGGTCATAATATATAGACATTGATTAGTATCCATCTAGACTTACGTCTATTATCTTTAGCAGAAATTTTGCTACATTCTTGCACACTGGGGGGTCCATGTTGTTCAAAAGCATAGGTATCTTAAGAGCATCGGTTAGATTGTTATACAGAAATGGGATAAGTGCAGATTGCGACATTCTGGTTTTTGCAAACCTTGCACAATGAAAAAGGGTATGATCGAGTGTCTCCACCTGACCCATATTGCATGGACATAGCCTCCTCTGTTTATCAATTTGTTGATATCTGCCATAAAGCAACATAGAAGGCATTAGATTGAATCTGGCCAATGTCAAGGCTCTTGTTAGTTTAGGGTTGGTGATCCAATATAAATAATTGGCCATGTGTCCTTGTTCAATTGGAATAAGCAGGGTCAGGGGGGAACACGTTTTCCTCGCAGCCGTTATCATATCCCGATACTCTTGTTCTAATAGCTTAGTTTTCAAACAGCTATATGCAAGAAGCTTTTATAAAAGAAACAGGACTGCAGACTACATCAGTGTATGTTATGTATTATCTGCTGTATGTACTATCCTGCTCTTACTGTGTTGCTTTCTACCATTTTCTTCACTGTTTGTGAGATGCTACGTGTAATGATTTTTGCTCTGTTTCCAATGGCTAGGATCCTAGTCTTATTGTATTGTTTATTAGATATGTACTCTGATTGATTGCGTTGATTTACACTCTGTAGTCAGTTTTTAGTCTCGTTGAGAAAGATGAACTATCAATAAAGTAAATAAAATGAATAAATACAATGCATAGTAACAGTGTGAGAATAGGATTCTTTTCTAAGTGAACACACACTGTCAAGCAACAGTGGCTCACAGGTAAGGGATCCTTTCCCAGCAACTTTTTGTCTTCAGAGAAAAAAAACCCCACAACCCTTTAATGTGAATAAGTTTCCTGTGGGGCAATGGCGTAATGCCAAGGGGGCGGTGTGTGTGTGCGTGATGCACCAGGCATGCAGGGGCAATCTGTGTGGGGGCATGGCAGGGGCGATCTGGGGGCATTCCAAGGCATCGCGGGGGAAGGCAAAGGTGGGGCAGGGACACAGGGTGCATGTGTACCCCAGGTGCAGTTCCCCCTAGCTGTGGGGTCACATAAATTAGGAAACGATTTGTACTCACTTACCTCTGGGCCTAAATGCCTTGTTATTTCTCTCCTGTCCTGTCAAAAACAATTTCCCCAGCAAAAAAAGAGTTCTTCAGGACTATTGTGGAACACTGTCACATTCCCTCTGTCTTTTTCTTTGCTTTGTTCAGAATCTGGTAAAACATGATTTTTATTCCTTCGTTACTTAATCTCTCTCCCTCTCTCCTTACTTCAACATGTTTGTACTTCACTGCTTGCAGGCTTTAAAAATCAGGACTCTTCAGCCTTGCTAACTATTCATTCTGGTTTAGCCGGTTGCATAGAGATTTGTGACAGGATTCACAAATGGAAATCTTGGAAAGATTCGTGACAGGATTCACACCTTCTTGTGTTAGATCTTTCCTTTTCCCTTTAACTAGAGAATTTACACTTGAAAGACCTGTGACAGATTTTTGCAGCAACTTCTTTCTATTTATTTATTTATTTATTTATTTATTTATTTATTTATTTATTTATTTATTTATTTATTTATTTATTTATTTATTCATTCATTCATTCATTCATTCATTCATTCATTCATTCATTCATTCATTCATTCATTCATTCATTCATTCATTCATTCATTCATTCATTTATTCATTCATTTATTTATTTATTTATTTATTTATTTATTTATTTATTTTAGTATACCGCCCTATCCCCGAAGGGCTCAGGGCGGTGAACAACATAAAATCATATATAAAACTTACAATTTAAAACAGTTATGTTCTAACTTTAAAACAGTTATGTTCTAACCCTTCGAGGATAGGGTGGTATACTAAATTTAATAAATAATAATAATAATAAAAAATAGTAGCCCCCGAAACCCATATCCAACCTTCCCCAGAAAAGAAATGGGTCTCAATGATGTTAGGAGACCCTGTAGCAGGGTGGGGGGGCACTATCAGCGGCTGGACTCTCCAAAGGCCCAGTGGAACAGTTCGGTCTTACAGGCCCTGCGGAATTCTCCAAGGTCCCACAGGGCCCGGACAGCTGGAGGGAGAGTGTTCCACCAGGCCGGTGCCAGAGCTGTAAAGGCCCTGGCCCGTATGGAGGCCAGCCACTTCATCGAGGGGCCAGGGACTTCCAGTAAACTCCTGTCCTCTGCTGAGCCGAGAGGGACTTAACTGGGGCATATGGGGTAATGCTAACCTGTATTTACGAGGGTCCCAGGCCGCGCAGGCCTTAAAAGTCAGTGGTACCTACACCTTGAACATGATTTCCACCGACCTGCAACCAGTGTAGGCGGTACAACATAGGGTGATTATACCTCGAAAGGCGCTTCCTGTGAGCAGCAGCCGTGGGCTGCAGACATGTTGGACCAGTTTCAATTTCCTAATCAGGCGCAAGGGAAGGCCCTATGTCAGGCCCAGTTCCTGCTGGCATCCCAGAACCAGCCTGGCTCCATGAAGTCTGGTGGGACCTGCTATTGCCCAAGGCCACAGCTGGCTTGTTATCACCACTTGGGTTTTGAATGGTCATTTTATTGCTTTGCTTTGTAACTAGCGATTCAGGCATGTATCCACCTTATCACACATTTCCTGGGACGGGGGGGGGGATTTTGCAGGCTCAAGATCCCATAACAATATGGGCTCTCTCTGCCTTTCCTTGTGTGTTGCAAATTGTTTTGAGAAATGTGGGAGCAGGAATGCCAATGAGCAAAATGCTCTCTGATATATACCAGGGACAGGAGCCAGAGCCCCCCCCCCCCGCCCCCAGCTTTGGCTACCAGTGCGGTTCTGACACAGTTCAATAAAGCTCTTGACACCTTCATGAGTCTCAATTATTGACTGAAGTACCAGACCCTTACACCCTAGTGCTGACTGGAGGGGCATTACATAATGGATGGGGCACCACCCCCTTTCCCCCTGCCGTGCCTCCGGACTGAAGTAAGGGGGCTGCCGGCAGACCAGAGAACTGGGAGAAGAAAATAAAAAATAAAAACAAGGACTTGGCAGCTCACTGGAAGTTCTGATCACAGAATCCCTGGATATTCCTAGAGCTACTCAGAAGCGACAAAGGTAGCTCTAGCATTTGCCAGAAACTCTGTGGTCAGAACTTTCACTAAGTAGCTGAGGATGTTTCCGTTTTTCATTTTTTCTCCTTGGAAGTATCTCACCCTCCCCTTTGGCCCCCGATTCCACCTATGAGGGCAAAGGCTACCCCTATGATTCTGTGACAGCATTCAGATTGGCACAGCCAAAGGCAAGAATCTCTCAAAATGCAGCGATCACTATTCGATCGCTGAAGCTTGACACAATTTAACCGACAAATGGTGAAGAAATTATGAGCAAAATGAAGAAATGCAGCCAAGAAATAAAAGGAAGCAATAAAATAAAAGGGAGCAATTTAAAGAAATTAATCAAACATATGTGTTCAGACTCCAAAGGGTGCTCACATTCAGGGTATACTTAATGCGTTGTGACTGGAATTGTATCCTTCCCCTCCAAGAGATGAAATTACATTAATCTTTTATCTGTTTCCTACTCAGTTTCTGTAGTCTGCAATTCAATATTTATTTAATCAGCAAAGGTTCACCAGGAATGCATGGTCTGTAAACAAGACTGTACGTTTATTTACAGGAGAATTAGCAATGCTAGGCTACCTTGTGTAACCAGGCTAAGTGGGCAGAGAGCTGAAAAATCCCAAAATAATATAATCTGACCTCTGGCCATGTCCCAACTACCTCTTGAGTCCTGGTCTTCACATGTAGATAAATGAAGTAGACGGAACACTGAGATAGAGGTAAAGTCTATACTGCATCACTAGCGGGCCCAGCCACGCGTTGCTGTGGCAATTGTCCTTCTCATCACAGTCCGCAACCCACACAGATGTCCATGCAGGGCCAATGATCCCCAGCACAGCTTTTTGGGGTGGTCAAATGGAATCCCTCTTTCCCTTTCCAATGCACATTGTTATATGGTGCTGTCTTGTTTTTTTAGTATAAGGTAACCCTGCCCATTCCACAACGGAACTGTCCAGAAAGTCGCGTAATCCCGGCTGTCCATGAGAGGGCTGGTTGTTGGGATACCCACAGTCCTGGCGTGGGTAAGGCAGAACTGGGGCAAGCAGGCTATGCCCGTCAGGCAGCAGAGGCAGGGTGGTGAGGCGCTCAGATCGAGGCCACGCAGGTAACTTTCACTCTCTGTGCCTCACCCACTGCTACCACACAATACACATCCAGCTCATCCTCACACACCTCACTCTGCCCTCCCTCACATCCAACCACCACTTACCCACTTCCTCACCCATATTCGCCACAGCTCTCTTTTACTAAAAGCAAGCTGGAGTTTGCCTTTTTCTTCTAAGAAAATCTGTGGAGTGGGGGCAGAGGCGTACCAGGGGTAAATGGCGCCCGGAGACAAATTGTCTCCAGGACGCCCCAGGCTTTGCCCCTGCCCTGCCCACCTTGGCTCCGCCCCCACTGCCCTTGACCCCACCCATGTCACCATGGACATGGGCAAGGTTTAGGGTGCCCACCTCCCCCCAGACTCCCCCAGCAGGACTTCCTGGTCACGTGGGGGACCGATTTTGCACCCCCCACGTGACCAGAAGAGTGGCGCCCGGGGACAAGGGGTACCCCTTGTCCCTAGGCAGATACGCCACTGGGTGGGGGTGAACCAACACTACTGGCTCTGCTTCTTTTGCACGTGGCCCTTTAAGAACCCAGGGAGCTGGCTCCTCATCTGAGCGCCCTCTCCCATCACCCTGCCTCCTGCTTCTGCCTGACTGGGATAGCCTCCCTTGCCCCAGCGTTCTGCCTTACCCAAAGCCAGGATCCAATGGGCGCTGGTCAACCAAGCCTCATGGGTGACAGCCCGGGATTCGCACTCCTGGACAAGCGTTCCGCTTGGGGAAATGGAAAGGGTTACCTTATACTAAAAAAAAAACAAAGACACCACCATATAACAAATGTGGAATTGAAAAAGGGAAAGAGGGATTCCATTTGACCACCCCAAAAGGCTATGCTGTGGATCATTGGACCTGCATGGACATCTGTGTGGGTTGCGGACTGGGATGAGAAGGACAATTGCTACAGCAACGCGTGGCTGGACCCCGCTAGTTATGTAAATAAAAAGGGCTGTGGCCCTATTTCAATCCAAGCGGTGTCTGTGAGCTACTTGAGTAGCCTCTGCACATATGGCCGCAATTGGCATTCCTAATTGAGATTTCACCTTGTAGTCGATTATGTTTAGCTCTTTCATTTGCATGTAAGCTGCCTTGGATTTCAACAAGATAAAAAGGCTGCTAATAAATGTTTTTGATTAATTAATATTTTTTAAAAGTCAGGAAATGAAGAATTAGTGCATTAAGAAGAAAAGGTTCTAGCCAAGTTGGCAGTACTTGTGTGGAATTTTTCACCCGTGGGAGCATTTATATCTCATTGCCCAGGCCTCCAGGTTGCAGCAGACTTTATCGACTGATCAAAAAAGATCTCTAGATGAAAAAAAATTATTCGCTTATTGGAGATTTTCTTACACTTTTTTCATTATGTGCAGCTTCTGGTATCCCATGAAAAGTTTGTTTTTGTTTTTGTTGAGTAGCTCCTATCAGCGCATCTTGCCAGTTTGCCTGCCTATCTGTCCATCCGTCCGTCCAGAGGTGGGATCCAGCAGGTTCTTACCAGTTCCCGAGAGTAGGTTACTAATTATTTGTGCGTGCCGAGAGGGGGTTACTAAGTGGATCCGCTTTTCCGTTAGGAATTTCCATTAGGTCCAAAAATCATAAAGTCCTGTTGTTTCCTATGTGGCTGGTTAGCGAAGGTAGAAAACGGGATCGTTCTCCCTGTTGGGCTGTTTTAAAAACATGTTTTAGTAATATGGTAAAGTTCCTTGTTTAAGGAAAGTATCCTTCTCTTGATTTCTAGAAACAAAATTAAGTATTTGAAAGTATGAAGTATTTGACAGGCAGTCAATTAGAGGAGAAGTAGTTGTTTCTGTTGGCAGTAGACGATAGGACTTGCTATAATGAGTTTAAGTTATGGACAGAAAGATACCAGCTGGAAATTAGGAACTTTTTTTTTACAGTAAGAGTTTTTTACAGTAACAGAGAAATTATTAATGCCCCGCCCCGGAATGCCCAGCCACGCCCCCGTCATGCCCCGCCCAGCCCCATTGGTGCTACGCCACTGTTTGAATCCCACCACCATGGGAACCTGTTACTAAAATTTTTGGATCCCACCACTGCGTCCATCCGTCCGTCTGTCTCTCCTTCCAGAAGGAGGCTTCATTGGGCAGGAAGGAGGCTTCATTGGGGGAATCGCCAAATGAAACAAAGCAACTGGCTGTTCTGGGTCTTCTGGGCTGTGTGGTTGTGGTTGGACCATTTTTGCTGCTAATGTTTTGCTCGCATCTATGGCTGGCATCTTCAGGGGCATGTCATGGCAAGATGTGTTTCTATTATAATGGAAACATATATTATCATCTTACCATGATATGCCTCTGAAGATGCTAGCCAACGATGAGGGCAAAACGTTAGGAGCCAAAGCAACCAGACAAACCACAGCCCGGAAAACTCATTACAGCCAGAAATGAAGTCTTGACCAGCTGGTAGAAGATGGCAATAGATGGGGACAGGCCAGTGGTGGGATCCAAAAATTTTAGTAACAGGTTCCCATGGGGGTGGGATTCAAACAGTGGCGTAGTGCCAATGGGGCTGGGCGGGGCACGACGGGGGCGTGGCCGAGCATTCCAGGGGCGGGGCATTAATAATTTCTCTGTTACTGTAAAAAACTCTTACTGTAAAAAAAAAAGTTCCTAATTTCCAGCTGGTATCTTTCTGCCCATAATTTAAACTCATTATAGCAAGTCCTATCGTCTGCTGCCAACAAAAACAACTACTTCTCCTCCAATTGACTGCCTGTCAAATACTTCATACTTTCAAATACTTAATTTTGTTTCTAGAAATCAAAAGAAGGAGACTTTCCTTAAACAAGGAAATTTACCCTATTTCTAAAACATGTTTTTAAAACAACCCAACAAGGAGAATTATCCCGTTTTCTACCTTCGCTAACCAGCCACATAGGAAACAGCAGGACTTTATGATTTTTGGACCCAATGGAGTTTCTAACGGAAAAGCAGACCCAATTAGTAACCCCCTCTCAGGAACTGGTGAGAACCTGCTGGATCCCACCTCTGGGACAGGCAAATCTCCATGTGGAGAAGAGATCCAGATGTTTTGTTCAACAGCTGAGGATGTCCTTCCTTGGGGTAGCTCCCCACCTAATCTCGTAGAATGATGGCACCCGACCATTGGCCTACTGAGGAAGTTTCATCTCAAACTCAGAGCGTTTGCAGAAAATCAAATGCAACTGTTACCTTGAAAAACTGACATTTTTTTCTTCCATGGATACCTGGAGTGAAATGGCATGTCACCCCACAGGGATTCAAGATTCTTGAGGCATTATTGTAATGGAATATTTTACTGTGTTTCTATGAGCTGGCTGTGAAGTATTCCTTTCACACTGGCTAGTAATGCCAGTCTCTGTTCTCTACCTACCTCTTCAGTGCTTTGCCGGAAATTTTCAGAGAAGAAAGCAATAATTATTTGTCATTATCCACCACGCCGAAGAATTCACCTGTCTTTCATTTTTGGTTATTTAAATAAAAGAGTAATTTGTAAGATTTCTAGGAAGGGAATGAAAATTATTTTAATATCACCCCGTGATCTTCTCTGGTACCCATCCATTATTATACTTAGAAAAACCTCTTATGTTCAAGATGAGCTCAAATATAGAGCTTGTACTCGTCTCCATGCATCGCTGTGAATAGACTTCAAATTTTTTTTCCCTAGGACCAGTCCCCCCAATAAATGATGGATTTGAGGAAAACAGGAACTCATCTGTTGCAGAATTTGGTACCCACGGAATGAACTTTTATTTCCGTCCCTCTTTGTGAATCTTGTGGTTGAATCATGACAAATGCAAAAAAATAAAATTAGTCATCGCATTTGTCCTCACTTTCTTTTTCATTTTTTTCTTAGAGGAAGAGGAAGAAGAAGAAGAAGAAGAAGAAGAAGAAGAAGAAGAAGAAGAAGAAGAAGAAGAAGAAGAAGGAGAAGGAGAAGGAGAAGAAGAAGGAGAGGAGGAGGAGGAGTTTGGATTTATATCCCCCCTTTCTCTCCTACAGCAGACTCAAAGGGGCTGACAATCTCCTTGTCCTTCCCCCCTCACAACAAACACCCTGTGATGTGGATGGGGCCGAGAGAGCTCCGAGAAGCTGTGAATAGCCCAAGGTCACCCAGCTGGCATGTGTGGGAGTGCACAGGCTAATCTGAATTCCCCAGATAAGCCTCCACAACTCAAGTGGCAGAGCTGGGAATCAAACCCGGTTCCTCCAGATCAGAGTGCACCTGCTCTTAGCCACTGCTCTTAGCCACTACGCCACAGAGGGACCATCTACCTCTGCATTTCAAGATATTTTTTTCAAAAAGGGCCAGTTGATCAGTTGTTTATGACAGTTGTAGACAAGCAGTATGTTTTGCCATCAAGACTTATGGGGAGCAGAGGTGGTTTGCCATTGCCATTGCCTGCCTCTGAGAAATCACCCTGGACTGCCATGGTGGTTTCCCATTCAAATGCTAGCCAGAGCCGACCCTGCTTGGCTTCGGACAAGAGCAGGCTATCCTGGGCCATTCTAAATCGAGGTAAATTGTGGGTGGAAAGAGCTGTCAAGTCACAGCCTACTTACGGTTCCCCACAGGGTTTTCAAAGCAAGAGATGTTCAGAGGTGGTTTGCCATTGCCTGCCTCCATGTTCCAACCCTGGTATTCCTTGCAGGTTTCCCATTGCTAGCAAGGGCCGATCCACCTTAGCTTCTGGGATCTGATCAGGCAGGCTAGCCTGGGGCTATCCAGGTCAGTATAAAACATACAACTCGCTATTGTGGGTAATCTGAGTGGGAGCAGCAGTGGCGTAGGAGGTTAAGAGCTCATGTATCTAATCTGGAGGAACTGGGTTTGATTCCCAGCTCTGCCACCTGAGCTGTAGAGGCTTATCTGGGGATTTCAGATTAGCCTGTGCACTCCCACACATGCCAGCTGGGTGACCTTGGGCTAGTCACAGCTTCTCGGAGCTCTCTCAGCCCCACCTACCTCATAGGGTGTTTGTTGTGAGGGGGGAAGGGCAAGGAGATTATAAGCCCCTTTGAGTCTCCTAAAGGAGAGAAGGGGGGGATATAAATCCAAACTCTTCTTCTTCATATGACCACGGGCTGGTAGTTTTTGCTCCTGATGGTTCACCCGCATCTATCGTGGACATCTTCAGAAGGCATGTCATGGGAGGATGTGTTTCTCTCCATGGCACGTGTTACTGCTGAAGGTGCCAGCCATTTATACAGGTGAAATGTTAGGATCAAAAGCTACCAGACCGTGGCAACACCGCCCAGAAAACCTACAACAGCCAGTGGATTCTGGCTGTGAAAACCGTCAACAATACATTAAAACACAATGGTCAAAAAGGGCAGGGTCTCGCACTATTCAGCCACTGCTGGCCCACCCATGGGTCATGCTGAGGAAGCAGGAAAGGGAAGCAGAGGAAGACGTTGCGATGCCAGCCTCCAGATGGGACCTGAGGATTCCCCAGAATCACAGTTCCTCTCAAGACTATAGAGATAGGTTCCTCTGGTGAAAATTGCTGCTTTGGAGGGTGTGCTGTACTCTACTGAGGCCCCGGCCTCCCCAGGCACCATCCTCAAATCTCCAGGGGTTTCCAACCTGGAGCTAGCAACCCTGTGCCCCCAATCCTGCCAGTGGGCAGGGGAAACCTCGCAGCCCTAGAAAGCAGAAGTTATACGATGGTTGCCGAACAGAGACAAGTGTCCACAACGCAGTAAATGGCGTAGGAGCAGCAGTGGCGTAGGAGGTTAAGAGCTCGTGTATCTAATCTGGAGGAACCGGGTTTGATTCCCAGCTCTGCCACTTGAGCTGTTGGAGGCTTATCTGGGGAATTCAGATTAGCCTGGGCACTCCCACACACGCCAGCTGGGTGACCTTGGGCTAGTCACAGCTTCTCGGAGCTCTCTCAGCCCCACCCACCTCACAGGGTGTTTGTTGTGTGGGGGGGGGGGGCAGGAAATTGTCAGCCCTTTGCCTTGAGTCTCCTGTGGGAGAGAAAGGGGGGATATAAAATCCAAACTCTTCTCTTCTTCTTCTCTAAATTATAAGTTAAGCTGGACCACCCATAGGAACAATACTATTAAAGGTTGCAAGAATCTGTCCACTGCAGTTCTGAAATGTTTTAACATCCATGGTGGAAGGTTTATTCCAGCAGCACTGAAGGTGTCTAATGCCAAGGTGGTCCAGTACCTATTGTATGGTATCCCTGTCTGGATCCAAGCAGCACAAGAACCCTGGAGCGTATCCAATCAAACTTCCTATATAAGATATTTGGCACCCCATTTGTGTCCCTTATGGTTGATGCTCTGTCTGGAATCAGGGCAACATTTGGTAGAAACTTAAGAACTGCGGGCTGTGACATTCAGGTTTTGGCTGCGTCTCTGCTTCTGCTGAGATCTGGACTGCATCTTTGCTAGAAATGAGGGAGCTTCAGCTTTCGAAGTGGTGGCTCCATATTGAAAAAAAAATCTTCTCCTTGGGTTTCTCGTGGGAGTCTCTTCATATGCTCACCGCCACGGAAATTTACTGTCATCTAAAGATCAGACTGTACGACCAGGAATACCAATCTCTCCTGAGTGCTGCACAAAGCTCCTGTTCCCCTCTATACTTTGGGATCACACCCCCGAAATCTAGCCCTGCTGTGTATTTAGAACAGCTTGTTAATTATAAGTGCAGTAAATTATGGCAGTGGCCACGACAAACCAGAATACTACCACTGTCCTGCTGCTCCTGATTTTGGGCCAGGCAAGAAAGTCCTCCTTGCTATGTGGCCAGACACCACAGAGGATGAAATCCCCATGTGATTATTTGACCATCATGGTGCAGCGGTTAAGAGTGGTGGCCTCTAGTCTTAAAAGCTGGGTTTGATTCCCCGCTCCTTCCCACGACTGGTGAAGTCTAACCTGGAGAATCGGGTTTGTTTCTCCATTCCTTCACATGAGCAGTGACTATTATCTGGTTTCCCTACTCCTGTGTTCCAGCTGAAGGCAAACAAATCCAAAGGCAAACTCTATGCTGGGGATAATTAGGAAAGGAATTGAGAATAAAACTGCAAAGATTGTCATGCCCTTATATATAGCAGTGGTGCAACCGCACTTGGAGTCCTGTGTTCAGTTCTGGTTGCCACATCTCAAAAAGGATATTGAGGAGATAGAAAAAGTGCAGAGAAGGGCAACGAGGATGATTGAGGGACTGGAGCACCTTCCTTATGAGGAGAGGCTGCAGCGTTTGGGTCTCTTTAGTTTGGAGAGGAGACGTCTGAGGGGAGATATGATTGATGTCTATAAAATTATGCATGGGGTAGAAAATGTGGACAGAGAGACATTTTTCTCTCTTTCTCCACAATACACTAGAACTCAGGGCATACATTGAAAAAAAAATGCTGGGGGGGGGGAAGAACTAGGGCGAATAAAGGAAACACTTCTTGCACTTGACGTGTGATTTGGTTGTTTGGAATATGCTGCCACAGGAGGTGTGGTGATGGCCACTAACCTGGATAGCTTTAAAGGGGCTTGGACAGATTTATGGAGGAGAAGTCGATGTATGGCTCCCAATCTTGATCCTCTTTGATCTGAGATTGCAAATGCCTTAACAGTCCAGGTGCTCGGGAGCAACAGCCGCAGAAGGCCATTGCTTTCACCTCCTGCATGTGAGCTCCCAAAGGCACCTGGGGGGCCACTGCGAGTAGCAGAGAGCTGGACTAGATGGAGTCTGGTCTGATCCAGCTGGCTTGTTCTTATGTTCTTATGTTCTTATGAATGACCATGAGACAGTCTCAGAACTCTCTCAGCCTGGGGAGGGAGGAAGGGAAGGTGTTTTTAAGCCACTTGGAGACTCCATATGATTGAATCAAAAGTCTTTTTCTTCATTGCAGTGTTTGGTAAATGGCAGCCTGCCCAACAATCGCTGGAAAATGCCTATACAGGCCCAATACAGCAGAGTCACTCATGCTCCCGAGGACAATATTTGACTCTTGAGAAACACACAGGAAAGAGTAAAATGCAACCATAGCAGGACACAAAGAGCGAACTGTCGGCAATTGTCTGTTCTGCAGGCAGAAGCAATGTACTAAATCTAGCCAGAAGCCCCTGAAAAGCTATTATCTCTGCATGAAGGAAGACCTGACATAATCCTTCAAGTGGATGCCTCAAGGAGAACGGGGCACCGTGGTTATTCCGACTCACTTTGGACAAACAACAAAATAATGATCTCGGACTGAGACTTTAAAAAAAAACATTTATTTAAGCCGAACACGAGCATGACTTTTTAAGCGGAAAGGTTGTTTAAGACAGTAGCGGAGTCTACGTTGCCGAGGGAGTACTGAGATCCATTTCAGAGGGTCGCCATCTTGGTCTATAGTGAACAGCAAGATCCCAGTCTACTAGAAGAAGAAGAAGAAGAAGAAGAAGAAGAAGAAGAAGAAGAAGAAGAAGAAGAAGAAGAAGAAGAAGAAGAAGAAGAGGGAGGGAGGGAGGAGAGAGGGAGGGAGGGAGGAGGAGGAGTTTCGGTTATATCCCCCCTTTCTCTCCTGCAGGAGACTCAAAGGGGCTGACAATCTCCTTGCCCTTCCCCCCTCACAACAAACACCCTGTGAGGTGGGTGGGGCTGAGAGAGCTCCAAGAAGCTGTGACGAGCCCCAGGTCACCCAGCTGGCATGTGTGGGAGTGCCCAGGCTAATCTGAATTCCCCAGATAAGCCTCCACAGCTCAGGCAGCAGAGAGCTGGGAATCAAACCCGGTTCCTCCAGATTAGATACACGAGCTCTTAACCTCCTACGCCACTGCTGCTCCTGAGGGAACAAGCTTTGGCCAGTTGGTCACCAGCTCCTGACGCGGGACCTCATTTTTGCCAGTGTCACCTTCTTGGTGCAGCCCCAGCAGGAAACCTTGGAAGACATCAACTGCTTGTCCACGCTGGAAGCTTTCTCCATTTTCCTGGGGTCAAAGGGCATGCGGCAGATTGGGCACAGAGGAGATGATACCTGGAGGCAAGGCTGCTCAGAATGTGTGTTTGAAGGGGGCAATGCAGATGGGGGCACTGGTAGACCTCCAGGCAGATGGGGCAGCTGAACTGGGCTTCAAGCGTGGTGGCCCCAGTTGGGGGGGGCTCAAGGGACCCTCCACTGCTGCCACCGAGACCAGTAGGTTGCAGAGCATTGTGGACCTAGGTCTTAGATTAAATCAGTTTACTGGGATTAAGTGGAGGATTTATTGAGGTCACCTACTTTCAAGGAGCAGCAGTGGCGTAGTGGCTAAGAGCAGTGGCTAAGAGCAGGTGCACTCTGATCTGGAGGAACCAGGTTTGATTCCCAGCTCTGCCGCCTGAGCTGTGGAGGCTTATCTGGGGAATTCAGATTAGCCTGTACACTCCCACACATGCCAGCTTGGTGACCTTGGGCTAGTCACAGCTTCTCGGAGTTCTCTCAGCCCCACCCACCTCTCAGGGTGTTTGTTGTGAGGGGGGAAGGGCAAGAAGATTGTAAGCCCCTTTGAGTCTCCTACAGGAGAGAAAGGGGGATATAAATCCAACTCTTCTTCTTCTTCTTGGCAGAACTGTGGATCCAAGTGGATGGGCTTTGGGAGGTGGGGCAAGGATTGTTTTGAGTAGGACTCTTGTTTCTGGGAATCAGTTGAACTTGGTGATGTTTGGAGTGGGTCTATGGCTCAGTGGCATGCAGAAGGCCCCATATTCACTCCCCTGCATCTCCAGTTAAAAGTATCAATAGTTACCTTGATTGACCAGCGCCTTGATTCAGTATAAGACTTATGTTTCAAGTATTCAATCACAAAGTCTATTTCTGTTTTTATTCTCGGTGATTCTTTGGCTATGTGAGCACTTGTGTTCTTGCAGAAACCCTGTTGAGAAGCGTTGATGTGGATCCCCACACCCCTCTGATTGATAGCCTTCTATCGACACTATTAACTTTTGTTTGGTTTCAAAAGCACAGTGTGAACCACAGGGAAGCAGTTGGGAACTCAGAGCTCTCCCCCCTTTGCAGAACAACTGTTTTGCCTTAAAGGAAAACAAGGGTTTAGCGGTGCATCTCAAGGAGAGCTACTCCAATCTAAGCACATTTCTTTCAGTGGATTTTGACTGGAATACATCTGCATAGAAGAAGAAGAGTTTGGATTTATATCCCCCCTTTCTCTCCTGCAGGAGACTCAAAGGGGTTTACAATCTCCTTGCCCTTCCCCCCTCACAACAAACACCCTGTGAGGTAGGTGGGGCTGAGAGAGCTCCAAGAAGCTGTGACTAGCCCAAGGTCACCCAGCTGGCATGTGTGGGAATGAACAGGCTAATCTGAATTCCCCAGATAAGCCTCCACAGCTCAGGCGGCAGAGCTGGGAATCAAACCTGGTTCCTCCAGATTAGATATACGACCTCTTAACCTCCTACGCCACTGCTGAACTTTCAGATAATGGACTGAACTTTCAGATAATGGCTAGCATGATATTAAAATATTGCAGTGAGGTTGCAAGGTCTAGGGACAGAGCGCTGGTGTGGGGTAGTGGTAAAGAGCAGTGGACTCTGATCAGAAGAAGAAGAAGAAGGAGGAGGAGGAGGAGGAGGAGGAGGGGAGGAGGAGGAGGAGGAGGAGGAGGAGGAGGAGGAGTAGTTTGGATTTATATCCCACCTTTCTCTCCTGTAGGAGACTCAAAGGGGTTGACAATCTCCTTGCCCTTCCCCCCTCACAACAAACACCCTGTGAGGTAGGTGGGGCTGAGAGAGCTCCGAGAAGCTGTGACTAGCCCAAGGTCACCCAGCTTGCATGTGTGGGAGTGTACAGGCTAATCTGAATTCCCCAGATAAGCCTCCACAGCTCAGGCAGCAGAAGAATCAAACCCGGTTCCTCCAGATTAGAGTGCCCCTGCTCTTAAGCACTACGCCACTGCTGCTCCCTGTCCCTATGAAGAGAGTTTGATTCTCCACTCCTCCACAAGAAGCCAGCTGGGTGACCTTGGATCAGTCGCAGTTCTCTTAGAACTCTCTCAGCCTCAAGGGAGGCAGGTTGTGGCAAACCACTTCTCTTGCCGAGAAGACCCTGCAGGGTTGCCATAAGTCAACCGTTACACACCCCTAATAAAGGGAGGGGTCTTTTCTCATGCAACAGTCCCTCAAAGAATTGGAAAACTGGGAAGGAAACATGGTACATGTTGTTTCTTTCATTGAGGAAGGGATGTCTGATTTTTTGGGGGAAAAAAAGACCAGGTTTTGATTTAGCATTGTTTTGTTTTATTTTTTAAATGGTGCCCTCCATCCTTTGACTGAGTGTTCAGCAAGGGAGAGAGGGTATGAGCGTTTTGATTCTGCCCCCTCCTCCACATGGTAGCCAGCTTGTCAAGATGGCATCTGCCCATGAAGGAAACATTCTCTCATATGGTTCCTCCATAGGTAGTGTCCTTATTTTATGACCGAGCCCCAGTGGCGTAACGCCCAGGGGGAAGAGGGGGGCGCCTTGCACCAGGTGCACGTGTGCGCAGTTTATCAATCAGTCCATATTATGGTGACATTGAAAGGTGTTCAAGGCAAGAGATGTACAGAGGTGGTTTGCCATTGCCTCTCTTGTGAAATAGTTAAACACATGGTGTAATGGTTAAGAGTGGGATGTAGCCGTTAACAGAGGCAGGCTCTAATCGGGAGAACCAGGGCTGATCCCCCACAGGCAACATGGGTTCATGGAACCTGTTTCTGCTGCCTGTGCTGCCGTGTGCATGGCGGCTGCAGGGGCCAGCCGGGATCACTGGGATCCCAGAGGCAAGAGGTAGCACGATTCATATGGAAATGCTATGTTTCTGTGCAAACCGCACAGCTGAGATTCCCCCCACCAAGTACCCCCACCTGAGAATCCACCCCAAGAACCCTTCCACCCGAGAATCCACCCCCACCTGAGAATCCCCTTCCCTTTACCTGTATGGCATGGCAGCTGACTATTAGAGTATTCACTCTAATGGCGGCTATTAGAGTATTCATTCTAATGGCGGCTGCCTGGGGAATCCACCCTAATGGTGGACGAAAGAGGGTGGGGATTGAACGTTTCCCGCTTGGCATAATTCTCACAGGCAGGCAGGAAGCATTTGCAACCTGTGTTAAAGAAAAAAAGTCACTAATTTAGCGATTTTCATTTAACTCAGGTTCCAGCCAATAAAATGAGTTAGAAACATTTGGAGCAGGAGTTCTGTGGGACCACCACCCCCCCGCCCCCGGCAACACTTTTTAAAAAGGGCTCAACCTGTTTTACTTGGCCTGTGCAGAATCACCCCAAATGCAATTTCCCACTCCTCATTTGATGCCTGCTGGGGGACCTTGGGTATGAAAACGAACTCTTCTTCTCTGAGTAGTGGGCCTGGACTTCCTTAGTAACAAGTACATAACCTGAGACCTTCTGCAAGCAAAGCTTCCTCTATCCCCGTGGTGGCGAACATTTGGCATTCCAGATGTTATGGACTACAATTCCCATCAGCTCCTGCCAGCATGGCCAATTGCCATGCTGGCAGGGGCTGATGGGAATTGTATTCAATAACATCTGGAGTGCCAAAGGTTCACCACCACTGCTCTATCCTAAATAAGAATGAAGCTATGAGAGCCAGCGTGGTGTAGTGGTTAAGAGCAGGTGGATTCTAATCTGGAGAACCAGGTTTGATTCCCCACTCCTCCACCTGAGTGAAAGAGGCTTGTCTGGTGAACCAGATGTGTTTCCACACTCCTACATTCCTGCTGGGTGACCTTGGGCTAGTCACAGATTCTCCCATCCAGGACTGATACTGTTTAGGTTCTGAGATTTGACCAGGTCGGACTTTCCTGGGTTATCCAGATCAGTCCACCGAGTGTGCAAATTGCCATCAAGTCACAGCTAACTGTCAAGCCCTGGATCTGAGACCAAACAAGACTCCGAAACCATCAGTTCAGAAGGCTTTATGGGAAAGCACCAGTGGCCAACAGAAGAAACGCCAATTCTGAATGGTCCTGTCCCAAACCCCCAATATATCACCCCAGTGCTCCTCCCTCCTCCCAACTTTTCCTGCGATACCCAACTACAAAGGGAAGCTGTGAAATGGGGAGACAGAATTCCAAGGCCAGAGGCTAAGAGAAGAAGAAGAAGAAGAAGAAGAAGAAGAAGAAGAAGAAGAAGAAGAAGAAGAAGAAGAAGAAGAAGAAGAAGAAGAAGAGAGAGAGAAGAAGAGGGAGGGAGGGAGGGAGGGAGGAGGGAGGGAGTTTGGAGTTTATATCCCCCCTTTCTCTCCTGCAGGAGACTCAAAGGGGCTGGACAATCTCCTTGACTGACTTCCCCTGCACAACAAACACCCTGTGTGGTGGGTGGGGCTGAGAGAGCTCCGAGAAGCTGTGACTAGCCCAAGGTCACCCAGCTGGCGTGTGTGGGAGTGTACAGGCTAATCTGAATTCCCCAGATAAGCCTCCACAGCTCAGGCGGCAGAGCTGGGAATCAAACCCAGTTCCTCCAGATTAGATACACAAGCTCTTAACCTCCTACGCCACTGCAGCCATCTGGCCTGGGCACCCCTACTTGTTTCACTTGTACAGAAGAGAAAGTAACTCCTCCAGACTCCTCGCTGCCCCTCCCAGTTGCCATTAGGCCTCCCCGATGCCTGACACTAACTTAAGACAACACTGTAGGATTTTCAAAGCTAGAAACTAACAAAGGAGGTTTGTGATAGCCTGCATGTGGTGTCGTGGTTAAGAGCAGGTGGACTCTAATCTGGAGAACTGGGTTTGATTCCCCTCCCCTCCACGAGTGGTGGACTTTTATCTAGTGAACCAGGTTTGTTTCCCCACTCCTACATGCCTGCTGCATGACCTTGGGCTAATCACAGCTGTCTCTGAACTCTCAGCCCCACCTCACAAGATGTCTGTTGTGGGTAGAAGAACAGAAGGAGTTTGGAAGCCCCTTTGGGTCTCCTTACCGGAGAGAAAGGGGGCATAAATCCAAACTCTTCTTCCTTCCTCTCTGCACAGCGACCCTAAAATTCCTCGGTGGTCTCCCATCCAAAGACTAACAAGGACCAATCGTACCTAGCTTCTGAGAGCTGACAAGATGAGGCCAGCCCGGACCATTCAGGTCAGGGCAAGAATATGTGAAAAACTGGAAATGTGAAGGCATCGGGGGAAATTTTGTGCCTTCTCCTACAACTAAGGTAACCATTTTATGCCTGCGTTTTTAGATTGGGTCTAGGTCTCCCGAGGCCCTTGATTTGAAATTGATTTGATTTCACTGGAGCTGTCTGTGCAGTCCTTAAAAACAAACAACCCCAACCTTTTTTCTGCTTTGTCATAAACGTTTATTTTATTTTATTGATATGGTACCTCTCTGGAGAAGCAGCATGAAGCTCCCTTTATCCTCAATGAACATAAGGTTACGACCCCACCTGTTGAATATAGTAAACTGCTCCCTTGAGCAAGGAGTGTTTCCGGGTGGGTTGAAGGAGGCAGTGGTCCGCCCACTCTTGAAAAGACCATCCTTAGATCCTGGCGATCTGGCCAATTACCGCCCCGTTTCGAATCTTTCGTTTCTGGGGAAGGTAATTGAGAGAGTGGTGTTGGAGCAGCTTCAGGGTTTCCTGGAGGACACATCGGCGCTCGATCCCTTCCAGTCCGGCTTCCGTGCTACCGGACGTATTGGGACGGAGACCGTCCTCGTCGCCATCACGGAACCAACATACTCATGCCGCACGCACGCACGGCTGAACCGAGCCGGATGCGAGCTGCTGATTCTATTAGATCTTACAGCAGCGTTTGATATGGTCGATATCCGCGTGCTTTTTTGATCCACCGCCACCAGCCACCTCACCAGATCGCCGGGGCACTGTCCTTCAGTGGATTGCCTCGTTTTCTCCAGGGTGGTGGTCGGCGAATTGTATAATGAATTAGCGAGGATAAGGAGCCTCTCATAGGGCCCCACTTAGTTGTGGGAGGATCCCCAGGGGGCCTTGCTCTCCCCGGCTCTTATTTATTAACATCTACATGCGACCCTAAGCTCAGCTGATCTTGCGGAGGTTTGGGCGTGGTCTGTCACCGTATGCGGATGACACGCAGCTGTTCCTGTTGATGGAGGGGGGGGGGGGCGGCCTCTGCCCCTGTAGCTCTCTACAGCACTGTTTGGAGTCGGTTGCTGAATTTGGTTGAGGCAGAGCAGGTTAAAACTTTATCCAGCAGCTGAGCGGAGGTCCTTTGGCTGGGCCGGGGGAAGAGACCAGGGGGGAATTTCATTACACCGGTCTTCCGGAGGGAGTTCAGGGTTGGCCCCAGTATCTTTGGCCTGCGAAAGCCTGGGGGTCCGCCTGGACTCTTCGCACTATCTTATCGATGGAGGACCGGGTGGCCCATTGTGGTACCAGTTAGCGTTTTTTCACCTCCGCCAGGCTTGGCGGCTGGCTCCCTATCTCTCCCAGTCCGACCTGGCCACTTTCAGCGATCAATGTGACGGTCACCTCGAGGTTGGATTGCTGGCAACTTCTACTCTCTTGGCGGACGCTTCCCTTGCGCCGCGATCCGGAAGTTGAAGCTTCGGTCCAGAACGCAGCAGCCCAGCTCTATATGTAATGGTGGTGATTTATTCAGATCACATCACCCCTGTGCTTTCGCTGCCTGCACTGGCTCCCAGTGGAGTTCCGGATGGATTTTCAAATTATTGGTAATGACCTTTAAAGGCCTTACGCGGCGTAAGGATATTTTCAGCATACCTCTGGCGGACCGCATCACCCCATATGTCCCAAACAGAACGCTGCGTTCGCCTGCGGCAAGAGCTGCTGGAGATCCCTGGCCCTTCGATGAAGTGCGGCTGGCCTCGACCAGACGGGAGACGGCCTTTACGGTATAGCTTCTGCCTGGTAGATCGCTCTACCTCCAGCTGTATCCGGGCCCTCGCCGGGTTCTTGAAGGTGAGTTCCGCAGGGGAGCCTGCAAGACCGAGCTAATCCACCGGGCCTTTGGGGGGGCTTGGCAGCGGTTCTACCACCCACCACTGAAGCTGCCGTTTCCATCTGGCCGGGCCCTGGTTTCCATCTTGGGCCGACCTATCCCCTCCCTCCATTGGCCTCTAGTCCGGGCGCTCTGATATTTTAACCAGTATGTAATTGAAATCGAAAACGTTTTAAAGTTTTACGTTTTAATGAATTAAGCTGCACTCTTGTGCTTGATAGGTTTTATTGATTGTTATTGAATGTGCAGCCATTCTGTGAGCCGCCTCGAGCCCTTCGGGGGTGAGGCGGCTTATAAATCTCATTATAAATAAATAAATAAATAAATAAAATAAGAACATAAGAACATAAGAACTAGCCTGCTGGATCAGACCAGAGTCCATCTAGTCCAGCACTCTGCTACTCGCAGTGGCCCACCAGGAGCCTTTGGGAGCTCACGTGCAGGATGTGAAAGCAATGGCCTTCTGCTGCTGCTGCTCCTGAGCACCTGGTCTGCTAAGGCATTTGCAATCTGAGATCAAGGAGGATCAAGGTTGGTAGCCATAGATTGACTTCTCCTCCATCAATCTGTCCAAGCCCCTTTTAAAGCTATCCAGGTTAGTGGCCAGCACCACCTCCTGTGGCAGCATATTCCAAACACCAATCACACATTGCGTGAAGAAGTGTTTCCTTTTATTAGTCCTAACTCTTCCCCCCAGCATTTTCAATGAATGCCCCCTGGTTCTAGTATTGTGAGAAAGAGAGAAAAATTTCTCTCTGTCAACATTTTCTACCTCATGCATAATTTTATAGACTTCAATCATATCCCCCCTCAGACGTCTCCTCTCCAAACTAGAGTCCCAAACGCTGCAGCCTCTCCTCATAAGGAAGGTGCTCTAGTCCCTCAATCATCCTCGTTGCCCTTCTCTGCACTTTTTCTATCTCTTCGATATCCTTTTTGAGATGTGGCGACCAGAACTGAACACAGTACTCCAAGTGCGATCGCACCGCTGCTCTCGCAAGGAGCATGAAGCAATCCTTGCAGTTTTATTATCAACTCCTTTCCTAATTATCCCCAGCATAGAGTTTGCCTTTTTCACAGCTGCCATGCATTGAGTTGACATTTCCATGGAACTATCAACTAAGATGCCCAAATCCCTTTCCTGGTCTGTGACTGATAGCACTGACCCTTGTAGCGTGTAAGTGAAGTCCCAGCTTGAACATGAAGCTGTGGGTAATTTTGTTCCATCTCCCTTCTTTCTATTTTGACTGACAGCCATCATCCCTGGTTCCAGATAGGGAAAGGTCTTTCCCAGCATCTGCTACCAGAGATCTTCCAACGGGAGTTGCCAGGTGCCATATACCGTGTGCCATCTACAATATGTGTTTATTCGGTCTTTGACTAGTATCATCATCATCATCATCATCATCACCCTTTTATTGGCATGAGTTTAAAATACAACAGAGAGGTTGAGGAGAATCAAGTTAAAATAAGGAGATTCAGACATTTCCAACAGTTAAAACAATAAATAGATAAATAAACTAAAATCTGTGGCGAATCTGTTATGCCAGCGCCAGGAATTTGGCAACGTCTAGGGATCTCTGAGGAGACTGATCACAAAGCAGATAGAAAGATTTGACCTTGTCTGATGAGTAGGCGTAGTTCTCAGTATATGGGTCTATAGATTATCTTCTAGATGAAGCATATAGTTCGCAATCTAGGAGGAGGTGCTCGATTGTTTCGATGGCTTTTTGTGAGCAGGGACACGTTCTCTGTTGGCATGGTATCTGGAGAGATCTGCCGCTCAGGACTGCTGAGGGTAGGACATTCAGTTGGGCTAGCATTAAGGTACGTTGGAGGTGCGGTGAAGAAATATTATAGAAATACCTTGGTAGCCCTTTACTGAAGGGGGGAAGGTCGGAGCCCTCCGGTAAAATGCCCTTCATGTGCCACTTTGACTAGTATAAAAAAGGAATGAAATTACAGAGATATAGACACAGATATCCAAAATCGCAAAAAACATTCCCTCTCACGGAGACTTGCTAACATTGATTACACAGAATAAAACAGCAAGCAGCAACCATTAAAAGAGGTAAGCACAAGAAACCCCAAGTTGATGTAATCTTGTGGCCACGTAAAGGAATTTTGCCACTTGTTGAGCACTGTCGGGGACTTTATCTTCCAACAAGAAATGGACTGTAAGATATTTTGGGTGTCTAAGAGGACCAGAATGGCCAAAGCGTTGAATCAACAAGAGCAGCATTAGGCTTTTCCTAACATGAACATAACCTGAGACCTTCTGCAAGCAAAGCTCCCTCTATCCTAAATAAGCATGAAGCTATGAGAGCCAGCGTGGTGTGGTGGTTAAGAGCAGGTGGATTCTAATCTGGAGAACCGGGTTTGATTCCCCACTCCTCCACCTGAGCGGAAGAGGCTTATCTGGTGAACCAGATGTGTTTCCACACGCCTACATTCCTGCTGGGTGACCTTGGGCTAGTCACAGTTCTCTCCCAACTCTCTCAGCCCCACCTACCTCACAAGCATGGACGTAGGTAAGGGGGGGTTCTTGAGTTTGATCCCCCGCATTCATGTCCGAAGCTCCGCCCCTCCGTTTGTGGGTTTTTAAAATATTTTAGTGCTTTTTTGTTTTTGGCCTGCAGGGGGCGCATTGTTTGGGCTAGCAGCACCAAACTTTCAGGGATTGTTTGGGGGACTCTTCTGATGATACTACCTGGGATTGGTGAGGTTTGGCTCAGGGGATCCAAAGTTATGGACTCCCAAAGGGGGTGCCCCTATCCTCCATTTTTTCCAATGGGAGCTAATAGAAGATGGGGGCTACACCTTTGAGGGTCCATAACTTTGGACCCCCTGAACCAAACTTCACCAAACCTGGTCACAAGGTGTTTGTTGTGGGGAGAGGAAGGGAAAGGAGCTTGTAAAGCGCAGCGAGGAGGCTCTCATATACAGGAGAGGAAAGTGGGGTATAAAGTCAAACTACTCCTCCTCCTCCTCCTCCTCCTCCTCCTCCTCCTCTTCTTAATTGGAACCCACTGATTTGTCTTTTTGGCCGTCCAGAGTATCCATAATGCTCTCCATTTGCAAAAAAAAAAAAAATCTCCATTGAGTCACAAGCGATCTTTCACATCATATTTGCCAACACATTCCAAGCTAGCATTTCATGACAATTACAACTTGAAGGTTAAAATAATCAGTGTGGTAGCTGTGAAATGCGGGTGCTTTCTTTTAAAGAGCAGCTGTGTTTTGCGCTTGATTTACATTGGACTCAAAGGCCTTTGCACTACTGATATGTGAAATTGGTGTGATTTATTGACTTTTTTCACAATGCACTTATATTTTTCCAGCAACTTTTCTCTAAGGATCTCCGCTTCCCATATTATGCTGGATTGGACCAATGGTTCAGCTAGACCAGTATCTTATGGAGCAGCAGTGGCGTAGGAGGTTAAGAGCTCATGTATCTAATCTGGAGGAACCGGGTTTGATTCCCAGCTCTGTTTTGGGGAAGCAGTGTAGGTAACCCTCTTAAGCGCTGTTAAACCCCACTGATTTTCATGCAAAGAACTAAAGCATGATCCTTTACCTGGGAGTAAGCTTGGTTGCTGGGAATGGGGCTTGCTTCTGAGTAAACCATCCTAGGGTCATGATTCACCCGTTGGAAGAGTTGCACGGTTGCTTGAAAGCAAAGCCACCGACTACCACCAAGCTTATTCCCGAGTAATGCGTGCCTCGGAGCCAACCGTTTTTTCTAAACTAAAACCTCGGTATTCAGGTTCAATTGCCATGTGGGCACTTTGCGATAAATAGGTGGGTTTTGGGTTGCAATTTGGGCACTCGGTCTCGAAAAGGTTCGCCATCACTGACATAGAACATCCTTGACAAGGGTTCATCTTGCCGCTTGAAGACTTGAAGACTGCCATTAGGTGGATCTCATCACCGTCATAGGCAGCTAATCCCACTGTCACATGACACTTACTACATTTTCCTCCCCATGTCCAGCTGGTACCTTTCCACCTGGAAATTAAACCCATCATTGCAAGTCCCAACTGGTTTTGTTGCCAACCGGAATAGCTCCCTGCCCTCCTTTAAGTGACAGCCCCTCAAATACTGAAAGAGAGCAACCATGTCCCCCCTGAACTTCCTCTTTTCCAGACTGAACATTCACAAGTCCCTCAGCCTGTTCTTATAGGACTTGATCTCCAGGCCCCTGATGAATAGAGACTTAGGGAGGAAGAAGAAGAAGAAGAGTTTGGGTTTATATCCCCCCTTTCTCTCCTGTAGGAGACTCAAAGGGGCTGACAATCTCCTTGCCCTTCCCCCCTCACAACAAACACCCTGTGAGGTACGTGGGGCTGAGAGAGCTCCGAGAAGCTGTGACTCGCCCAAGGTCACCCAGCTGGCGTGTGTGGGAGTGTACAGGCTAATCTGAATTCCCCAGATAAACCTCCACAGCTCAAGCGGCAGAGCTGGGAATCAAACCCGGTTCCTCCAGATCAGAGTACACCTGCTCTTAGCCACTACGCCACTGCTGCTGGGATGTTTAGTCCCTTCTGCACATACAGAATAATGCACATTCAATCCACTTTCACGACTGTTTGAAAGTGGAATTTTGCAATTCTGCACAGTAAAATCCAGCTTCAAAGCACATTGAAAGCGGATTTAAAGCAGCGGTGGGATTCAAATGATTTAACAACCGGTTCCTGTGGTGGGATTCAAATAGAATTGGCACATGGTATTTGGCACCATTTTTTAACAACGGCGGTTCTGCTGAAAGTGGTCCAAAGTGCTGAATCCCCACCACCAGTTAGAGAAGTGCATTATTCCGCATGTGCGGAAGGGGCAAGAGTCCGAAGAAGCGAAGGTGAAGAGGGGACAAGATAGTAATATTTAAATATCCCTCTCCAGGATCGGGTCTTTCCACACTGTAAAAACCAAGTGGAGACTCTTGCTCACATTATACTTGACTGTCCGAGATATGTGGGTATTAGGAATTTCTCTCCTGGGCGGGTCTTAGACAAATCTGAACGAGACTCTGACAACTCTGTTGTGGAGCTTTTGTTAAACAACACAGAGGCCGTGCTCTTGGGAAAAGTAGCAAAATTTCTTTTACAAGTGACAGAATTTTCCAAGTAACGTCCAATGCTAGATACAGTTTATCTGTCTGTGTTTTGAAAGTACTTTTGATTTGTACTTCAGAAATGTCTGTAATGCTCTGGAGCCTATTTTAATATGCCTAATAAAGGTTGTTGTATTGTTGTATTGTATTTAAATATTTGAAGGATGCCATGTTGAAGTGGGAGCAAGCTTGACTCAGAGACGAGGACACGAAGTAATGGATTCAAGGTGCAGGAAAAGAGATTCCACCTAAACATTAGGACAAACTTTCTGACTGCCAGAGCTGTGTTATATGGGGGTGATCAGGGCCATAACAGCTGCTCGACAGCGGAATTCACTACCTCGGAGAGGGGGGAGTCATTAGCATTTTGTGTGCTGCTAGTGGGATTCTCCCTGATGCCATTTGCTGAAGGTAGCCCCAGGACGTTTGTCATGCAGGCTCCAGTCCCGGGAGCCTTTCCAACTCCAAAAGTACTCAGCTCTGCCTACTGATTCCAGCATTATATAGTTTCCCTATTTTTTAAAAAGGAAAATCTTAAGAGAACCTTAGCTGCTTAGAGGACTACTTCACCTCCCATTGAGCAGAATGGGGTAGAACCCTGCTTTTCCAGGATGTCTGCGTTTTCTGTAAGGAAAAAAAAATTGAATAATTGTGAAATAATCTGTAACCTTCTGATGAGCGCAGTTTAACATATATTGCGCGCCCAGACCTATTTGCCTCCGCATGGTATCAACTCCTTAAATCAAAAACCCACTCTCTATGTTTAATGCTTGAAGATCTCTGTATGTAATCGCCCAGAGAGATTCTGCCTGAAACCTTAAAAAAAGCAAACTTCTAGAACAGGAATACCATATCTTGGTGGAGCCAAGCAAATAAAATCATGCTCACCCCTTTCTGTCGGAATAATTTATAAGGAACAAGGGGCACATAATAAATATCTTGAACTGTCACTGAACCCTAGCAGAGGATGGATTATTACAAGGGCCAGATGCAATATTTTTCCATCGGCCATTACAAAGGCCGAGTACAACTATGTACTATCTATCCCTCTCCAGGATTGGGTCTGTCCACACTGTAAAAACCAAGTGGAGACTCTTGCTCACATTCTACTTGACTGCAATCCGAGATAATATTGGGTATTGGGAATTTCTCTCCTGGGCGGGTCGAGACAAATCTGAAAGAGACTCTGACAACTCTGTTGTGGAGCTTTTGTTAAATAACACAGAGGCCGTGCTCTTGGAAAAAGTAGCAAAATTACTTTTATAAGTGACAGAATTTTCTAAGTAACGTCCAATGCTAGATACAGTTTATCTGTCTGTGTTTTGAATGTACTTTGGATTTGTACTTCAGAAATGTCTGTAATGCTCTGGAGCCCATTTTAATATGCCTAATAAAGGTTGTTGTATTGTTGTATTGTATGGTTGTGAAATAACGCAAAATATATTAATGCATTGTATTAATGAAATAGTGCAACATGTCTTTATATCTTTGCATTACTCGGGTTTTCAAAATCATCTTTTAGGGGTGAAAAAAATACATCCTTCGAAAGAGAGTCTCCTTAACCAACCTTTCCTCCCACATCCTCGCAGCACGTTTCACATACTGTGGAAATCAAACACACTTTTCCCAATCCCTCTTAACTGCTCGCTCTTTCTTTATTGAACTGGCAGCATCGCGAATTTCCTTCATCGGTTCAAACAATGAAAGCGTGAGTAGCAATATGCCACTCTTCTTGCAGGTTCTAATTTCTAGACTTTTGCAGCGGCAAATTCTGGCTTGGAAGCCTACAAAGTTGCTCCAGCAGCTGCGCACAAAGCATCCTTTTCTGATGCATTAAGTTTCGAAGAAGAGCAAAGTGTTTCTTAAAGGAACAGAGGCCCTCCTGCCAAAGGACAGGCCTTTGGATGACTTTATATAACCAATTCACTTATGAACTCATAGGCAATAGTTGTATAAATGACAAACCACATCTGATTCTCAAATCCCAGAAGCTAAGCAGGGTCAGTACTTGAATGGAGACCACCAAGGAAGGCTCTGCAGAGGAAGGCAATGGCAAACCACCTTTGTTTCTCATTTGTCTTCCTTGCTGGAGTCATCATGAGCCACTTCTGACTTGGTGACACTTTACACACAGGCACACACACATATGTATTTTCACTTTGGTTTTAATTGCTTTAATGATGTGAGGTTTTTTAAAAATGATTTTTAAGATGTAATTTTGTAATGCAGTTGTTGATTTGTTAGCTGCCTTGGCAGAAAAGGTGGAGTGAAATTCTCTTAGGCTCACTCCGCACATGCAGAATAATGCACTTTCAAACTGCTTTCAGTGCTCTTTGAAGCTGTGCGGAATAGCAAAATCCACTTGCAAACAGTTGTGAAAGTGGTTTGAAAACCCATTATTTTGCGTGTGCGGAAGGGGCCTTAGATTAAAAGAAATCCAGCCTCACTGATAAGCCCAAAGGGTGGGAGCCCTTATTCATGTCTTCTGGGAGGCTGATGTACAAGCATTGGTGGGATTCAGCAGGTTTGCACCACTTGGGCAGAACTGGTTGTTAAAATGGTGCTTGTAAACAACCAGTTGTTAAATTATTTGAATCCCACCACTGTGTATGAAGCCGCAACTGAACCAATATATGAACAATCAATCTGGCTTCTTCTCTCACATGTAGTTTGACTCCTGGAGAACCCAATTTCAGAGAGCAGAAGGGGATGAGAAAGTATTCCCTCTTTTGGTCTTTTCAATATCCCTTCATGTTGTCACAAACTGATCAGCATCCCCATTTCTTGCAACTGGTTTTATAGATAGTATATTCAGTTTCCATCGATCGATCGATCGATCGATCGATCGATCGATCGATCGATCGATCGATCGATCGATCGATCGATCCATCCATCCATCCATCCATCCATCCATCCATCCATCCATCCATCCATCCATCCATCCATCCTCCATCTATCCATCCATCCTCCATCTATCCATCCTCCATCTATCCATCCATCCTCCATCTATCCATCCTCCATCTATCCATCCTCCATCCATCCTCCATCCATCTTCCATCCATCCATCCAGCATCCATCTCTCTCTCTCTCTCTCTCTCTCTCTCTCTCTCTCTCTCTCTCTCTCTCTCTCTCTCTCTCTCTATCTATCTATCTATCTATCTATCTATCTATCTATCTATCTATCTATCTATCTATCTATCTATCTATCTATCTATCTATCTATCTATCTATCTATCTATCTATCTATCTATCTATCTATCTATCTATCTATCTATCTATCTATCCATTTTGTGTTTTCTCAATAGGCAGACAGATGGGAAGACAGACAGATAAAGAGACATAGATTTTCACCTCATGGTTTAAATTCACACAATGGAGGAGTCAGGATGAAAAATGGATTTTCAGGTAGAAAAACAGCAGGGATGAGAAGTGCAAAATATCCCTAAAACCAGACTAAAAGAACACTGCTTCTCACACCCATTCGCCTGTTTGTACCTTTTGTCAGCCCAGGCACTTTTGGGATGCTCGTTTTTGGGAAAGCAAGAGATACTGGAAAGAAATTCCATTTGCACATGGACCTCTAGGCCTGGTGAGATGTTCTCTGGGTGGTCATCCTTCATGGTTCTGATTGGGCAAATAACAAATTCTCCTATAGCCTCATGTTCTTAAATGCCTTTAGGCTTGGATTCCCATGAGTCTTGACCTGGATAGTAAACACATTACAGGAGATAATGTGTTTCATGATCTTTCTACTGAATTCCTAGCACAAGATTGCCAACTATAATTTGCTCAATTTATAATCGGTTGAAATTTCACCTATCTGGGTGATTTCTGTGGCTGGTGGTATTTTACCCTGGAATTTTTATATGTCTGTCATGTGCTGGATAATCTCGCTATAAAATATCCTAACCATATAAACTGTAGGAGGACTGGATCAGAAATAGCATATTGATCATACGGGCTGTAAATATAACACGACACAGAGATCAATAGCCTGTTATGTGCGCTGGTTCTATCAAGAGCGAGGCCGAATCGTTTTCAGCCCTTAACACCAGACGCGTGGCTTTCGTTGTTTAACTTTGGAGAAAAAACACTTTTATGTTTTTATAAGGAGAAATCAGCAATCAATTGAGCTGCGTACACACGATTGCATAGTCACTAGAAGTCCATGTATTGTGCTATAAAGCATAAGTGACAACTGGAGACAAGCATGGTTTCTCTCTCTCCTCCTCCCCCCCCCCCCCCCCCCCCCCCCCCGCCGTACATGCTTTTAGCTCAGTGCTTTTCTTGTGTATATCTGGAATTGCAATCATTCTCTTTTACAGCATAGAGGCCACTGGGCCTGGCTATTTTGACACCTGAAGCAGATTTTGTTTTTAAAAAGGCATCCTTCCCATGGCAGATATAGTTGCCATCTCCAGGTGGTGATATTCCTGGAGACGTAAGGGGAGGAGCCTTGGGAAGGTGGGGTTTAGGTACAGAAGGGACCTTAGAGCAGTGGCATAGGAGGTTAAGAGCTCGTGTATCTAATCTGGAGGAGCCGGGTTTGATTCCCCGCTCTGCCACCTGAGCTGTGGAGGCTTATCTGGGGAATTCAGATTAGCCTGGACACTCCCACACACGCCAGCTGGGTGACCTTGGGGTAGTCACAGCTTCTCGGAGCTCTCTCAGTCCCACCTACTTCACAGGGTGTTTGTTGTGAGGGGGGAAGGGCAAGGAGATTGCAGCGCACTGCAGTCTTCTGCAGGAGAGAAAGGGGGGATATAAATCCAAACTCTCGTCCTCAGATCCTCGTCTCTCGTCCTAGATCCTCGTCCTCGTCCTCCGTCTTCTTCTTCTTCTTCTTATTCTTCTTATTCTTCTTCTTCTTCTTCAGAGCATCTTCTGGCTACCCTGCAAGTTTTGAAATATGCCTTCTTATCTTGAAAGATGCTTCCTATGAACACCTCTTTTACAAATCTCCATGGGCTACAAAGGAGTCCAGTCAATTCCAATAGGATAATGTGTTGGCATCAGTAAGAATCTATATCAGCTTCTCTGCATGGTTGACGCTAGGGGTCGGTTGGCATACATGATGTCGCACCTAACCCTCCCTTGGGACCGCTTAAGTTAATGTACAGACTATCAGCTCACATCGACTTACTGCCTGGCACACATCGCCATTAGGGACAGGCCCCCCTGGCTCCTGTGCGACCGCTTCCAGAGTCAAGAGGGCTGGGGCGGTCCCCAGTCTCTGTGATGCGCCAGATGGTTGCAGGGACGGTAAGTCAATTGGGCAAGGAGGGAGGAATGGTGCCTTCCAGCCGCTGCCGTTCATATGGCAGCGGCTGGAAGCTGTTTTTCCAAAACCTCGCCGGGAGTGAGGGTGGGAAAATGGCGGCTTCTCATGCCTGGGAGGAGCGTAGGTGGAAGGTGAAGCAGCTGTGCCTCCCATGCTTAATAGCTCCCAGGATGGCATTTTGCCGGCCCCTAGGGTGCTGTAAAAGGCCTGTGTGGAAAGGGGGCCTATGTGAGGGGAAAATGTCAACTCTTCCCAATCGTGACCTACACAGGGCTTGCTGTTCTGCTCCAGTTGCCTTGTGCTGGAGATCTTGGGAGGGGGGAGGTTGCTACGGGTGTTGTTTCAGGTAGGGACACATTCTCCTCACAGAAATCACCCATATTTGTTGAAGTTTGTCTGAGAGGCTCCAATTCTATGGGCACCCATGTGAAGGAAAAGTTGGTGCCCATAGAATTGAACCTCCCGCCCAAATATCACCAAACTTGGGTGGCTCCTGTGAGGACAGGCATCAGCAGCTGTGTGGCAAATTTGGTGCCCCTATCTGGACCAACAACTTCACCAGAACCCATCTCCTCAAAAATCTGTTGCATAATGCAATCAGAACAGAACAGCATGCCCTCCCTATTCTCCAACTATTTCAAATGGAGGGGGGGAAACTAGTATTTCCCCCCCCCAGGAGAAAAGCATAGAAGCATGCTCTCTCTTCCCAATGCCTCCCACACCCATGCAGCTATCATCACAACAACAAAGCCACACTAGGAAAAAAAACAATTCATCACAGAACTAACCACACAACCACCAACAAGTTGCAAATCCTAACAGTGCTACAACAACAAGACAGGGGTACATTTGCCAGCCTTGACTCCCGCCAGACAAAGCACCACACCACAACACCAGAATTCTGATACAGCCCAGCAGCACAACCACATCAGACCTGTAGGATAACCAAATTGCAATGCCACTCCCACACAAGGTAAAGAGAGTTAGGCTCCCTTCCCAAGACGCAAAATAACAATACGTTCACTTTCACACAACTGTTTGCAGTGGATTTTGCCATTCAAGCATAGCCAGCTTCAAAGAGCACTGAGCAGTTTGAAAGTGCATTATTCTGCATAAAAGGAATGAGCTGTGAGAGAGAGAAAAAAACACACCAACAATTACACATCAGGTTTCCAGTTACTAATGCACTCATTTCTATATCAGGGAAGAGAGATTTAAAGATGTACCTAAGTACCTTGTTGAGGTTGTGGAATGATTTCAGAGGTGAAGTTCTGTGCTGCCCAGTTCTGCTGTGGTCTTCAACATATTTCCTGTAAAAGCAATACATCAAAATTATGCATTTAATAAAGTATACCAACTTCTTTACTTGGTGTAAAACTAGTCTCCTAGTAAACTGGTGAATGAATTTCTCAAACTCATCTGGTGATTTGAAGTCCCTTACTCGTGCCCTGCCCTTTCCTCAATCTTCCCTTTCCTGTCCAGAACTCAGAAGCGTTTAATCAACAAGTAGCTGGGCTGAGGAACAGTTGTTCACCAAAGGCTACACAGCTAATGACACTCCTCTGGGTTCTCCTCTCCTGGTCCATGTGGTACCCAGCCCCATCCTATTGGGTCATTTCAGAGGTGGGATCCAGCAGGTTCTCAAGCAGGTTCCTGAGAGTAGGGATACCACTATTTGTGTGTGCCGAGAGGGGTTACTTCACTGGTGATTTGCCACATGATTTTGGCCTTAGTTACCTCCCTCTCAGCAGTAGCGCCAAGCAGAACTTGAAGCAGTCTAGCAGGAGGTGCACCGCATGCGTGGCAGCCTGCACCTGCATCTGCTTCCCGCCTAAGGACTGGCAAGTAGTGGCCAAGGCCCTGCCATTGCCCCACCCAGGAATGCCCCAACCCCAGAATGTCTGGCCATACCCCCGTCATGCCGCGCCCAGCCCCATTGGCACTACGCCACAGTTTGAATCCCACCACCATGGGAACCTGTTACTAAAAAATTTTGGATCCCACCACTGGGTCATTTCATCTTCAACAAGATAAGGGAAAAATTCAGTAGCAGCAGCCGCTGCTGTCAGCTTGCACTTTGGGAAGAGGGAGCCTGAATCACCTCCAACATCTTCCTGCACCACACAACTGCTAGGGTTTAGTGAGGCTTCTGGACTGGGGCAGTGATGGCATCAGGGACTGGGTGCTGTGGAACAGATTTGTGACTCCATCAACACCCTGGATCAAAAAGCCCCTCTTAAGAGGAGTATAGCTCTGACCTGAATGAGGCCTTTTGATTGATCTTACTGACCAATAGCAAATAACGACCAAATCATTATTGGAATGATTGCAATGAAATAATGTTCAACCTGTAACATTCTCCCTCTTGCTAATCTGAACGTACATGCAACACAACACATTTTTGGCAATAATGCACTCTGGCCTTGTGCCTTTAATATGAATCATAACTAGCATACCTATTCTTCTTTCACTGAAGTTTCAAGGAGAAAATTATCTTTTCTTTACCATCTCCTTTTCTGAAGCCATCTGGAATTATGAGAAACTGGATGCCCAAGTTAAGATGAGAACCAAGTCAGCGTGATCACTGTTCATGCAGTCTGCAATGACATTTTGAGTACAAATTTCATGATTATTTTTTTTTAATATTAAACACTATTAGAGTGTTGAAAAATGGTTGTCAAGCATATTAATATTAAATATTATTGCTGGCATTTGGGAAAGGTCAACTATGGTGCTCTCATGAAAAAAAAAGAGAGCCCTAAATAGCCAATTATTAAAAATGCTAATTTGATTTCAAAGCAAATGCACTAAATGTTCTTTCTCCTAGGTCAGCCTGACTTCATTGCTTGGCTTAGGATGAAAAGTGTAAGCATTTGAAAACTACCTGGGATCCAAACAGGGTTCTGCCTAATCCTACATGCAAATGAGAAAGGATGGACCAGTATCCCAGACGTCACTCAGGGGGGAAAGGACTGATGGGAGATGGAACTTCCTGTTTCCTAAGCCCCCTTCCACACATGCAGAATAATGTGACCCTCAATCTACTTTTAAAAAAATATTTTATTGCATTTAACAAAGTATACCAACATACAAGAACAAAATACAAGAAAAAAAGAAAAGAAAAAAAATTATATATATATATAAGGCGAGAACAAATTAGTTCAGCATATATAAATTTCAGCTAACACTTACAAAACAGATTTTGTCTCACACTACGTTCTAATTCCCACCACTAGCCTCCTCCTCCTCCTCCTCCAAGTGCCCTACCGCTTCCCCATCTCTACTTCTATTTCAGGTTATAAACAGGGATACTATTCTTAATCAACTAAAGAGAAAATAAAAACTTTTCACATGGAGCATAGTTTCCTACTTCCAACGTTTGTGCCTTAACTTCTACTTTATCTTGTATTCTTTAACATTTAACTGGGTAAACTAAAATGTTATAAGTTTGAGAAACATAATCCGACCATGGCCGCCATATTTGCTGGCATTCTTCTGTTGATATGTCTTTCAATCCACTTTCAATGCACTCTGCAGCTGTGTGGAATAGGAAAATCCACTTGCAAACAATTATGAAAGTGGATTGAAAGTGCATTATGCTGCATGTGCGGAAGGGGGACTAGTGTTGCAATGGAAACTTAAGATAATTCACATAGTTCCCCAAAGAACTGCTCTCAGCCACTCATGAAAGAATTCAACAGGTTCATATACATATAATGCAACTTGGACATAACTGCAAGAATTCCAGCAGCCATCATGTCAACATATTTGCTTCCCAAATACCACCAAATATCAGATGGCTTCTCCTCCCAAAATTAATTTCCCCCTTTTCTTTTCTTAATTGTATCCTCCTTTGTTACTCTTCCTTATATTTAGCAAGAGATTCACAAGATCCATCCATCCCGATCAGCATTTTTAATTGTTGTTTTTGTTCCATTTGTAGTTTACATGTTAATGTTAATGTATGTGTCTTAATAATTCTAGTTCAGCGCCACATGGAGATTTGTCTTAATTTGTTATGTATCCTGGGGGCCTTTGTGTGGTTGGAAAGGCAGGGTATAAGTTTCGCAAAATAAATAAATAAAGATCAGCCTCCCTCAAAAGATCAGGTGGCATGGCTATTTCCTCAGAGGGTTGTATATTAGTGCCTAGGGACGGCAAAATGCTCGCCCCTAGGGAGTTGTTCGCATGGGGGGCGCAGCTGCCTCAGCAACCGCAAGCAATTCTCACTTCCTCCCCAGCGCCGGTTGCTATTTTCCCACCTCGCCCTGAGCTTGCAGGTGTTTTAGTCGAGAAAGCCCAGCCGCTGCCATGCAAATGGCAGCGGCTGGAAGGCTTCATCTCCCCTTTCCAGATTGGACTTACCTTCCCCACTGTCTGCGTAGCCAGGCCTGGGAGACTCGCCCCGCACTCTGGGAGGGCTGCGCAGGGCAGGGGGGGGTATGTCCCTGCCTCAGCGATGTCTGGACGGGTCGCGAGGGAAGATATCGCCGGTCGGGCGACGGGCGCCTCGGCTATGCCTACTTCCCCTGTCGCTCCCGGACCGCTTTGTGCTATCGAAGTTCCCAGGGGTTGGGTCGGCCATACCGCACTAACCTCCCAGCTGGCCATGCGGAAGCGGCCTATGAGAGAACCAGCATGATGGTACAGAGGTACACGCAATCTAGAGAGCTAGGTTTGATTCCTCCTCCTCCGCATGAGCAGAGGACCCCACATAGTGAGATGGGTTTCTTTCCCCTTCCCATCTGGAAGTCTGCTGAGGACCTTGGGCTAGTCACAGTTCTTTCATTCTCTCAGCCCCACAAAGTGTCTGTTGTGGGAGAGGAAGAGAAGGAGCTTGTAAGCCATTTTGAGACTCCTGCCGGTTGAGAAAAGCAGGGTCTACTTTCAAACTCTTTTCCTCCTGCTTCTCCATTCATCACAGAGAGAAATCTCCTGTTATGTTTAATTTTTTAAAAATAGACACAATTCAGACAATGCCAAATCTTTTAAAGACCTATCCATTTCATCAAGAGTGTTTCTTGCAAGTGCTACATTAGATCAGAGGAACTTGGCTACCATGCCCCTTTATACTCAACACTTATTCCTCTAACACACACACACAAACGCTTTTGTGAAGCAGCCCTCAAGGTACACATCCAAAAGATTATTAAAACTATAAAACAGTATCAGAACTCATTAAAAGTACAATTAAACAAATAGCACACAGTTCAATAAAGCCGAATAACAGCAACAAACATGCCAAGATCATTAGCCCTTGGTTATTAGGGACAGGATCCAAACACAAGTGAGCATTTTCAAATTCCAGGACTTTCAATGGGCAAATGAATATCCCTATGCTAAAAAAGAGAATTGAGGTTTATCTAATTTATTGAAAAAGGCTGATCTGTGCCATAAAACAATTCTATTTAATGGTGGGCTGTGCTAAACTGTCTTTTGTGGCTACTGTCATTTGGGCAACTCTCCCTTGGCCCCAAAACCTCATCAGGTTATGAACTGTGTGGAGAGGGGCCAAGTTTCATTGCATTCAGCCCATGTGCCATGCAGACAATGAAGAGTTCCGTTGATGCTGCTTGATATCAAATTTGTTCCTGCCTAAAACCACCCTACCAAGAAACAAGTGATGGGCTGTTAGAGGAATGACCCTCCAATCAAATGTCCAGCCAATCACTGCAGCTTTATGGCCCTTTCCCCACTTACCTTTGACCACCCTTTGCTGCATGCTGCTCTCAGCTGCATCTCTGGTGCATGCACCGGCTCTGGAAAGGGTCATCGTGCTGCCGCTTTGAGGAGCCAGGATGCCACACACTGAGGGGGCACGAGCGTAGCATCGGGCTGGCCAGCGCCTGTCAGCCCCTGTAGTGGGAGTGCTCCAGGACCCCGCGCTACTTGAGGAGAGTAGCGCGGGGCTTAAGGTAAGTGGGGAAAGGGCCATAGTTCTCCTAATAACAAAAATATCTCTGTAAATAGAAAAGGAGCATATCAGGGAAAGAGTGGCAGCTGGGTTTGTTATGGCCATAACACATTATGCAACCATTGGGTTTTCTGTCAATTCATTTCTCTTTTATTGAACCTGTCAGACCGGTGAAGAGGAGTCATATCATACTTGCCTCCTTTTCAGAAAAGAGTCCCATGGCACAGAGTGGTCAGCTGCTGTACTGTAGTCAAGCCTCTGCCCGTGGCTTGAGTTCAATCCCAAAGGAAGTCAGTTTGAAGTAGTGGGCTCAGAGTTGACTCTGCCTTCCCATCTTCCAAGGTTGTTAAACGGGTACCCAATTTGCTGGGGATAAAGTGTAGATGCCTGTAGATGCCACCCACAAGAAGCCTGTTCAGTAAACATTGTGATGGATAACCCATGGGCCACTGACCAGGTGTTTGTACAGGGGACCATCTTTATTTTACTTTTATTTTTCAGAAACAGTATTCTCCCTATTGTCACCTCCCATTGATAATATAATTGCTTGATGGTTTGTTTAATGCCTGTTCCAGACTGTTCCTGTTTTACTTCATCCGTATACTTTTTAGTACAATGTTTAATACAATTCTTGGGTACAGGGCTGGATGCTGGGTAGTCATCAGTCTTGTCCCTTGAGAATCATGCTCTTGCCTGTTATCTCAAACTTGTTTTTCCTTCCCAACTTTATTAGCACAACATTCATTTCTAAATTAAATCAATAAGCGTACTGGGGAGGAAACTTCAGCTACATTATCAGCGGTTGCCTTCCTACCTTTTCTTTCCTTTGAAAACTTGGTCATGCTGCTTTATAATCTTTCATTTCCCCAGCCACCCCTTCCTAATAGGCGATTGTTCTTTCCAACTGGGTAGGTTCAGCGTGCGTGGTGCTTCTTCATTAACTCAGTGCTTTTTTCCCCCAGACCTTGTATGAGGCTATCTATAAGTCAGTGACTGTTTTGAACTGATGAAGCAGAAGCCAACGGTTGGGAAGGATGTAATTCTGGTTAGGAATGCCTTGCAGCCCCCCAAACCATCAGGTGACTGGGTGGGATGGGAACATTAGATGTAGCTTTAGCAGGATTCTCGGGCCAAAAAAAAAACAGCTGGGTTTGGAAAAATGTAGGAAAGTGTAAAATGGTTTAAAACAGTGTAAAAGGGTTTACACCATTTTCACACCATTTTCACACCACTGTTTTTTGGCTCATGCGGAATCTGCCTTAGAAAGAACTAATGCAACTTTCAGGTTTTTCAGGAAGTGACATCACACTATTATTGATAGCAATTAATTTATTTTTATAAATCTTCTGCCTGCTGCTGGACTATTGTCAGGCAAGTTCTGATGGGGGCAGGAGATCTTCTATCCTCAACAAGCCCAAATCACCCATAATGTATACAGTTAATCTGGTAATTATTAAACAGGACCATTGCCTGTAGAGGAATATAATTACAAGTTTCAGGTGTAAGGGACCAGCAACAGGGAACAGCCTCAAGTTCTGCCTGGGGATGCCATGAAGTATCTGATTAGCTGCCGTGAAGCTCGAAATGCAGGAGTAAATGGTGTATTCCACATGGTGATTCTTACACGTGTGGGCCGTATATTCTTACAGGTGTGGGCCATATAGGGAAATTAAATGGAAAAAAAATGGAGCAGGTGCCACTCTCCAAATTTCTGGGTGTAGTATTTCAGTCATCAGGACTTAGAACGGCTCATATCAAATATGTTATTGCAAATGCATCTAGAAGCTCTGGAGCCATTAGAGATCTAATGTATTCTGTTGCCAAGTTTGCCTGGATATCTAGTAAAATCAGGAAGGCCCAACAGAGCTCTACTGGCTCTGCCAGTTAACCCTTATTATTAATTATTATTAGACTGACATTCCACTCATTATCTTGAGCAGATGTTTTGAGTTCTTGAGGCCTATTATCTGCATTTTGTTAACTGTTTTAATCTGCATATTTGTAATATCTGTAAATTTTATGATTTTAATTTTTTGGATCTTGCTGGTCCATGACTGTAAATAAACCATCCATCCATCCATCCATCCATCCATCCATCCATCCATCCATCCATCCATCCATCCATCCATCCATCCATCCATCCATCCATCCATCCATCCATCCATCCATCCATCCATCCATCCATCCATCCATCCATCCATCCATCCATCCATCCATCCATCCATCCATCCATCTACAGGTGTGGGCCAGAGGCAATGCTAGAAAAACTAGCTTGGAGAATTGTGAAGGTCTTAAAAAAGAGGGCAAGGATTTTGCTTAAAGGTATGTGAGCTGAGAAAAATTCCATTATAATTTTGGATCAGAGATTTGGGGCAGGAGGGAACTTTACTGTGATTTCAAATTTTCAGATAGGACATTTAGGTTTCAAATCCATTTATTTATTGGTTTTGGATTTTTGAAACTATTATTTTCAGTGGGGAATGCAGCTGAGGGTCTGAGGATGAATGGACCCATCTTTTGGAGAACATATTCCTCCCTCTAATTTAAAAATCCCCTACATTTCAAGCTTTGTGGACAAATCCACAGGGCTTTCACCCAACTCACTGCACAGCTGATGGCTGGAATGTAAAAAAAAAGTACTCTCAGAAGGGCTGTGCCCTCATAAAGAAGGAAGGGAAGAAAAAAGGACCTCACCACTAAAGAGAGAGGAAGGGGGGAAACAGGTCAATTTCGAACCTCAGCTCTGCGAGGCCCTGTGCTTGGGATGTACCAACTGGGACTGGGGATGGCCTTTTCTGTGCTACTGCCTGGGAAATTCAGACAATCAAAGAAATGTCAAGCTGCCTGGTGATGGTGATAAGTGTCCAAACATGAAAAAAACCACCAACTTTTTTTCTCTGGGGGTGGGTTTGTAATGCCTAAAATTTCCAGATTTCTAGAACTGTTTCAGAAAATCACTGTACTAGCCCCAATGAAGTGATTTCTTGTATAACTATTAGGCTTAGTGATTTGCTAAACCTGAATTAAAAAAGCAAGCCAAAGAAAACTGAATGACCTTTTGGGGTCTGGGCTGTTTAAAAACTCCCTTCCCTCTGCTGCCATTTCTCAAGCACACATGGGCTTGGGAGCCATTGGCAAGTGGGAATGAGAGCAGCAGATCCATCCCCCTATCAATGCTCAGCTGGAAAAGGCTCTGCCAAATCCTGCTACCACAGGGCTGCTTGCATGATGTGCCCCCCAATCAATGTTTTCTTCTGGTACCCTCCGGTAAAGTGCCTGCAGGGACAGTTTTTTCCCTCAGCCATTTACTACGTGGAAATGGCGGGGGGCTGAAAATTTTAATCTGAAAAAATTTTCAGTAATAGCTAAATAAATCCAATGGGTACTAGCTTTATTCAGTTTTACCAAAAATCTCAGGGTTTAAAAATACCCGAACTCAAGATTTACCAGCATGGTGTAGTGGTGAAGAGCAAGTGGACTTTAATCTGAAGAACTGGGTTTAATTCCCCACTCTTCCACTTCAGTTGAGGAGGCTTATTCAGGAACTCAGGGACAGTTTGTGCACTTCAACACATGCCAGCTGGGTAACCTTGGGCTAGTCACAGTTTTCAGAGCTCTCTCAGCCCCACCCACCTCAAAGGGTGTTTGTTGTGAGGTGGGGAAAGGAAAGGAGATTGTGAGCCCCTTTGCATCTCCTTACAGGAGAGAAAGGGGGAATATAACCAAACTCTTCTTCCTCTAAATCAGTGCTCTCATGCCTAATAACTATAGCTTGGGAATTCTTGAATGCACACTGTGATAGAACAGGCCTGCTTTGGCCTGCAGGCTGTATTCTCCCCAGTGCTCTCTCAGGGGTTCCAAACTCCTCCTCTCTATCTCTCTAGGGCAGTTGTTGCCACCACATCATCATGATGTATAATACCCAGTTATAAATAATAAAAGATTAATATAGTTGATGACTCAATAAAATTTGGAATTATGCTACCCTACAACAATTGTGCTGTCTGTAGACCAAGACTGTAGGACCAGAGTAGTCATGTCCTAAGAAATTGGTTCTGGGTTTCCAAATCTTATTGCAAGTATGTATATTTCATGTAATGTTTGAGACCAAGCTACAGGGAGCTGGCCTTTCACTGCAGGGCCCCTAAGTAAAGTAATAATAATATCTCTTGATGGCTGCTCAGAGTAACACAACCAGCAGCTTTTCAAACTATGATTTTCTGGTTCTATAAACACTGTCCAAAAATAGAGGATTTGAAAGATCAAAATCTCTTATCCGCATTTTCAAAATGCCAGCAACTCTTCAGAGTTCCTGGACTCAAGTACTCTTTTGGAATTCATCAAACTAAAATAGTGTTCCAGGATGATTCTTGTCCTGATTCAAAGTCACACACTGCAAGATTTGGAAACAATTATTCTTAGTATTGTCGGCTTTCACGGCCGATTTGTTAGATGTTATGGTCGCGAAATTCTAGCAGCATTTCTCCAGATTTTAGCCTGCCTAGGGTTGGCATCTTCAGAGGATCATGATCCTGAAGATGCTTTTCAGCCACAGATCCAGTATGTAAACGTCAGGAGAGAATGCTGCTAGAACACGCTATTTCATACAGCCCGAAACCACAGCACCTAAATTATTATTCTTAGTACTCGGTAAGAAAACTTCAGATGTGGGAGAAAAAAATAATGGAAACATACAACTCTGAAATCTTGATGATTTTTTTTGGCACATTTCTATACCCTGATGTACTGTCTTCACTAATATATACTTGTTCAATTCTGTGAAGAGGGAAAAAATAGGTTTCCCGCTTATAAGTACTGCACACCATTGTACTATTTCCCATTGACTGGTTGCCTTTATGTCTGTCTGATCTTGCACATCTTTTCCGACTTTCATATGTTGCCATCTTATGCCCTCATTGTTATAATATTCATCCCTCGGTTTTCTATTTTATATAAAGTTTTGGTGTTACAGGTTTGGTGACATAGCTCACATAGTTTCAAAAAAATTTTCAGCTGGAAGGCAGAAATGCAAAGAATCCCATTATATCAGATATGGAAGAACTCTTATTACAATTCTTTTAACTTCTTTGAACCTAACTGAGACTGCATCCGACTAGGATGCCTCAAACTCAGTTTCAGACATTTACTTATATATAACAGTACATTATGCACACAGAGGTGGATCCAGGGTTCCGGACGTTCTAGAACCTGTTACAAAATTTAAAATATCACTTTTTAATACTTAAAATATTTTCATTAAGTATTAATAGTTTAATACTTAAAATAAAAAAAGTGATATTAAAATACTTTTTAATACTTTTAACAATCCCATTTGAATCCCACCCACCATCGAACCTGTTGTCAAAATGTTTGAATCCCACCACTGATTATACATATGTATAACAAAAACATGGTGGCTCATATTTCAGGTTAATACCTAGAGCAAACAGTTGCTATTATCTCCTATATCACTTTCTATAGAGAGTTCAGGATGGCAAGGTTGTTTTTCTCATCCATCTTAACCTGTCAACAACACTGAAGGTTGGTTAGGGTGAGAGAGAGTGACAGGCCTACAGTCACCCAGATTTTATGGCATTTTGGGATTGAATCTGTTGCGGCAGCTTTTGGGACACAACTTGAACCCCAAAGTCAAAAGATGCCAATAAGACTTCACAGACAAGATTATAAATAATAAATAAGGGGAAAGGTTTTATTCTGCAGCAGATTGGAATGAGTAGACTCTCCCCCAAGATTCTAGCGGAAGGAAGCAAATTTACAGAAACGAGAACAAGCTTTATACTAGTTGTACTAGTTATACTAGATTACTAGTTGTGAAAGACAGCTGCTAGTATACCACAAAGATTACATTAATGTTTTAATCTGCTTCAGAACAAGATATACAAATACACAGTGCATGTGTAAGGAATTCCATAGAAGCAGAAATAAAAGGCTCTTTGGTGAAAAAAGACCCGCTTTATTCAGACATCTTAGAAAGCTCATATTAACGAGTGGCAGGAATGACACTTCCGCCAGAAGCACAGGTTATAACTCTATTCATCCCATCCCCTTCCTGTTTCCATGGGAACGGAGACCCTATCTCCGCCAAGAGATAAGGTCTCCGATGAAGCTGGCCCATCACCGGCTGTGGAATGCACTCAAGGTTACTTTACCATCACACCATTGAAACCCTTACACTCTGCCTCCTTAAAGAAGACCCCTCCCCCCCAGGTTTATGAAAGGCGCTGTGGAAAGCAGAAATAAGGGTGGGGGCCTCAATATTTTCTCGGAATAAACCCATTGATTATACCCAGGAATATCCCACCCAAGAGACTCAAATATTGCAAGCCGCCATGATTAAAGCGTAGAGTCCAGGATGGCATCAATTTCAGAGTGCTTGTGGCCATCAATAATAGTCGGTGGGGCCTCCTCCGGCTGGTCGTAAGCAGGCATCGGAAGTTAATTTCCTTGAGCAAGCTGGAAATGGAAGACAGGATGAATGTTACTAAGAGAGAGTTAGGGCAAATCCAATCGGGCAGTGACATCATTAATCACTTTAGTAATCTGAAAAAGGTCCCACGAATCTTGGCTAAGTTTGAGAATTTATGCACGCCTCTGAGATTTTTAGTAGACAATACACCTGCTTCCACACGCAGAGGGAAACTGAAGCGTGTTTTATCCGCTTGCAGCTTTTGGGAATCCATCGTTGTGGGCGGTCTGACCGATTTCCACCCCTCGCCAGGATGAAATCCATTGTTGAAACTCTGGAGGGTCCAAAGCTGTCGCGGGTAGTTGTGGCAACTAAGGGAAGGAGCCGCACCAGACACAATTTCAAAGTACTTTGTACCGCTAAGGAACCGCATTGTTATAGGCTTATTCCGCAAACGGAATGAGCTCGCACTAATTGTCCTGGTGGTAGTTGGTGTAACAACGTGAATACTGCTCTAGGGTTCTTGTTCGTTTCTCCGCCTCACCGCCACTTTGAACGGTAGGGCGGCGAGCCGGGCGCCCCCCCTAACAACCCCAAAACGCCTTCCAGAACTTTGAAATGAATTGGGTCGAGACCACCTTAACGGGGCGGAATGTAGACGTAAACATGTTGAATGAACAGCCGTACAACTTAGAGCCGGAGGGGATGGAAGCACACGGAATAAAATGGGCTTGTTTGGAAATAAGTCCACCACCACCCACAAACCGTGGTTGCCATGACTGTCGGGCAAATCTGTAATAAAATCCATGGAGATGACTTCCTGGCATGGAGGTCACCGAGAGGTTTCAACAGTCCATGGGGTTTTCCTGAATGGTTTTTGGCTTCTGGCGCTAAACCGAAGCAAACCTTTTAATATACCACGTTCCATACATTATGGCCACCAGAACTGACGGGCGGCTAAATGCAGAGTTTTCAGAAAGCCAAAATGTCCAGCCGAAGGGCATCGGCAGGCTTCAAGAACCTGCTTTATGGAGGGGAGGCATCGTACCAACATTCCCTCTGCCAAACCCATTCCTCCAAACGCAATTGGGAGTCACTTCTCTCCGGCTGGAGCCTCGCGGCAGCCCCGCCTCCCTCGAAGTTCCCAGGAAAGGAGAGACGGTGACTAGGGAATGGGCGGTGGAGGAGGAGGGATGCTTGAGATCGGGTGACAGCTAGCCCCAACTGGGAGGGGAGAGTAACAGTATGGAATGTTCCTCGTGCAGCTCCACCCCCTCCCCGGTAGGCGCAGAGCACGCCAGCTAGTTTATTGGTTTTCCGGGAAAAATGGACTGTAAAAGAGAAACTAGAAAAGAAATCGCCCAACGGAGTTGTTTTATGGACATCTTGAGGGGTGGAAAGAGGCCAGATCGTGATCCCACCAAACCTGAAGGTGTTTAGCCCCTCCAGCCAGTGGCCAAGTGGGAGAGTGCTACTTTGATGACACTGAGACGATAGCACTGAGATCTGGGTCTGGATGTTTTAGGATAGGTTCGTGGTAAAAAAGCAGACTTTAAGAGTTGAAAGGCTGCTTGGTCACCCTCAGACCAGGAAAGGGGCCCTGGCTTGGTGGACAGTGGATCTTTACCTTAGTGCTGCAGAGGTCTGTGAGAGGGGAGGGTCAGTTCAGCTAATTGGGGTATAAAGTCATCATAGAAATTAGCAAAACCAAGAAAAAAGATTGGAGTTCTTTATGGCTGGTGGGGGGGCAGGCCATTGGAGGACCACAATAATTTTAGCAGGATCCATTTTCAAGCCTCGGGCGCAGATCCGTAACCCAAATAGTCAATGGAGGTCTGGTGAAAAAACAGCATTTGAGAGTTTGGCAAGAGAGAGTTGTCGAAAGCGTTGCCAATACCTCCAACCAATGTTTCATGTTCTTCTATGGTTTGTAGGAATAAATTAAAACGCCATCTAAGTATACCACGACTTTGTATAATAAATCATGGAGAACTTCTGCTGATAAGGGCCATAAAAGCCCCGGGCCCCACTTAACCCGAATGGCATTATCAAGTATTCAAACTGTCCAAATTTTGTGTTAAACGCGAGTCAAGTGTTCATAGCCTTCCCAGCAATTTGACCCTGTAGTAAGCTTCTCAAGTCCAATTTAGTAATGCATCCTTTGCCCAGTGCATCTAAAAGGTCTTTGATCAAAGGCAAAGGATATTTATTGGACAGGCAGACTCCATCGAGACCTCGATAATCTGGTGCAAGTCAGAAGACTCCATCTTTTTTCTTCACAAACAAACGGAGCAGCGTGTGTGTTTGCAGTTCGTCAGATGAACCCGCCGAAGCAGGTGGTTCTTATCCAAGAAGGCACGGGTTCCTTCTCCCTCATTGGGACTCATACGGTAGGATTCTAACCTTGGGCAGTTACCTGGTTGTATAATCCATTTGCAGTCAGTGTCTCTATGGTGGCAACTGATCGTGACTTCAATTCTGAAAACTCTGGCTAGACTACGTACCGCGGGATGCCATGAATCGAGCACCGCTGATAGGCCAGGGAGGGGTGTGTCAGGAGAAGTTGGGTTTTCCACCCAATTCATGTGTTCACCGCAGGGAGGGTCAGTGACCTTAAGATCCGCTTCTTTCCAAATGAACTTTGGTTCATGTATCAACCATGGCATGCCCAAAACTATGGAGGTTTCCACTGGCGCCTAAAATAAAATCCATTCTTCTCCCACCGGTCGGCGAACGGAGGAGAACCGGGTTGTGTTTTGAACTGGCCGGGTCCTCTGCTCCCCAGGGGCTGTCAGCCCATTTGGGTGAATGGTATGGGCTTAGCCAGGGGAATTTGTCCAGACCTTAGCCCTCTGCCACCCAAATGATTAAGCAATGGGAGCAGCCAATCCACAAGGGCCGAGGCTATAATGCGAAAGTGTGTTTAGCGGTTGGCCAGAAACGCTGGACAGTAATGGGAGCTTGGCCTTCTTACTCACCGTCAGGAGTCGCCCATGGGGCTGAAGTTAGGCAAACAGCTGCTTCCTCCTCTGTCAGCTTCTTCGATGACCGCTTTAGACGAAGCCCGCCGGAGGCATGGCCCCGATCCGCGTGGTGGCTTGGCAGATGGAGTGCCAGCTGGAGCGTTGGTTTTGCTCTCTTGGGATAAGTTTGGCTAGACCTGGCCTCCTAGAGTAAAGACACAATCCCAGTCAGCCACGGCGCTCAGAGGTGGTTTCAGGGGCGGGCTGGGCTTGGCTTCTGCGGGCTTAGGGCAGGTTTTACATGCAAGGCCTCGCACGCAGCCGCATTCCAACGACGCCACCTGGGATCCCAACTGATTCAATCTGCAATAGTAACAGGTACCAAAACACCGCTTCACGCAGCTTGCCGCCCACAGCATCCGCCGAGAAGTATTCGTGATTTCATGCTGCTCAGGCTACCCAGGAGGAAGTTCCAGCAGCCGCATCTAAATTCACGGGCAAATTCTGCAAACGGGCGTTGCCTTGCTGGATAAGTTTTGATGGTGCGATAGCTTCATTCTCGCTTCGGATCTTGGTGCCTTAAGGCTTGAGGAATGCGGGCACCGCGGCGAGCCTCATCTTGCAACCAAAAGAGTCACTTAACCAGTCGCTGTTGCCCCATCCGTGCGGACTGAGCCCATGTCCCGCATTTCCCTTTCTCGGCCAGACCGGGCATAAACTGGCAATAGTCTTCCAAGCGGGCATTGAGTTGCAAAACGAAGTAGGGAAGTTTGGAAGCGTCCCATCAAAACGGGCCGGGTATCGGGGCCTAGTAACCTCGCTCCACGGGCTCTTGGCGCCTGCTGGGGCGGGCGGTTGCTGGGTTGAGCAGGTTGGGCAGGCAGCTGTTGCACGGGGGCCGGAATCGGGCGCTTAAGGGTATTACGCTGGGGTGGCAGGACCCAGATATTCTGGCCTCTGCCGCATTATCAGTAACAGCATAGACCTGCAACTTGGGCTTCCTGGTCTGCTGCCCGTAGGGCTCCCTCTCTAACGCAGCCAGCTCCCTCTCCTCTGCGTCAATGCATCCTGGTGCGATGCAGAGCAGCTTTTCTCGCTCCAATTTAGCCAGTTCGGCCCCGTTAAAAGCTGCAGTAAGCTTCCACTTTGCGCGGCGTTAGCGTCTGAACGCTTTCGCTGCCGCTGTAAATCCAGTCTGGAGTGTTCCAGGACCTTACCATGGACTGGACAGATTCTGGGCGATATTGCCGCTTGAGCGATTTGGCATCGGTCCAACTCGAAGCTGGACTTCTTTATGCTGCTGGTCCCGTCCCTCTGCAGGTTTCGCGCCTTGCTTTCGCAACTGTGCCCGCTCCTCCTCCCCATAGTTGGCGCTCACGGGTTCCATGTCGTTTGGCATCTCGCGAAGTCGCCCCCCCCACTTCCTCATCCCAGTCCTCTCATGGGAGAGGGAACAGATCCGCTGGAATGCAGGCTTTCTTCGGACTTCTTCGCCGCCTGGAAGCGACATCGGAGACACTGTGAGCCACCGTGGCTCCCCTCGGGCACTCCCCTGCGCGGTCAGCACCGGGATCAGGGGGGGTCCGATTGAAGATGAATGGATACCCTCCCAATCCCAGGTTTAGTCCCAGGTGTCCTTCGGACGGGCCCCAGTGCTGTGCCACGGTGGTTCTTTGGGAGCATCACCAAATACGAGTCCAGGAATCGTTCAATGGATTCCTGGGTTGCCGGCGAAAGGTGTGGTCAGGCCCTCCATGACAGGTTGCATCTGAGGCTTCCGGTAATCCACGTAAAAAACGGTAGAGATCCGGGAATTCACAGGCCATCCATAGACAGCCCCAAATCCACTCATGTAAGTCCCCATGGTCGCCAAGCCACGCCCCTCGCTCCAACGGGAGTAAAGGGAAGACCTGCGGCTGATACAGGGACGGAAAGAGCCACCAGCCAGGCCCGCTTCTCCTGCCGGTTCCTCCAGATCCAGAAGGGAAAGGTCGGAGCCCCTTTGGGCTACCGCATCTTTCCCAGGGTAACATTCAACCTCCATGTCGACACTAGAGGTCCAATTGCACTAGTAAGATAGATGGATTAGGATTCCTGCCACAATGTAAGGAATTCCATAGAAGCAGAAATAAAAGGCTCTTTGGTGAAAAAGACCGTTTATTCAGACATCTTAGAAAGCCTTTGGTACACGAGTGGCAGTGGAATGACACTTCCCGCCAGAAGCACAGGTTATAACTCTATTCATCCCATCCCTCTTCCTGTTTCCCATGGAACGGGAGACCTCATTTCCAAGGCAAGAGAGATAAGGTCTCCGGGCCGATGAAGCTGGCCCATCGCCTGGGCTGTGGAATGCACCTGTTATTTACCATCAACACCATTGAAACCCTTACAGCATGACCAGTTCAAGGTGGAGATTAACAAAGAGGAGAATTGGGCTGACCTTATATAGTAGATTTATTGTCTCTGCTTTGTTTTAATTGAACATGGAACTTAAACATAACACTTTGCAACCTCCTTCTCTGATTATTAAAGTCTCATTCCGCACACGCAAATTAATGCACTTTCAAACTGCTTTCAATGCTCTTTGAAGCTGTGCGGAATGGCAAAATCCACTTGCAAACAGTTGTGAAAGTGGTTTGAAAACGCATTACTTTGCGTGTGTGGAAGGGGCCAAAGAACACTTGTAAGGATCATGGCTCAAGAGTAGGGTGTAAAAAGAGCTATTTTGGCATTTTATGTTCCCACAGCACAGGAGAACACATGCGTTATCATCCAAAGTCGATCTTTTCCCCCACCTGCTGCATGGAGATCTTGTCAGTTTCACAGTGGTGCCTTTGTGCCACCACAAATGTTGTGTGCTGCCACAGATTCTCTGTGGACATTCATCAAGTAGGTTTCCTCTGCTTGGACTCATCCGTTCGCCATTTTACTGTAAAAGATAGATGAATAAAGTTTGTTCAGCCTAGCAATCCCATGCATGTCTCATTTTTCCTCTTTTGTTGTTTTGAGGGAATGTCTGAGAAGATATGGCAACACAAATATGTGCATATTGCAGTTTCTCTAATCATGTCATCATAGCTTTGCAGACATCCCCCTCAAAACAAAACAAAAAGGAAAAATGACACATGCACAGGATTGCTAGGCAAAACAAACGTTGCTGGTTCTTGTGGGCATTTTGGGCTGTGTGGCTGTGGTCTGCCCAGAAAGTCCACAACAACCGGTTGAGTCTGGCCTTGAAAGCCTTCGAGAATACACTGAAACAAATTTTATTCATCTACTTTTTCCCAAGAAATAGCAAACTGATGAGCTGCAAGCCAAGGATACCTCCATGGGAAATCTTCACAGATAATCTGATGTAGCACACAAAATGACAGTCAGAAACAAACTAAGGTCGCTTCAAGACGTCTTTTATGGCTCTGGGACGAAAAACGCCATCTCCAGGGAGCTATTCAGACAGGAGGTGCTGTTGCAATGCAGCAGCGCTCACCTGACTGCGCTTCCTCCCCCCCCCAGGGCGGCAGTTAATGCTTCTAAAACAACCCTTTAAAGGGTTGTTTTTGTGCCGCACAGCGCAGCCTTGCACAGCTGTGCTGTAACAGCACCGCTGAATGGCTTGTTTCTTTTCTCACGACCACTTAGCTGTGCCACTTGTTGGCTCAGCTCCTCTCACTGTCCTCCCACCCCTAGAGGTTGAGGCAGCTAAGGGCTTCAGAGGCCAGCAGGCCTAATGCATCGGGACAAGGTGTGAGCGGGATGGGAAGGGGCAGAGGCAGATCCACGCGGAGCTGCTCTGTCCCTCCTGCTGGCTCCTCCCCTGAGGTCAGCACACACGCCATATATGATTGAGCTCGGCTTCACCGCAGAATCTTTTGGCCGGGCGCACCTCAGCCGTGCGGAAACGGCCTCTGATGTTTTGGTCGCAGCGTTTCCTGCCTGCTTGTGTTCACAAGTTATTCCCCGAAACACTTTTTATAGTGTCCTAAAGAAGTTACGTTTGTGCTGTTCTGAAACCACCACAGTTCTGCTAATCATCTCCTTTCATTTTCATATACAAGATCTAATGAAGGTCTTCATTACACTTTCAGTTGCCAAGAGAGGAGTACAAGACAACTGTTTTCAGAGCTTGGTACAAAACATATCTTAATGTTCTTGCTCATATCCATAAGTTCTCAAACAAACACTGTTTATATAAAATAAGTACACTTTGCTTTCCAAGACACCTTTTGCAGGGGAAATTGTCAGTTCTCTCTAGCTGAGGCAAAAGTCATATTAGACAAAAAAAAGGGCTTCAATATTTCTAATGCTATTTTAAAAGTCCAAATTATATTCTAAAAGAAAAGAATATTTATTTCAGCCCTTACAAATCCATCCTAGGCCATTATTCTAATGATATATCATACTTGTTGAGCTAATACTCATTCATGTCTGCAACCTATATCCATGTGGGTGCTGTGTGGCTTCTGGGCTGCATGGCCGTGTTCTAGCAGCATTCTCTCCTGATGTTTCATCTGCATCTGTGGCTGTTTTTTCAAATAATATTCTATGTCCATAGAATTTTTCAAATATTATTTGAAAAAACAGAAATTCTGGACCACTCTGAAAGCCACTATGTCAGACTACACAGAGAAGCAATTGAAATCCATAAGCACATGGACAATTTTAACAGGAAGGAAGAAACCAGAAATGGAATAGAACTCTATTGCCAGTGTTGAGTAAATACTAGAGTCAAGACAGTGTCTAACCAGCTCCACACAAACACAGGATGACCATAGACAAAAGAAACAAAGGCCAGGATACTTCTATTCAGATGCTCCCACCACTGGCGTAATGCCCATTGGGCAGCAGGGCACGCTGAAAAGGATTTTCAAACAATGGTACAATGGAAACGTAAAAAATCAATTCAACAGCAGGAACAACTGTCAAGCCACTTTAACAAATAACATTAAGCAATTCTGGCAGATCATAAATAGAAGGGCCCAAACGTGCAGTATCCAGTTGCCCCATATTTCACTAGACCGGATGGTTCAGTTATTTTCTAATCTGTTCAATGCTAGCCTAACTGAATACCCCATTCCACTTCAATACTAGAGGAGCTACTCAGATTGGCCTGAGGTTAACTTCAAGAAGTGAGTAAACTAATCTCAGTGGTTTGAAAGCGGTGGGCCCCAGGTCCTGATGCAATAATACCCAGAAATACTTAAACTTTCAACCCGAAAGTGGTGGGCTACAACCTGGCTTCCTTATTTACCCATGTAATAACATCGGGCCGCGATCCCCCCTAAAGATGTGGCTGGCGCTCTATAGTTGTCCCAATCTATAAAAGGGTGATATTACTAATCCTTCAAACTATCAGTCCTATAAGCCTATTATCTGTAATTGGCAAACTATATGCAAACTACTCTAGGAGAGTGAAGATTGGGTCAAGCAAGTAGAAGCATAGGACCGGAGCAAATTGGATTCACTAAAAAATAAATCAACACTGGATCATGTAACAGTTTTTTTAGCAATAATTTAGCTAACAAAAGTATAACCTTACAATAACTCAGAACTGTTTGCAGCCTTCTGGATTTAAAAGGGGCATTTGACTCCATATCTAGAGCCCTACTGTGAGAAAATTGACGCTATTACACATGGACCCCAGACTACTGTTTCTTATAAAACAGCTACACACTTGCACTAGCTGCAGAATAAGAGCCGAACAAAGGACCGCCACAGAAAATAATACCAAACCAGAGGGGTCGTCAAGGCTGTACATTGGCCCCCACTTTGTTCAATATATCTTAGTGATCTAGTGCCAACCTCCATAAGGCCAATGGGCATGTTCCCAACCAAGCACTAAACACGCGTCTGGCATTGTATTACATGCTGATCTACACCGCTCTTCTTCCCACAATTAAAGTTGGTCTCACTCGCTCCTCTAAATTGTTGTGCTGAATATTGTAAGAGGAACGAACTGGTAATTAACTATGAAAACCAAAATAATGGTCTTCATGAAGACCCTAGTCACATGACCATCAATAACAGACCCATAGAACAAGTTAACCAGTTCAAATATTTGGGCATAACTCTACTAGCAATCTTAATTGGGCAGTACATAGGAAATTAGCACTCGCTGCAGCCAACAACAGTGCCCCAGCAATTCAGCCGCTTTTCACTGTGGGCCACCAGTATATACCATCCGCATTGAAGGTGTTCAATGCTAAAATGCTGCCTCAGCTCCCCATGGAGCACCTATTTGGATCGGAGCTATAAACAAAAAATATAAACACAGCCCAGTCCCTGCTTTCCACAAAAATTATGGGCTTACCAAATTGTGCTCATATGCAGCCCTATGTTTAGAACTCGGCAAATATCATATGCCACGGCAGCCCTATTGAGAACTGTCAGATACTGGCTACGATCCACTATTTGCAGGATCACTCCAGTTTGTTACACCTCATGCTTCCTCGGACTATGCAAATTCTGGGTGGTTGAAAATCCAGTTGAGGGAAAAATCAACACTCTGGCTTTTCATTAGAGTCGTTAGTCCCTCTTCTTCCCCTATCAGAAGCATATTGCTGTTTGAAAACTAAGCTATTAGAGCAAGAGTATCGATATGATAACAGCCAAGCAGGGAAAACGTGTTCCCCCCTGACCCTGCTTATTCCAATTGAAACAGTTGAAGGACACATGGCCACCATTTACAGGATCACCAACCCTAAATTAAGAAGAGCTTTAACACTGGCCAGATTCAATCTAATGCCTTCTATGCTGCTCTATGGCAGATATCAACAAATTGATAAACAGAGGAGGCTATGTCCATGCAATATGGGTCAGGTGGAGACACACACTCTCATCATACCCTCTTTCATTGTGTATATTTTGCAAAAAATCAGAATGTCACAATCTGCACTTATCCCATTTCTGTATAACAATCTAACTGATGCCTTAAGATACCCATGCTTTGAACAACATGGATCCCACAGTGTGTGAGGAATGTAGCACTTCTGCTAACAATAATAGACGTAAGTCTAGATGAATACCAACCGATGTGTATGCATTATGACCACATATAGCCAGCAGTAATTCTTCTAGCTCTGTCAGTATCCCATGACGCTATGAGTTAACTTAGCTGAAGGAATGTCCTATAGTTACAGAAGGACCATGTATATATTTTAGCATTTAGCATTTTAGCACCAGTGTCTATAATTGTGAGCAATAATGGGCAAATTTTGTATGCTGATTTTGTATGTTTATTTTATGCCAAAGGCTTCAGACCTGTGGGGTAATCAAACGTGCTGGTCTGCTTTTGGGCATTTTAGTGGTTTCCATTTTGGCCCGCAGGGGGGCACAGTTTTAGGCTAGCTGTTTTCAGGGGAGCTAGGCATGGACATAGGCCCTGCTAACTCAGTCTCTGTAACCTGAGTTGAGACTGTTCTTTTGCACTGACAGGCCTAGGTGAGTTTTTGATAGCACTGGCTCAGTGACATTCTTCAGGAGGTTTGGTTCAAGGGAGGAGAACATGGACTCATGGGTACTCATCTCATTAGCTAATGGAAGATGGGGCTGTTAGCCTTGAGGGTCTGATATACCCCTGAACCAAACCGGCACCAAACTTGGGTAATTAGGGCAGTCTCTCGATGAGACTTCTGAAAGCTTGAGACTGCCTCAGAAATGTGCCTCTTCTAGCTCGCAACTCAATTATAATGTAGAAAATATCAGAACAAAGACTTGGCAATTGGATGTTCCTGCAGGGAGAATATTTCTGATGTGATCAGCACCACTAGGGTATCATCTGAGATTGGCAAGATGGCACCCCCAGAGTCATAGTTTAATTAGGGGTCCAAAGTTATGGACCCTCAAAAGGGTAGCCCCCATCTCCTTAGCAAAGAATGTGGGATGGGGTACCCCCTTTGAGGGTCCATAACTTTGGACCCCCTAAACCAAACTGTATCAAACATGGGGGGTACCATCAGGACAGTTTCCAGATGATACTCTGAAATTTTAGTGCCGATACATCCAAAAATGCGCCCCCTGCAGGAACATCCCAGAAAATTGTCCAAGAATCTTTGTTCTGCATTGAGTTTTCTGTATTGCTGTCCATGGGGGTTGCAGGCTGGGGGGGGGACATTTCTGAAGGCACAGTCTCAAACTTTCAGGGTCTGATCAGGAGACTGTTCTGATGATATCTCCTCTAAAGTTTGCAGTTTGGTTCAGGGGGCCAAAGTTATGGACCCTCAAACCGTAGCCCCTATCTTCCTATTAGCTCCCATTGGAAACAATGGGGATGGGGTACCCCCTTGGGAGTCCATATAACTTTAGACCTCTTTGAACCAAACCTCACCAAACTTGGGGTAGCAGCTAAGGACAGTCTCCTGGATGATATGCTGAAATTTTGGTGCTGATATGTCTAAAACTTCACCTGTAGGCACCAATGTTCGGGTGCAAAAAAAATTGTCATGGTGGAGTGGCTGCACATGGGGGGGGGCATCCAACTTCAGGTTTGCCCAGGGCTGCCAGTTTGCCCAGGGCTGCCCTGCTCTGGCTCCCACCAGTGACCTTGCCATTCCAGTGTTAATACCATGCTATAGTCTTCATTGTTACTCATACTTCTATCTGACACCCTCAACTATTGACCTGGTTGCCTCTTTGTTACCATTAGGACAAGGTTTCCCTCCAACCACCCTGGATACTCCAACAGATATATACTCCAATTTGCTTTCCCAACATCAGATCCCTGAAGATGCCAAATGCAGATGGCATAAACGGCCAGGAGAGTGAATGTTGCTAGAGGCACATACAGCCCGGAAGCCACACAGCACTCCAAGGATTTCGCCGCGGAAAGCCTTCGACAATACATATATCCATGTGGGTTGGAGGTAAGTTTTAAAAATTACATGATTATGCCTACCAGAAATAATATATCACATGCTTCTTCTTTAAAAGTTTCAGAATTGTTGTGTTTTTTTGTTTTGATTTCTTCTAAATGTGTCTCAAGATGAGAATGTTTAAACATTCATTATGGAAGTACACACCACCACCACTTGTGGTTCTTTGCAAAAAATGGGCCAAATGTCCCATCTCTACTGAGAAGAAGAAGAAGAGTTTCTGGATTTATATCCCCTTTCTCTCCTGCAGGAGACTCAAAAGGGCTTACAATCTCCTTGCCCTTCCCCTCACAACAAACACCCCTGTGAGGTAGGTGGGCTGAGAGAGCCTGAGAAGCTTTGATCAGCCCAAGGTCACCCAGCTGGCATGTGTGGGAGGTACAGGGCTAATCTTGAATTCCCCCCCAGGATAAGCCTCCACAACTCAGGCAGCAGAGCTGGGAATCAAACCGTTCCTCCAGATTAGATACATGAGCTCTTAACCCTCCTACTTACTGCAGAAAATAATCTGACTAGGTTGTTCTAATAAATAGGTGGTCAGGATTTTGTCCCTTTCTGCATTTTATTTTACCGCCTTGGCAATATTCTTCATGTAAGCCCAAATTGGGAGGTCCAACATGCATCGCTCAAACCACTTAACTAGTCATATACCATTTGCAATCAAAGAAGCCAACACAATCCACATTTGATCACCCACGAGCAAACCTATTTGTTTTGAGGTAGTGAAATGAACGGAGCTGGGTTGTGGCACTTGATACAGGCCATTATGCTTGAGATGATTCAGTTTAGCCACCCACCCTTACCCCTGTAATTGAACAACAAACCTGAGAATGTCAAGAGTGCTCTGGCCAAATTATGAGAATGTAGGACAACACACCCCTGTCAGGGATGGAAGCCAAATGTGGAATATCTCAGAAACACTTTAATTGGGAAGCCTTCAAAATCACTCTTTGTCAGATGGAAGCTACTATACAAAGACAGTAATGCTACTGAATAGGATAATTCTTACAGAAATAAGGCACAATAGGACATTTATAATGGCTGTCACTCCTGCCACATGGAAGTCAATACTCCAAGATCCTTTTATAATAATAGCTTTGAGATGCCCTTCTAGCACTATATGAATGTCATCATCTCTAGATGGTTATAGTCATTTCTATCTTATATTTCACCTACAAGTACGTCTCGATCACCCAAAATAGCAAAATGCTGTGTCTCATTGCACAGCGATATAAAGTGGGCAGTAATCATCAAAGAAGCTATGTGGGCTATCTTAGAGTCTCTGTGACTGTGTCACCCAGCTGAGATCGAGGTAAGTGACTCTTTGGTTCATCTGACAACTTTGTTTAAACACTGGGGTCACTTGTTCCATCCCAGTCTCCGTTCTTAAGAATGTACAATGAAATGCTTCTCTTTGGTGAAATGACCTTGGCACAGACGCGATTTTGATGGAGGGCCAGAATAATGATCCACTCCCAAAACGACAAAACGCACTCCAACAGAATTCACCTTGGCTGCCTTGCATAGTGATGACTCAGATTGCTCTCGGTCACATCATCAGCTATACCCCAGCAGAAGCCAAAAAAACTCTTTAATGCTGAAACGCATCATCTAGATCATTTGGTTTAACTCACTGATCCATTTCACTTCCCTCGATACAGCATGCATGCTGATGTTACATGTATGCATTGGTCGGATACAGTGACTCACTCTTGCTCTGTTGAAGGCAGACTCCACCATCAGAAGAAGAGAAGGGTAGAAGAGTTTGGATTTATACTCCACTCTTTTCTCCTGTAAGAAGTCTCAAGATGGGCTTGCAATCTCATTCCCTCCCTCTTCCCGCCAAGAATAGACACCTTTTTTTTAAATTGTTAATTTTAAAAGAAATACAGTGTCAAACTGAGTTTTCACCTAGCAACTGTTCCACCCTGAATTCAAAGATTCTACCCCTCTCACAAAGGCAGGATCTAATATCTTTTTCTATATCATCACTTGTTATTGTAATTGCCTCATGGTGCAGGAAAATAACCTGTTCTACTACTAACAAGACAAAGGAGCTTATAGTGGACATAGAAGGAATAGTTCAGGAAAAGTCAACCCTTAATTATAAACAAATGGAGATCAAGTAGAGCCAGTGGCTAGTTTTAAAATTTCAAGGCCATGATTAAAGAGGAGTTGACCCAAGCATAGACTGCTGTAGGTTAAGAAGGCCCAGCAAAGACTGCACTATCTGAGACTTCTTTTAAGGGAAACAACAACTGAATGGAAAAAACTCCTGGTGGGGTCCTTACCGCTGTGCTATAGAGTGTCTTAACCTACTGCATCTGTGTATGGTTCTCCAGTTGCACAGTGGCGATAGGAAGGCGCCCAAAGGGTGATCACTACTACACAGAGGATTATCACTGCCCTCCCTCCTTGAAGAACTCCTATAATTCCTGAAGCCTAAAAAAAGCCCAATATTCTGAGAGACCCGGCCTCATCCAGCACACTCTCTTTTAGAACTGTTACCATCCTGCAGACAATACAGATCTATCAAAATCCAGGACAAAGAGGCTGAAATGGCCAGCTTCTCACTCTAGAGCTGTGTATGCATGCTGAACCTCGGGCTTCGTGTTGATGTGTTTGGGGCTGTGTAGGGATGGGGGGAGGAAGGGGAAAGTGAAGATTGGGTATGAGTCTGAAATTGTGTGCATCGAGGAATGCTGCTGTAAATTTTGCTGTGCGTGCACAATGACAATAAAATGCTTAATATGCTAATAATAGTGTTCATTGCACTGCTACTGCTTTAATGTACAAAGCCCATGGTTACCAGTAAAACTTTTTTTTTTTTTACATTTCAGTACATTTTACATTTCATCATGTGGTGATAAATGGTTTCCAGGTCTTAAGATACCCATCTAGGTCTTGTCCTCTTTTCTATTTGTTAATTTGTAAATTTCTAAGTCTAACAATTTCTCAGTTCATTCTTTCTTTTAAAATGGCTTACAATTTCTCTTCCTCTCCCCAACAAACACTTTGTGAGGGAGGTGGGGCTGAGAGAGTTCTGAGAGAACTGTGACTCAGCCCAAAAGTCACCTGGCAGGTTTCCTGAGGAGAAGGAGACAAATCCAGTTCACTCAAATAAGAGTCCGCTGCTCATGTGGAGGACTGGGAGAATCAAGCCCATTTCCCCCCAGATTAGAGTTCACTGTTTAACCACTCATGCCTCATTATTTTCCTCTATCAGTGGGAAATGAATCAGCCCATTGTCGAGAACAAAATTCTCTTTTTAAAACTAGGATCAATTTGCCTCAACCCCAATAATTCTATGTGATTTCCCTTCATCCTGATGATTGAACATGGAACCACTGGTGCTAGCCGAAAAGAACCCATCCCTTATATGCCATAAATGATTTGGATCTGGACCATGGCATATAAGGAGAGGAACCTACCATTCTATTTCCCAAACTCAAACAGACTCAAAGGTGCTGTTTTACCCATTGAGGAAATGTAAACAAAGGTAATCAGTATACATATTTCCACTGTGTAAGTGCCAAGTCACCACTGGCTTATTAGCAGGGCTTACTCCAGCAAGGCAGAGACAGAGCAAGGGGAAACTATGCCCAGCACACACGCACCTTTTGCACCTCTGCCACAGCATTGCCCACCTCCACCCCATCTCTGAATGCTCCCACCACACCCTCGATGGCCTGGTCATGCCTCTGCTACTGCTCCACCTGGGGCATCGTGCCCCTGTCCCATGGGTGCTACACTCTGCAGCAAGGTGGTTTTGGCAACGGTGAAATAGAGGTGGCTTGTTATTGCTCCTTCCTCTGCAGAACCTTCCTTGAGGTTTTTCCAAATACCAACCCTTCTTAGCGGCTGAAATTTGATGAGATGGAATTATACCATGTCACCTTACCTCCCCATGCTTTCTGAAATGGGACAAACTATTCCATCTAGGGTATTTAAGGTCAGGAAAATTGCAGAAGGGCAGATTATGTGCCAGGGCTCTGAACTGCTTCCTTAACACCTAAGAACAGAGTTCTGAGCACAGAATTTATAGTATATGTCTGATCATCAGGAGCCAAGTAGGACTCAAGGAAAAGGTAATGTGTAGTAGCTCCCCTACAGGACATTCAACCAACCTATCAAAGTGCAACCCACAACTCATTTTTCGTGGAAGTGCTGTCATAATACAATTGAGAGTACACCTAGTCTACTATAGAACAAATAGATCACAGTCCTCTGGACAGCCCCTGTCCAAGCCACAACCCATTTAAGAAAATTTAGAATCACTGCAGTGAGAAAAAACAAATAATGTACTTATCCTAAGTGATTTGTGAAGCACAACTGAATTGGTAGATTGGGCTAAATGTGTGCATTATTGAATGAATAAGGATGTGATCCAAAATTACTTAAACCACATCCCAAAACTAATGGAACTTACATCTGAGTAAATATAATTACATCTGTGGAAACTGACTGAAAGTGTGGGAAAGATGACCGTCAGCCCATTCATATTCCTAAGATTCTGTTGCTTACTGTTATTAAGCATTATCTTCATTTGAAGTAAATCTCATTGTTTTAACAACAGCTGGAAGAGCAACACTTAAAGTCATATTTTAAATCCGATGTAATCATTGCATACAATATTTTCAGAAGGCGGGAAGCTGAAAGAGAATATGAATCCAGGAAGATCTATGTGGATTAAATAGCGCAAGAGTTGGTAAGATGTTGCTAGATGGTATCACTTTCAGTGGAAGAATAAAGAGATTATGTGTTTGAATATAGAGGAAACGAGCACAGCAGGGAGAAGGCTACACTGAAGAAGAGTTTGGATTTCACTTCAACCTTTCTGTCCCGTAAGGAATTGCAGCAACTTCTACCAACTCATTTCTCTCTTCTCCCTAAACAACCTAGGCATGGTCAACTGAATTGAACCTGTGAGCACTTTTGAATTTTTAAAACATGTAGCATGGTTGCTGGAAATTAGAAAGAAAAAAGAACTTGGGGAAATCTGAGAGTTGTGGTTCAAAGAAAGCTATCTGGTTTCAAACCTCAATCACAGAAAAGGGCAAAAGGTTTGTTCTACTATTTGACTGCTAGTTCAGGGGAATTGTGGTTTCTCCAGATGTTCAGGAACTACAATTCCCATCAGCCCCTACCAGCATGGCCAATTGGCCATGCTGACTGAGGCTGATGGGAATTGCAGTTTCTGAACATCTGGAGATCCGCAGGTTCCCTACCCCTGAGCTAGTTTCTTCCAGAACAGGAAACGCCTTCAAGGACAGCATTCACATACTGTTGGAAGACCACTTTTTGAACACAAAATAAAAATTCCTCCAAAACGTGAACTACCTACTGAACAATGCATCTCTGTCTATGAAAAGTATTTGGTACTGTAGAATTTTAATATGAATGTATTGTCATCTTGAACATAACCTTCTTGACCAGAGACTTTAATGAATGAACTCCAGTAGTCTTAATGACTCAGAAAACATTTTTCCCCCAGGGGCCAGAAATCTGTCTAGCCTTCAGATGGTAATATCACTTAGAGCTCGAAGGTGGTCAGGAAAAGAGACAGGGGACAGATTTGCAGTTTGAATTGAAAAGTAATTAGAAATAGAAGCAAAGTTCACCATCATTTGTCTTCTGCCTTCACATGCAGCTCAGAAAGTACTTTTGTACAGGTTGTGTATGCAGCACATCACACCATGGAATATTCAAAGCACAAACTACATTACTATCAAATTTTTATGCTGTCCCTGGCCTGAGGAGCAAAGGGGTGGCTTCTACTTCTGTTTCTCCCTCCTTGTGGTATTATCATAACAATCCTGGGCGTACCGCTGACAAAGGTGATCTCTGCACAGCCCAAGTATGACAAGCCGAGGAAGCTATTTATCCCATTTTGAGGAAGAACTTTGCTCAGGGCTCTTCCCCCAAATGGGTTGTTCAACCCATTATATTTCCCTCAACCGGGGTTTACAAACGTCGCTAAACTAGTAGTGATCTTTTTGGAGAACCCGAATAGAAGTCACTTCCTGAACTTAATAGGCACAAAAAAGTGGGTTCCCTTTACTTCCCCTGCCCCCCCAATTTCGCAGACCTCCCTGCAGTGACTCACACACTTTCATTTCTGCAGCTGCTTCATTGCCTGCCCTTCTTCTTCCCACAGTTCACCAAGCACAGTTCAGAGTTCACAAGCACATGGGGGGAGGGGGTTTCTGTGATGCCCAGATTAATGTCCCAAGCACGGGGGAGGATTTTGGATGTAACCAATCTGTAGTCATAGAGATACATGGAGGATTCTTACCTCCATAGCTATACATTCCTTAGGGGAGAAAATGCATTCTCATTTAAAGGAGCCACACAGCAACTCCAGACTTTTGCAATAGCTTCCTGAGGGGTGAAATCTAAAGTGAGAAGGCACAATGAGGGGAAATGGGTTCATTAATAACAAATTAAACACATTACTATTAGTGTGCTGTGCAGAAACCACCAGAGAGTGACTGCTCAGCCTCTGAGCATCATGGCTGATTGAGATATCCTCCTCCACCATCTCTCAAGTCCAAGGTCAAGCTCCATCCACTATATCACACTGAATTGCTATGGTTTCTTCTCTTTTCCAAACTGGATTTCCAAAGTGGATGCTTAGTTTCCCATCCTAATTCTCACTTGGAAGGATGAGAACAAAAGCATGGCTGGTGATTCAGATGGGGTCAAAGGCCAATGCTTTTCTATAAGAGTGGAAATGATTAATTTCTGAGTCAATGCAAAAGGAAGAAGGAAAGGAGTTTGCAAGTTCAAAGATCCCCCAGACTAGTACCTATAACTACTAACTGTTGTGGTTGGCCAAGACCTGTGAACCATCATATATTTTAAAAGTTTTCTTGAGACAAAAGATGTGACTTAAAGATAGTATACGGAAGTTTAAGGTGGGATTATGATTCTACTCGTTACCTCCTGTCTGTAGTCTAGCACTAGATTACCGGAATTGTACAACTCACCCACTGTATGTGAATCCCCATTTTAATACTCATGTATTATAATAGAGTTTAAATAGAGGAGAATACAAAAGAAGGATTTAGCACAATGATGAATCTGAAAACTGCTTTTATTCACAGGTAATGAAACGTAAGGAATTATATGGTCATCCTAAATGCATGCCAATAAATCCTGTATATTTCCATCCATGCAACCACAGGGCACATATATTACAGGATAACCATGAAGTGATTTTAAGACATTTTAACAATTTTATTAATACCATTTTTCACATTTCCCCTCCTATAAAATCTGACTATTTTAGATGATATTACTGTGCAGCTACATGTGTATTCTATGAAAAGATCCACTTTGTCTGATCAATTGCTGAAATCTTTTTTACATACTGTTGGGAGGGCACAGAGTTTGTATCTCTGACTGAAAACAGAAAAAGGGTGATTATTGAGATAGAGACACTTGGTGATTTAGGAAGGATGAAAGACTATAGAGGATATTGTGCATATGGATAGGCACGATGACAGCACATCAGAGACAGAGCCGAAAGGAGATCAGCAAAATACGCCAAAAAAAAACATAAACAACAAAACAATCAGTCTATGTGGAGCTGATATTAGCAAAAAACAGTCTCGGTCTCAGTTAAACTGTATGTAGACAACTGGAACACATCAGCTTTATATCCACTGCATATAGGCGACATAGACAGACAGCTAGCCATACTGAGCCTCATAATCCCTAATCAGCATTTGTTCAAAATGCCGAATTAGTTCCTGACATGAAGAAGGACAATTGCGCTTGCTTGCATGAGATGATCCTCTTTCTGCTGTGTGGACCTCCTTCAACTGCTAAGCATAAATTAAAGAGTTATTAGACCGGGCATCAAAAGAATATATGAATTAATGCCAAATTATATTATAATCTGGGTCTTTTTTATCAGTTTAGAAGGAAACAAAAATGCTACCAACTAGGCTCAAGGTCTTTATGCACATGTTTCTCTGGAACGCAGTGGCCATACACAAGTTCCATGAATGTCCAAGAAACAGTGTTTACAAGCACTTTATGTCAAAATGCAGGAGATGATGTAGAACCAGAAGCCAGCTAGCTGTATTATTTGCAGCAGTCCCTCTTTGTTCAGCCATTCCTCCTTTTGGTTTCTCACCATGTTTGCTTCATTCCTCCTCTTCCAGTTCAGAAACATTTTGTTTTGTTACTGTGCTGTGAAATGGGTTACCATAAGAGGACAGTCACATCAACACAGTCCAGTAAACTATAACTATTAAGAAAATATATATTTTCCATGTCACCAATGTTCTCTGTGTGTTGCACAGGTGCACAGTTGCACAGCCACCATGAAGTGTCATCTGGGGATAAGGGGTCTCACAGCAGGGAAGCTCTCTCTTGTGGTTTAGTTCCACAGACTTTAGGAAGTTCTGCACAGTATCAGGGAGGGCTTAGATGGACTAGGTGCATGTCACCTTCCCTCATTCCCTTCATGGACTATGCAGCTGATCGCTGTGAAGTGCTCTGAAAGCATTGGAATAGCAGGAGCTCTTGAAGAGGCTCTTGTTATTCTATTATTAGTTGATAGTTCCATGGGAATGTCAACCCAATTCATGGCAGCTGTGAAAAACTCTATGCTAGACAATAGGGAGAGGGAACTGATAATAAACTGCAAAGATTGTCATGCCCCTTATATATAAAAAAAAAAAGTGGTGCAAACCAAGACTTGGAGTAATTGTAGGTTCAGTTTGGTTGCCACATCTCAAAAAGGATATCAAAGGGATAGAAAAAGTGCAGAGAAGGGCAACGAGACAGATTGAAGGATTGATCACCTTCCTTATGAGGAGAGGCTGCAGTGCTCTGGGACTCTTTAGTTTGGAGAGACGCCTGAGGGGGGGGATATGATTGAAGTCTATGTACCATGCATGGGGTAGAAAATGTTGACAGAGAGAAATTCTCCTTCTCACAATACTAAAGCCAGGGTGGCATACATTGAAAATGCTGGGGGGAAGAATTAGGACTAATAAAAGGAAACATTTCTTCATGAAACGCATGATTGGTGTTTGGAATATGCTGCCACAGAAGGTGGTGATGGCCACTAACCTGGATAGCTTTAAAAGGGGGCTTGGACAGATTTATGGAGGAGAAGTCGATCTATGGCTACCAATCTTGGATCCCCAATCCCCAGATTGCAAATGCCTACAGACCAGGTGCTTAGGAGCAGCAGCAGCAGAAGGTCACTGCTTTCACATTCTCCTGCATGTGAGCTCCCAAAGGCACCGGGTGGGCTTACTGTAGGGTCAGCAGAGGTTGACCAGATGGACTGGTCTCAATCCAGCAGGCTCTTTCATAAGCCTTTATTGCATTTTTCTGATGAGTTTTCTTTGGGCAGGTAGTATAGAATTCAGTTCTACCATGCCCTGAGCAGTCTGAAATCTTCCAGTCTGGAGTTGCCAACTGGAGGTGATCTGTTGTTACAATTGATCTCCAGATGGCCAACAGCAGTTCTCCTGGCGCAAATGGCTGTTTAGGAGGGTAAACACCATGGCACTATACCCTGCTGAGATCCCCTCCCCTGCCTATCCTAAGTTCCATCCTTAACATCTCCAGATATTTCCCAACCAAGCTGGTTGCCCTATTCTAGCCTAAGAAACCATCCTTCCACTGAAGTGGCTCTTTTTCGAGCTGAAAATATTTGAGGAAGCATTCTTAGTTTGGAGGAAGATACAAGCTAAGGGGTCTCCAAGTGTTGAGCTTGTTGTCTCTTTATGTGGAATGAGGGAATGGCTCTACCACAACAAGAGGCACTGGAGTCAATCACAAAATGTTGAGGGGTTGCATACCAAGAAACCTCCTCTGATGAATAAGAAAAGACGGTTACGGTGTCAGCGGGTGGCCAATGTTGCAACTTTGATTACCTATACAGGATCTAGCCAGTTTGATATTTACCATGTTAATAGAGTTTACATGTTGGAACTAGGTTCCTCACTCTATGTCGTGTGTAACTGGAAGAAGAAGAAGAAGAAGAAGAAGAAGAAGAAGAAGAAGAAGAAGAAGAAGAAGAAGAAGAAGAAGAAGAAGAAGAAGAAGAAGAAGAAGAAGAAGAAGAAGAAGAAGAAGAAGAAGAAGAAGAAGAAGAAGAAGAAGAAGTAGTAGTAGTAGTAGTAGTAGTAGTAGTAGTAGTAGTTTGGATTTATACCCTCCTTTCCTCCTGTAAGAAGACTTAAGGTGGCTTACAAACTCCTTTCCCTTCCTCTGTACAACAGACATATTATGTGGTTGGTGGGTCTGAGAGAGGTATGTGACTACCCATGGTCACTCAGTAGGAATGTAGGTGTGGGGAAACAAATCCAGTTCACCAGATAAGAGTCTGCTGCTCATGTGGAGGAGTGGGGAAAAGAGGCATAGTTAGGAAAAATGGAGCCCTGGGCAATATCTGAGTTTTCCTCCCCATCCCATGGGTGGCCACCATCCCTCACAATGACAGAACAATCTACTGGCAGCAAAGCCCATTGCTGGGGAGATGCAATGGGCCCTAGAAAAGGGTAGAGGAGGAAGGATCTCCCCAGCAATGGGCTTTAGTGGGTTGTAGAGCAGCCCCCACCCCACCTTTGTCCAATGTGTGACACTTACCTGGGTGTGAATCTGTGGCTCAAGGGTGAGGCAAGTTGAAGAGTGTGGTTTGAGGTAGGAAGGAATGTGAGGATCGGTGGAGGGTGGAGAGGAGTGGGGTGGGGGGTGGCAATGTGAGGGCTGGAGTGGAGGGGGATGGAACATAGTTTTTGGGGTGGTGGGAGGACAGGCTTGGAGTGGCAGATTCGGAGAGGGTGGAATGGGAGGTTTCAGGTGGGGAAGTAAGAAAGGTGAGGGTTCTGGTGGGCAGGGGTGGGCAGGAGGCTGGGGAGTGCTGGAAAGACAAGGCTTAGGGTGGGGTAGAAGTTGTATTAGAGGTGGGGATAGTCAGGAGAGCATGAGGGTGGGTAGGATTAGCAGGTTAGTGTTGGGGTGGGTCAGGGTGGCAAGGTGAGGGTTGGGCTGGGCTGGGCAAGGGTTGAAAGGTAAGGCTTTGTGTGGTGGGAGGGTTGGAAGGTGTGGCTAGGGGAAGGGAGGGTTGGTAGGTGAGTATGAAGGTGGGGAGGGTTGGTCGGTTAGTATTGGGGTGGGGGAGAGTGGCAAGGTGAGGGCTGGGGGTGGGGGGTTAGCAAGGTGAGGCTTGAGGTGTGGAGGATTGGAAGGTATGACTAGGGGTGGGGGAGGGTAGAAAGATTAGGATGGAAAGGGGGAGGGTAGAAAGTGGCTTGGGGTAGGTAGTTGAGTATGAGGGTGGGGAGTGTTGGGCGTTAGTATTGGGGTGGAAGAGGGAGGCAAAATGAGGGTAGGGGTGGGGGAAGGTTAGAAAATGAGGCTTGGGTGGGGGAGGGTAGGAAGCTGCTCTGAGGGCCTGGACTTCTTTATGGGGGAAGGGGGAGGCAGGGGAGGGCCTGTGGAGCTGCTCTGCAGGCCCAGGCTTCCTTGCGGGGGTGGGAGGGAAGGTGAATCAGAGAGGGCTTGCTGGGGTGGTGAGAGGGGACAATGAGTCTTTTAGAGCCTTGGAGCAGCAGCGGCAAGGCACTGCCCTGGGGTGGGGGAGTGGCCATGTGGGGAGCAATTTTCTACCCCCCACATGACTGAACAGTGGCTGCCTTGGCCATTTGTCCCAAGGCTGCCCCAGGAACCTCCACTTGGCGCGTGGGAATTCCCAAACCTGGTCCTCTAGATTACGGTCCACCTGCTCTTAACCAGTACACCATGCTAACTCTCTCATGCTGATAGATGGGAATTGTGGAATTGTTGATTGTCCTCCATTACTGCACATATTTAGACTGCCGAGCCTCCTCCCACCCACCTCCAAACTATATTCCCAACTTGAAAAAGTGCTGAGGTCACTTTTAGTTCAATGGGGGAACCACAGTCAAAATCCTAGAACAGGGGTCGGCAACTTTTAGCACCCAAAGAGCCATTTGGCCCCACCTTCCCAAGCTTTGCCCTTGGCCTCCTCAAGCCCTGCCTTCAGCCAAGTGGGCAGGATAGATAGCAGCGGCGACGCCAACAATGGCAAGTTGCACTTGGGACGCAGCGAAAGTGCCTCCTTCCTTCCTTCCTTCCTTCCTTCCTTCCTTCCTTCCTTCCTTCCTCCCTCCCTCCCTCCCTCCCTCCCTCCCTCCCTCCCTCCCTCCAGCATCCTTTCCTCTCCTTCCCAGGCGCCAGATGAGGGAAGGATGGGAATTGACACCAGAGGGAGGGAGGGAGGGAGGGAGGGAGGGAGGGAGGGAGGAAGGAAGGAAGGAAGGAAGGAAGGAAGGAAGGAAGGAAGGAAGGAAGGAAGGAAGGAAGGAAGGAAGGAAGGAAGGAAGGAAGGAAGGAAGGAAGGAAGGAAGGAAGGAAGGAAGGAAGGAAGGAAGGAAGGAGGGTTTGGAGAAGGAGGCACACTTGCTGCGTCCCAAGTGCAACTTGCTGTTGTTGCCGTTGCTGTTGCAGAGCTGCAATATGAGGGTGAAAGAGCCGCATGCAGCTCCGGAGCCATGGGTTGCTGACCCCTGTCCTAGAATATGGATGCTGAGAAAATAGCTCTTTCAATCCCCGCCCCCCAAAAAAACTCCTCACAGCCCCAGTTTAAAATTCTTAAACCAACCATGGAGTCTGAGCAGGAATCTTCAAAAGTACTATGTTATATTTCACGGTAGGACCTGCCTGTTGTGGATGTTATTATCCCAGCTATATATAACTCACCAATGTGATATACTTGTAATGTCTTTCCATTATGTCTCATAATAGGCTTCAGAACAAATCTTTTAAATCTCCATAATAGATTGCAAGTCTACATATAGCAGAGTCTACATATCCAAGTCTACATATAGCAGATTTCTTTTTCATTAAGGGAAACCTTTATTTTAGAGCTGCCGCTGCTAAACTATCTTTCTAAGATGCATTAGAAAAGACCCTATTATTCCTTAGGATATTTCAAAGAATCTTGTAGGCTGTGAAGGATGAGCCAAAAGGGTGGTGGGGGGTGGTGGAAAGAATTTTCCTGAGTTAAAGAAGAATAGAACCCATGACTGTCAAACATACTTTGACAAATGGGAAGCTGGCATTTGGCTATTTAAGAACACTTCCATCATCCATTTTGATGAAAATCTCAGAACTGAGAAGACCTCTTGAACCAAGGAGGCAAGTTGATCTGAATGACCTTTCCTTGTAAAGTTAAGCTAGCAAGCACAAAGTGCCCATCAAGGCATTAAGGAAGACTTTTCAAAGCACTTAGAACTGCAAAATTACATCCTAGCAGCATCTTGACTGCATTTTTGAAGAACCTGTTATTTTTCAAACCACAGTTTCCAATTCTGTACAACTGGAAAAAAAAATGGAGAGTTCACTTATAACCCAATCCTTAATGTAAAATATCAAATGAAAATTCTACTAATCCTAGCCGAATTTACTTTCAGATAATTAAGATTTCATCCTAAAATTGGATGGATGTAATCATCTTTACTAGTAATTAAAGCTAAGTCTCTGTATGCAGTAGAATGGAGTGGCATTAACCTGAAGATGTAGAGAGGACAGGATGACTTCTGGTTGCAAGGAGAGATGCCATTTTGTTTGCTTGTTGAATATGTTGTATGCTGCATCTTCATACCAAGTCCCTAAGAAACCTCATAAAAAAAAAACAATAAACATCATCCATACAGCATGATGTAAAAACAATTAGGCCAAAATTGACTGCGTCTTTCACCGGTCCATTTTGTTGAGAAAAGCAGGACTCTTCACAGTTTTATGGCATGCCTCAATTGTCCATGCATGGAAGCCTCATGGAGTTTTCCCATGTTCCTTTCTGTTTTAGCAGTGTCTTCTTGGGCCTTTCCCCACTTTCCTGCGCTACCACTGGGCCAAGTAGCTGGAAGTCCAGCTGCACTTCCCTAATTTCGGCGCCATGGCCAACGCAGCCGCCTCACGCCGTCAGCTGTCGCCGCTACCACCACGTGTCATTCCTGGCGCTCTTCAAAATGGTGCCTTTTGATGACCCCGCACAGAGTGCAGGGTTGTGGGGAAGCCCGGGCGCACACCAGAAATGACGTGCGCAGTGAGTAGCGCGCAGCAACGGTGGTAGAAGGAAAAGTGGGGAGTAATGGAACTCTCATTATTATCGAAGTAAGGCAGGACATTATGGAGAGACAAAGCGATGAAATAGTCTCAACTCCTGAGTGAAACTGTGCTTGTGAAGAGGCAAGAGGATTACTTTCTTGCTCCTTACTGTGGAGCACTGGCCTTCACAGCTGTTTTTCACCTGCCCTGCTCTTCCTGCTTCCTTGAGCTGGGGGACAACCATGACACCACCAATAGCTAGGGTTCCCAATCTTCCCTGGAAGTGGATGATCCCCCCACTTTGCAGTTTCTTCCCTCTAGCATCATTCAAACAGCTGGTGACACAACTTACCAGCAGTAAATGGAGGCCTAGTTCTCTATTGTTAGCAGCATGGTGACATGACTTCCAGCAATTACTCGGAAGTGATGTCATCACGTCACTGATAACTGCAGGAACATTCTGGTATTCGTGGTAAAAATGGCTTGTGTGGTAAAAACAGCTTCTGTTCTGGAAGTGATGTTTATTTATTTATTATTATTTATTATCATATTTATATACCGCCCCATCCCCTGAGGGCTCTGGGCGGTGAACAACAAAATAATATTACATAAACAGTCGTAACAATAATAGAATAGAATAGAATAGAATAGAATCTTTATTGGCCAAGTGTGATTGGACACACAAGGAATTTGTCTCCGGTGCATATGCTCTCAGTGTACATAAAAGAAAAATACATTTGTCAAGAATCATAAGGTACAGCACTTAATGATTGTCATATAGGTCTAGTAAGCAATCAGGAAACAATCAGTAGTAATGAAAACATAAAATGTAAAATCATAAAATAAAATAAAATAAAATGTCAGCACAGGCTATAGTCATACAGTCATAAGTGGGAGGAGATGGGTAATAGGAATGATGAAAAAAGTAGTGCAGTAATTATATAATAAGTATATAATAAATAGTTTAACATTATCGAGGGAATTATTTGTTTAACAGAGTGATGGCATTTGGGAAAAACTGTTCTATGTTCTGAAGGTCTTGGTGTGCAGTGCCTAGGAAGGACAAGCTAGAGGGTGAGTTGAAACAGTTTATGTCCAGGATGTAGGATGCTATAAATAATTATAAATATATAGCAACATTAAAACATAAAATTACAGCTGCCTCCACTTACCAGTATTAAACTATAAATAAAACCCTCCCAGAGAAGGGAAGGTAGATCTAGGTGTCACAGCTCCTGCATGTTAAAAAGGGAGAGACAAAGAAGGAGCTCACCAACGGGCTGGCCTCCCCTAAAAGCCCGTGGAACAACTCAGTCTTAGGAGGGTGTCTCATGAACTCTCCAAGATCCAGCAGGGCCCGGACAGTTGGAGGAAGAGTGTTCCACCAGGCAGGGGCCAGGGCCGTAAAAGCCCTGGCCCGGGTGGAGGCCAGCCGTGTCATTGAGGGACTGGGAACCACCAGTAAATTGGCCTCTGCCGAACGCAGAGGCAGTGTAGGGACATTGCTGCTAACAGAGAACTAGGTTTACGTTTACTGCTGGTAAAATCCACCCCTTCCACCCTCCCCCTCTACCAGTAGCCAGGGGCAAACTGGCAACTCTACCACTGACCACACATGATTTGTGGCCTTGCTGTTAGTATGTGGCTGGGCTGTCAAGCCATGGAGCTGGCAACCCTGTCCCTGCCATACAAATGATACAAACGATTGCACTCCAGTAATATGATTTCAAAATTGTTTTTCGGTAACTTAGCAAGCTTTTGGTTCATTATCCATTTACAGGAATCAGAAGGGAGTAGAGGGTCACTGTATCAGCAGGAACTCGATAAGAAACCAGTGGGCCAAATTCCATGTGGATTACTATTCCCCCTCCCCCCCACACACACTTCCACATGAGCAGTGGAGTCTTTTCTGGTAACCAAATTTGCTTCCACACTCCTACATTCCTGCTGGGTGACTTTGGACTAGTTATGGTTCTTTGGAACTCTCTCAGCCCCACCTACCTCACAAGGTGTTTGTTGTGGGTAGAGAAAGGGAAAACAGTTTGTAAGCCTCTTTGGGTTTCCTTACATGAGAGAAAGGGCAGGTGTAAACCCAAACTCTTCTTTTTAGTTGGGACTCATTTGTCAAAGCTTTAATAGTTTATTAGTGGGGCCTGGCCACACGTTGCTGTGGCAATTGTCCTCATCACAGTCAACCCACACAGATGTCCATGCAGGTCCAATGATCTGCAGCATAGTCTTTTGGGGTGGTCAAATGGAATCCCTCTTTCCCTTTTCAATTCACATTGTTATATAGTGGTGTCTTGTTTTTTTTTAGTATAAGGTAACCCTTTCAATTCCACAACGGAACTGTCCAGAGTGCGAATCCTGCTGTCCATGAGGCTGGTTGACACACACAGTCCTGGCTTGGGTAAGGCAGAACTGGGGCAAGCAGGCTATCCCAGTCAGGCAGCAGAGGCAGGGTGGTGAGGCGCTCAGATCGAGGCCAGCTCCCTGGGTTCTTAAAGGGCCATGTGCAAAAGAAGCGGAGCCAGTAGTGTTGGTTTGCCCCCACCCTGCAGATTTTCTTAGAAGAAAAAGGCAAACTCCAGCTTGCTTTTAGTAAAAGAGAGCTGTGGCGAATATGGGTGAGGAAGTGGGTAAGTGGTGGTTGGATGTGAGGGAGGGCAGAGTGAGGTGTGTGAGGATGAGCTGGATGTGTGTGAGAGTATGTGTGTTATGTGGTAGCAGTGTGTGAGGCACAGAGAGTGAAAGTTACCTGTTTGTGGGGGGGGGGACATCTCACATGGCAAAGTGTGTGTGTTTCACTTCCATTCGTATTACCTAACAGTGTTACCTATTTACTGTTTGCAATGCTCATCTCTGGCCATCTGCGTGAACATTGTAAGGGCATACCAACCCCTCAGGCCACCATCATGCTGCACAAACATTCTAAGGGTGACAGTTAAACACAACCAGCTTCATGGCCTGGTGCACCAGGAAAAAAGATGTTTTACCTGGCTCAGGTATGGACATATATATATATATATTCACCCCTCAGGGAGTCTTTCTCCTACACCAGGGGGTTCCCTCTCTCAAAGTCAGCTCTCAAAGTTCCCCCTCTCAGTCAGTCCGCCCCTACTCAGGCTACTCCCCACTCCCCTATCTGGGTCTAATGTTTGAGGCTTCTTCTTCTTCTTCTTCTTCTTCTTCTTCTTCTTCTTCTTCTTCTTCTTCTCCTCCTCCTCCTCCTCCTCCTCCTCCTTCTTCTTCTTCTCCTTCTCTTTCTGCTTCCATTTTTAAAAGTTGGCTCCACCTCCCGAGGCAGTCATTTTAAAGTTGTACCCACTGCCCTCTGTTGATATTACAGAGTTGCCCACAGACTCAAAATGACTGGGTCGTTTCAGTCCTGGACTTCGTGGATCCTGATTCAAATTTGAACTTGCCCTGAATTAATGTGGCTTGGCCATTCTCCGCTGGGCCCCCTGAAGTCTTCTTAGAAGTGTCCTGTAAGTATCAGAGATTTAACGTGAGGATAAAATGAAGGGGGCAACCACACGTGGCCGCGTCAGCTTTGGGAAAGGAAGGGTTGGATAAAATGTAATAAATGAAGAAATGTCCCCAACATGATGCCTGTGGGTAACATGCTATGGGGACACCAAGATAAAACCAAAACACAATTCTTTTGTCTCCTCCTCCAGCAGTGGCGTAGGAGGTTAAGTGCTTGTGTATCTAATCTGGAGGAACTGGGTTTGATTCCCAGCTCTGCCACCTGAGCTGTGGAGGCTTATCTGGGGAATTCAGATTAGCCTGTACACTCCCACATGCGCTAGTCACAGCTTCTCGGAGCTCTCTCAGCCCCACCTACCTCACAGGGTGTTTGTTGTGAGTGGGGAAGGGCAAGGAGATTGTAAGCCCCTTTGAGTCTCCTGCAGGAGAGAAAGGGGGGGATATAAATCCAAACTCTTCTTCTTCTTCTTCTTCTTCTTCTTCTTCTTCTTCTTCTTCTTCTTCTTCTTCTTCTTCTTCTTCTTCTCCTCCTCCTCCTCCTCCTCCTCCTCCTCCTCCTCCTCCTCCTCCTCCTCCTCCTCCTCCTCCTCCTCCTCCTCCTCCTCCTTCAAAAAAAAAGAATCAGGGGTGACTGCCAAATGTCATTCAATTATTGTCAAAGCTGATTGATCAATCTGTTGGGTAAAAGTAATTGAACAGCCCTAACAGCTAAGTTGGGCCGGTGCTTGAAAAAGAGACCACCCCAGAAGACGAGGGCTGCCATGTAGAAGAAGGCAATGACAAACCACCCCTGAACATTTTTTGCCTGGACAACCTCATGAGGTAGGACTTCAGGGAGTTGCCATGAGTCAATTGCATCTCAATACAACCACCTTTATTCGGCATGTTAAAATAGGCTCCAGAGCGTCACAGACATTTCTGAAGTACAAATCAAAAGTACATTCAAAACACAGACAGATAAACTGTATCTAGCTTTGGACGTTACTTAGAAAGTTCTGTCACTTGTAAAAAAAATTTTTGCTACTTTTTCCAAGAGCACGGCCTCTGTGTTATTTAACAAAAGCTCCACAACAGAGTTGCCAGAGTCTCCTTCAGGTTTGTCTAAGACCAGCCCAGGAGAGAAATTCCTAATGCCCAAATATCTCGGACAGTCAAGTATAATGTGAGCAAGAGTCTCCACTTGGTTTTTACAGTGTGGACAGACCCGATCCTGGAGAGGGATAGATTGGTAGCGACCCTTTGTAATGGCCGATGGGAAAATATTGCATCTGGCCCTTGTAATAATCCATCTCTGTTGGGGTTCAGTTAATAGTTCAAGATATTTGGCTATGTGCCCTTGTTCTGGTACTATTCCAAAAGAAAGGGGTGAGCATAATTTATTTGCTTGCCCCAACAAGGTATGGTATTCCTGTTCTAAAAGTCTGCTTTTTAAGGTTTGCAGAATCTCTCTGGGTGACAGCATCTCAATGGCACCCTTTCCCTTGTTAATCGGAACTGAGACATGGACATGGTTGGCAAAACTTTCACATGGTAAAAATTTCCAACAAAGGAGGCCTTCTTCATATGCTAATATACAAATCTTCAGATCATGGAAATCGACACTGACTTTAGAAAACAGATTAATTTCAGCCTCAACATTCTGGCTCATAAAGCTGTGGCCGTTTCTGTATCGACGGCCTGGGAGCATGGCACCGCCATCTCCAGGCAGCCATTGCGATCGGGGCGAAGCTGTATGCGCAGCCGCCGCCACCCGCCTCTGGCCTGAAGTCGGGCGGTGATTCCCAGAGCCAGCTTGGGAAGCGCTCTTTCTGGGGATACGCTGTCAGTGGAAGCCGCTGTCGAGTGTTTAACGGCAGCGGCTTCACGCTGCCTCCCCCACCTGGCATCTACCTTGTCCCTACCAAAAGTGCGTGGCCGAGGCCTGGGTATCGCCCTGCAACGCACCACTGGAGCAGGCACGCAGGGCCAGTGGGCGTGTCCCCAGGCTTCTGCGACGTGCCGGAGGCCCAGGGATAGGCCGGGTCGGCTGGGCGCCGGCGCTCCCCGGCACCGGCTGCCCGGCTGCTTCACGGACCGTCCATGCGGACGGTCCCAGCGTCTTCGGGTCGGCGCACAATGCGCCGACCTCGCTGTTTCCGCTGCCGTGCGGAAACGGCCCAAAATTGACTGTCTGCCACTGGCTGGGTATCAAACCACTTTGTTCACATGATGGATTCCCCACTTAGGAAGAGATTAAGTAAAGTAGGCTGTCGAGTTGCTACCTGGATGGTGGCTCCATCCAGTTTTAACTCAAGAGGGTTTCAAGACAAGAAATTAACAGAGGTGGTTTGTTAGTGCCTTCCTCTCCATAGAAGGAGAAGAGTTGTTTTTATAACCCGCTCTTCTCTATTTTTAAGGAATCACAAAGTGGCTCAGAATCGCTTTCCATTTTGCTCCCTACAACAGACACCTTGTGAGGTAGGTGGGGCTGAGAGAGCTCAGAGTGTGTAGGGGTGCGCCAGCGAACCCAGCAGAGCCTCAGAAAGTGTACAGGAATGCCTGCGCCATGTGTCCCCTCCTGGGCACACACGCACACCCATCACAAGACCCCTCTGACTCACAGGTCACAAGATGCCCCAGACAAAAGGTCACAAGATACCTGAATGTGGATTTGACCCAGACAGGAATGTTTCCTCCCGCACATACGCAGCCCCAATGAGTCATGAATTTTGCAACCTTCCTCCTAACCGCTACACCACGCTTATTGCCTAAACTCTTAATTAAAGGTGCCAGGGACCGCCAGTTCAGCAGCTTAGCCAGATCAATAGATCACGCTTACATCGCCACTGGCTTGTTTCAACCGGATCCAGGATATTGCTTTGCTCTCGTCTCTTCATTGTATCGGTCTCAGAATCTAATTTCAGACTGTGAACTGTGACAAGGTCAACTCTGCAGGCCTGACGTGGAGGAGTGAGGAATCAAATATCGTCCACCAGATTAGAGTCTGCCACTCTTTAAAAACAGCAGTGAGGAATCAAGACTCAGATTTCAGAATTGCAACCCTATTCTTAACCACTAATGCCAGGAGGGACTTATGTGCCTAGTCCCATTTGATGGAAAAAAGCCTAGATTTCCAGATCTCAAGGACTGGATTGACCCTGCTTAGCTTCTGAGAGCTAACCATATTAGGCTAATCTGAAGCATTAGGGTTGCTAGAAATAGGCCTTTTCCTATTTCTAGGTTGAGCAAGAGAAATACCCCGTTCTGTACAAGAATTTTGCATGGTTCCTGGTCCTCAAGTGGATTTACCCCATGATATTTCCCTCCTCCGGGGGTATTAAAAAATTGCCAAATTGGCAATTCTTTTCCAAACTCCTAGGGTGACCCCGCTACCATGCAAACACAATGGGAGCAGAACCAGTTTAATTTTCCTGCCCAGCTACCTGATCTCCCCACTTTCCACCCATCCCCTGATCTCCACGCCTGACGTTCATTCAAGCTGCCACTCAAAAACAACAGCCAATCAGAATGCGGGACACCGGGCATGCTCAGATACACTTGCAATGCAAATACAGAAGTCCTGGACTCATGCGAAAGACATTGGAGTATTTCCTCCCCGTCTTCACTGAATTCCTTCACAAAATGGGCAGTCATGCGAAGGGAGAAACCAGGATAAAACAGACCCAGATTGTGAGAACCAGGCTATAACCAGGTATGATTATGCCGTGCGGAAACGGCCATTGATGCGCTGTTGGAAATCACCTTTCGATTGCACATGTCTCTTGCTGGATTGAGGGAAACCACATCTGTAGATGCATTGGCATTTGAAATCACCCCACAAAAAACATAATGGGTCTGAACGTTCTGTGTGGAGTTACGTGTTACACTTATTGCTAGAGCAGCAGGCTGGTGTATGGAGATCTATGGAGGCTGCCTGCAGGCTAAAAAAGTTCGAGAGGGTTTGAAGTCCAACTCAGGCAAAAAGAAAGGCCTCTGGCCACCACTGCGGTTGGTTAATCCTGGTTATCTCTCCGGTGACTAATTATCCTTATGAGTTTAGAGAGGCAAGGACCAGAAGATTAGCCCCTAGAGATGTCATTGATAACAATCTAGAGATCTGATGACTGTGTCCTCTTTCTCATGCCTTCAGTCCCTTTCAGCTTTCCCCTCTATACACAGAGAGAGTTTTTGACACTGTGAAAGTAGCCCGGGAACTTTTCATGGATTAAATAAAACAACTCTAGATTGTATATGCAGAAACCTGGGACAAATTCTTTCCTTTTTGCCTACATGTTCCATTTTTTACCGGTGATATTACCTGTATCTCTGAATGCACTTGAATAATGGCATTAAAATAAGCTCTTCAGCATATTCTTTGGAAAGGCTTGACAACCTTAGACGTGTGTCCTTTGAAAAGTGGACACTTCAATTGCTTCAAAGCGCTGGATAGAACTCAGACTGCTGAACAGCCTGTGGTATCCCTGACAGAGGTGACGGCACCAAACGTAGGCACTTGATGCCGTTTGATCGACCTCCTCAGACTACCTCCCAAAGACAGATGTGCCAATGAGAACCAGAGAGGAGAAAAACAACATCAGCTTTTTGATATGCTATGATTTAAGGGATGTTTTCATCGAGCAGTGAACTGCAAGCCAGATAATGAAAGCAAAATAACACTGTTCCCGCCATTTCCCTTTGATAGCTGCTTATTTTCATCGCAAAAACCAATATGAATAATAACCACTTCCTAATGACAAAAACACACTGGTTCGATGACACCTTCAGTGGTGTGTGTGTGTGTGCGTGCGCAGAGGGGGGAGGTGATTTTAGCCAATTTCCCTTCCCTATGCCAATCCTGACTCTTCCATTATGTTTTTAGCAGTCCCCTGTTCCCCAGGAAGAGAATTTAGGGGTGGGGGAAGAATCAGTGAGTTGTAATGTTACCCAAAATGGTAGGAGTCTGCCTTTTTAGAGTGGGGGGAATTAGCAAAAATAGATTATTGGCTTACCAAAAAGTTGAGCGAGCTCGGGTTCTTTGTTGCTTATGTATACCAAGATCAGCTTTTGCAAGAAATTTCTCAAGAGTGCAAAATAAAGTTTAACAATTTTCTTTAAGAATAATAGGAGTACACAAGCACACAATAACCCAGCAGAATACACACACAGTTCTAGGATATAAGCTGTGTCAAGTGGATAGTCACCTGATCCTGGAGCAGAATAGTACAAATACCAATTTGTTGTGGGACAATATCAACAGGCAGAGGGGTGTCCAGAAATATTGAACACTGGCTACTGGGAGAGGGGGCTTCTTACAGGAAAAAGGGACCCTCAGAGTTAAGCAGAGTGGCCCTTAATCTCCCAAAACAAAGAGGAGTCCTGTCTTTCCAGAGAAAGACAAGAAGCAGACACCAGCCTTAAGTGTTGAGTCAATCAAATGCATGAGGAATTAGCTTGATGGGCCAAGCTTGGGAGTGCTTTAAAAGGGGGAGGGTAGCTGATTAAATTACAGCTTCTGTACCAATAGCAATTTAAATGTGGTGGTTGTAAGAGATATTAGTCAGAGGGAGAAGTTTTTGGGTTAATACAATATTGACAGGAACACTTCAATGGGTCCTTTACCTTTGCAGAGTGTATACTCCAGGATTGAAGATGGAGATGCTCCCCAGACCATATTGTGTTCACATTTAGGAAGGATGTGACAGCTATTTGCAAGGCAGATGTGAGAAAGGGCAAGTACTGACAGGATTTTGCTGTGTCCTTGTGGATACACTAGCCAATGCAGAGAATGGACTTTCTATTTTTGGCATTGCACTGCTAGGCACCCTAAGGGTTGGCAGGATGGGTGGAGGCACCAATGTCTTAAAATGGAGCTCCCTCCACTGCCCACACAATGAGTTGGTCTGATAACCATGGTACAACGTAGGAAAACACTGTTCTGGGAGCCTGGCTGTGCTCTCGGGACTTTGGGTACAATTCTGCCGCACATATTTAGAAACAAGCAAGCACACGATTTGTTCCTCCCCCACCCGCAAGCAAGCCCGCTTTCAATTGCAGGGAAAGCTATGTATCCAGTTGTAAATATGGGGCTGGAAAATCCATCAGGCAGAGTTAGAGTTACTGGACCACACAAAATTGGAACTGGTGACATGGGGTGGCCAGCATTGCTAGGTTTTGCCCCAAAGTGATGTAATGGGGCATAGAACATAAATATTCTGCCCCTGCCACTTGGAATGTTCACCACTTGGAATGTTCACTTGGAATGTTCACTGGACTGTAAGAGCTGCTGGACAGTGGAATGCACTCCCTCGGATTGTGGTGGAGTCTCCTTCTTTGGAGGTTTTTAAACAGAGGCTGAATAGCCATCTGTCAGGAGTGCTTTGATTATGTGTTCCTGCATTGCAGTCAGTGGTGGGATTCTGCAGGTTCATACCACTTCGACAGAGCCGGTTGTTAAAAAGGTGCTTGTAAACAATCAGTTGTTAAATTATTTGAATCCCACCACTGATTGCAGGGGGTTGGACCTGATGGCCCTTGATTTATGGCTACCAATCTTGAACTTTTTGATCTGAGATTGCAAATGCCTTAACAGACCAGGTGATTGGGAGTAACAGCCGCAGAAGGCCGTTCCTTTCACATCCTGCATGTGAGCTCCCAAAGGCACCTGGTGGGCCACTGCGAGTAGCAGAGAGCTGGACTAGATGGACTGGTCTGATCCAGCTGGCTTGTTCTTATGTTCTTATGTTCTTGGGGTCTCTTCCAACTCTACGATTCTATGAAAGGCAAAATGGATGAAATCAGCATGGAATTCTATGGTCATCTTTTGAAATAGAATTCGGTACTGGCTCCATGGTTCCTGCTCCTCTCTAGTCCAGAAATATGGACTTATTGTAGCCCTTTCTATTTCAAAAGCACTTCTTTCACTAAAGAAAAGGCTAAAAGATTGTGCCCATGTAACGATGGCTCAGTTGAATCTCTGGCCCACCAATTACTACACTGTCTCAGATTCAAGGAAATCAGATCCAAGTATGTGAATCTTACTCCTTTACATTGACCCCATCTCCCCGATTTAATTAGATTACACTACTTGTTGGACAACCCTGATCCTTCTCTCTGTATGATAGTGGCAGACTTTCTCCTGGAAATTACTAAACGCCAGTAGATTTCCTTCGACCTGTATTGTATATGCTTTTTAATCCATTTTTTATTATTGTTGTACTGTTGTCTATGCCAATAAAGGCTTGCTTCTTTCTAAAAAAACACAAAACTTCTTTCACTGGGCAAAATCTCTTTTCTTCTCAACTCAGAACATCTAGCGTATAGTTTAAATAGTGCTTCATGAACGACAGGTACCTTATTTAGATAAGGTGACATTTGATGGCTTCCCCCCTATTCTTTCCTTTTACGCCGCAAGATCTATATAGCAAGTAAATTACTCTTTCACACGAAGCAAGTATCAAAGTCCAACCCCATCATCTTAGTTCTCGATTTCATATCCCCTCGAATCTATCTTCTCACGTCTTGAAGGACATCTCAAGTGGATTTCTCACAGCAGCCCTCTCGGAATCAAATATTTCTGTTGACTACGTCTAGTGATAATGCTGAGAGTGAAATAGTCCCCGCACCAGTAGATTGTTACCAAGTATTGCATTACTACCAAATGACTGCTATGGGTTGCTTAGAATCTAGATTTTTCTTTATAGATATATATAAAAAAACGAAACGGCAATGAATGTCAGGCTTGGCTGTTTAAGATCAATTTTACATGTCAAGTTGAAATTGCATTCTCCACAATGGAAAAAAAAGAGCAGGGAAATGGCATGAATATTAGGAGCTCAGATTTCTCAGAGGATGTTTCTGAAATATCTATGTGTCAGACATCAAACACATCCGTTAAGATTAAAAGGATTTCGGAGTGTAAAAAACTGCCTTCCTCTTGATATTGAGGTCCTTCACCGATAGAAGGGTTTTTTTTAAAAAAAATTAAAATGAATAACATAAACTTATGGTAGGAGAGCGGAAGTGTATGTTTGCATGGGAATCCAATACAAGCACAGAGCACAGATGATGAGCTTCTAGTGGTTAAGAGCAGTGGAATTTAATCTGGAGAACTGAGTTTGATTCCTCACTCCTCCACGTGAGCAATGGACTCTGACCCAGAGAACTGTTCCATGTGAGTGGCAGACTCTAATCTGGAGAACTGGGTTTGATTCCCTGTTGTTCAACATGAAGCCAGTCACAGTTTTCTCAGAACTCTCTCAGTCCCCCTACCTGACAAGGTTGCGGAGAGAGGAAGGGAAGGCATTTGTGAGCCACTTTAAGACTCCTTTCTGTTACGAAAAGCAGGGTCCAAACTATGATGACGACGTCTTCTTCTTCTTCTTCTTCTTCTTCTTCTTCTTCTTCTTCTTCTTCTTCTTCTTCTTCTTCTTCTTCTTCTTCTTCTTCTTCTTCTTCTTCTTCTTCTTAGAGTAGGTAAAATTAGGCCATTGCGACAAATTAGGTCATTAAAATTAAGGTAGGTAGGTAATTGAAATTAGGTAAAATTAAATGCGTCGTCGTCATTAAATGGAGTAGGTAGATGGAGTCTTCTTCTTCTTCTTCTTCTTCTTCTTCTTCTTCTTCTTCTTCTTCTTCTTCTTCTTCTTCTTCTTCTTCTTCTTCTTCTTCTTCTTCTTCTTCTTCTTCTTCTTCTTCTTCTTCTTCTTCTTCTTCTTCTTCTTCTATGTTGAAAGTGCCGTCAAGTCATAGCTAACTTATGGAGAATCCATGGGGCTTTCAAGGCAAGTGATTAATCAAAGGTAGTTTCCCGTTGCCTGCTTTTGCAGTCTTCCTTGTGTCCGGGCAGTGGGCCTCCTCCCCAAAAACCATGTTTGGGTACAAATGAAATTGACTTATTGCATCAGATTAATGAACAGGCTGCATTCAAGCTCTGCTGAAACTGAAATCCACATGTTCCCACCAATATCTAAAGCTCTGCTCTTTGTACCCTCCCACAATGCCCCATCCAACAGAAACAGTTTCCCTTTCCCAGGCATTGCCTCTTCTCTAAGGTCGGAGCCTGATAAAGAGCCAGGTACTGCTTGGCTCAGAGAAAAGGAAGTGCAGGGGCAGAGTGAGGGGGAACTGCGCCCGGGGGGCAAGTTCGCCCTGCCCCCTGCCACGTGACCACCTCGCCCTGGAATGCCACATCCCCGCCACACCCCCGCCACACCCAGGAATGCCCCCGCCATTCCCCTGCCACACCCCTGCAGTGGCACGAGCTTGGGGTGTTGCACCCCACCCAGTCCCCTGGGCACTACGCCTCTGAGGAATTGTCACTCCCATGGGTGAAAAAAAAGGGAGAAGACATCTAGTTCATGGCTACAGAATGCCGACCATGAGTGAGGAACGCAAAGCTGTGGAGCCAACCAGTTCTGTTTAGTATTCATTTTAGAAATGCTACAGGGAGAAGAAGAAGAGTTTGAATTTATACACCCCTTTCCCCCCTGTAAGGAGACTCAAAGGGGCTTACAATCTCCTTTCCCTTCCCCCCCTCACAACAAACACCCTGTGAGGTAGGTGGGGCTCTGAAAGCACTATGAGTAGCCCAAGGTCACCCAGCTGGTATATGTTGGAGCGCACAAGCTAATCTGGTTTACCAGATAAGCCTCCACAGCTCTAGTCGCAGAGCGAGGAATCAAACCCAGTTATCCAGATTAAAGTGCACCTGCTCTTAACCACTACGCCATGCTGACTCTGCCCAATTAGCATGTTAATGAACACAGACCTCTGATGCCCTTTTGGAGTGTGGCTGAGAGCAACTCATGCATATTAATGGCAAAGGGGACATTCTCATCTATTTAGAGTAGGCGGAAATATGACTCACCCAGCTCTGGTATCGAAGTAATCACCTGCATTGCTTTTGTCTCCCTGGAACAGCCCTCAGTTTTAACGAGGGGAGGATTTAATTCCAACAGCTCCCTGGTTCCAGGGGTTTATTCTTGAGCACCGGGGCTACCACCCCATGTCAGCTAAAGTAGTAACATGGACTTTCAAGGGTAATTGGTCCCTGGAAAATTTCACCTCGTTAATGAGATAACTTTAGACCTTGTTAGGCAACCTGGTAAAGTCCATAAAGGATTTGGTATATATACTATTTTTATATTTGTTTTTGATCACGGGGTAGACTTTTTGAAGGGGAAGCTGCTGCAGTAGTCTGGGATGATTTCTTCGACAGCACAGTGAATGGCGTTAATGCAAAGTGCATTTTTTTTGAAGTGCGTTAAAAAACAGAAGCTTGCTAGGAAAGCAGTAAGCCCAAACTGGCTGATCTTGTCAGATCTCAGAAGTGTGTGTGTGTGTATGTATGTATGTATGTATGTATGTATGTATGTATGTATGTATGTATGTATGTATGTATGTATGTATCTGTATCTGTATCTGTATCTGTATCTGTATCTGTATCTGTATCTGTATCTGTATCTGTATCTGTATCTATATGTATATCTCCCATCCATCCATCCATCCATCCATCCATCCATCCATCCATCCATCCATCCATCCATCCATCCATCCATCCATCCATCCATCCATCCATCCATCCATCCATCCATCCATCCATCCATCCATCCATCCATCCATCCATCCATCCATCCATCCATCCATCCATCCATCCATCCATCCATCCATCCATCCATCCATCCATCCATCCATCCATCCATCCATCCATCTATATCTATCTATCTATCTATCTATCTATCTATCTATCTATCTATCTATCTATCTATCTATCTATCTATCTATCTATCTATCTATCTATCTATCTATCTATCTATCTATCTATCTATCTATCTATCTATCTATCTATCTATCTATCTATCTATCTATCTATCTATCTATCTATAGATATAGATATAGATATAGATACACATGGAATGGTATGGAGCAGTGTTGGCAAACCTATGGCACTCCAGATGTTCATGAACTACAATTCCCATCAGCCCCTGCCAGCATGGCCAATTGGGGGCTGGAGTGCCATAGAGTATCCTGATCTTGTCAGAAGCTAGATTGGGTCAGTTCTCAGAAGTGAGACCACCAAGGAAAGTTCTGCAGAGGAGGGCAATGGCAAACATCTGGTTTTCAGATCTCTGAAGCTAAGTAGGGTCAGGACTTAAATGAGAGACCACCAAGGAAGACTCTGCAGAGGAAAGCAATGGCAAACCCCTTCTGCTTAATCTGCTGCTTGAAGGCCCCTTGTTCGGGTCTTCATAAATTGGCTGAGACTTGAGGGCACTTTACACACACACACACACACACACTCACACACACAGAGAGAGAGAGTAGACAAACAGACACACACACACAGCAGACGGACGGACGGACGGACGGACGGACGGACGGACGGACGGACGGACGGACGGACGATAGGTAGGTAGGTAGGTAGGTAGGTAGGTAGGTAGGTAGGTAGGTAGGTAGGTAGGTAGGTAGGTAGGTAGGAAGGAAGGAAGGAAGGAAGGAAGGAAGGAAGGAAGGAAGGAAGGAAGGAAGGACAGGTAGCTGCTGGGAAGGCTGATAGGAAGGCTGATAGGGTTCACCACCACCCACCCACCCGATAGATAGATAGATAGATAGATAGATAGATAGATAGATAGATAGATAGATAGATAGATAGATAGATAGATAGATAGATAGATAGATAGATAGATAGATAGATAGATAGATAGATAGATGATAGATAGATAGATAGATAGATAGATAGATAGAAAACCAACCAAATACAAGAGATCTAGTTCTGAATTAGATTAGTTAATTCTGAATGCATGTGCTGATAATATTATCTTGCTCCACTTTGCTAGAAAAGACAATACTGCTGTCAAGCACTTTGCTTTTCGTTTGCATTTCACAGAGCTCCTGTTTTCATAAAGAACTCAAGAAAACACAACAAAGCTGTCAGGATACACTCAAGCTGCTCGTTTTCCTCACAGAGCACAAATCACAGTGGAAATGCTGGCGGAATTATTGTCAGCTCCAAGGTTTAATTCATCTATCGAGTTCCTTAGAAACACAACAAACACTCTGGCAGATGCCTGCCTATTGGTCAGCTGGTGAAAAAAATAATTGCAGCACCAATTCAAATGTGTAAAAATTAGGGGGATATTTGCTTATTTCTCATGAGGAAACTATGATTACTACTACTACTACTACTACTACTACTACTACTACTACTACTACTACTACTACTACTACTACTACTACTACTACTACCACCGTGTTTCCCCGAAAATAAGACAGTGTCTTATATTAATTTTTGCTCCCAAAGATGCACTATGTCTTATTTTCAGGGGATGTCTTATTTTTTTCTGTGTTCTGTTCGTCAGGCATGCGTCCAAACAAAAACTTTGCTACGTCTTACTTTCGGGGGATGCCTTATATTTTGCACTTCAGCAAAACCTCTTCTACGTCTTATTTTCCGGGGATGTCTTATATTCAGGGAAGCAGGGTACTACTACTGATACTGCTGCTGCTGCTGCTGCTGCTGCTGCTGCTGCTGCTACTACTACTACTACTACTACTAATGGAAAATGAGAAGGTCAAGATCCTGTGGGACTTTCAAATCCAAACGGACATAGCGTTGAAACATAATACACCAGGCATCACCGTGATTGAGGACAAGAAAGTGATCATCATCGACATAGAAGTCCCCGGTGACAGCAGGGTCATTGAAAAAAGAACACGGGAAGGTCACGAAATAGCACGATTTGAAAATCGAGCTTCAGCGTCTATGGCACAAACCAGCGGAGGTCGTCCCAGTGGTAATCGTCACGCTGGGCGCCATCCCAATAAACACTTGGGCAGCACTTGAAACATCTTCGAATTGACAAAATTAACATCTGTCAAATTCAGAAGGCAGCCCTGCTGGGATCTGCACGAATACTACGCCGATACATTACAACATCCTAGGCTTCTGGGTGAGGCTCAAACTGTAATGAAGGCCAACAACCAGCTAAAGATCTGGCAGCCTGAAGTAAAGAGGGCCTCATAGAATATTTTCCCTCCTTATCTCTGCTGAGCATTGAAGCGGATTCATTCCATCAGATTAATTTTGAAGATATGATCAAAGATTAAAAAAAGAAACCCAGGAGAAACTTTTTTGTAGCATAAAGTTATAAATAAGGAATGGGAAACACTATTTTTGTCTCTTTGATTCGTGTAAATTGAAATGCTGTGTATCTTCAAGGCAGGAAAAGCAATGGAATAATTGGTGTTTTGTTTCATACAAATAATGATATTTATTCATTTGAATGTATATATTTTATGGCTTACTATTATTTTTATTTTGAATGACCTATGCAGCAACAACAACAACAAAGAACCTTTATTGGCATAACAATATTATATACACACGTCCACTTAACCAAATAAAGGGAAAGTAAAATATATGTACAGGAAAAGAAGGCTGATGTTCAGGGTTTGCTCCTAGAGTGCTGTTTCATATACAAATTCAAAAATTTGGTGACTGCATCGTTTGCGTCACTACTGGGGCTGTCCAACAGAAAGATAATCTTTTGCAAGTCAGATGCGTCCTTATTTATGAGCAGGGATGACAAGTATTTGACTCTGGGTACAGCATAAAGTGGACAATAAAGTAAAATATGATCTAAAGAGTCTACACAGTTCCTGTTGCATATGCATAGCCTTAGGTGGTAAGGGGTTTTAGTGAATCTCCCAGGAATGACGCGCACTGAGGGGGCGCGACAGCGGCAGCGTCGGGGCGGCTGCGTTGTCGCCACCCCTGTAGTGGGGAGTGCCGGGGGACCCCGCACTACTTGTTTACAGTAGCGCGCGCAGCTACTGGTAAGTGGGAAAATGCCCCTGATATTCCTGGTCAGTATATGAGGGGTATCATAAGCTTTTCAGTGCTTTAGGCTTCTAAAGATCTGAATCCGGCAGTGAGCCTAGCCAAATTAGAGGGCTTTGTGGAATACAGCCTGCAGGTCATAGCAAGCCTGTCCCTCGACAATTATGATTTTATGTATTTATTGTATTGGTTTTTTATGCTGCCCTTTCCCTCATGGGCTCAGGGTGGCTTCCAGCATACCATAATGAATACAATAGAGCAGAGGTGGGATCCAGCAGGTTCTCACAGGTTCCCGAGAGTAGGTTACTAATTATTTGTGTGTGCCGAGAGGGAGTTACTAATTGGTGGTTTTGCCACGTAATTTTTGCCTTAGTTACGCCCCTCCTTTCAGCAGCAGTGCGCAGAACTTGAAGCAGTCTAGCAGGAGGTGCACCGGCGTGCATGGCAGCCTGCGCCTGCGTGCAGTCGTTTCCCGCCCAAGGACCGGTGCAGCGGCTGCATCCTTGCCACAGCCCTGCCCAGTAATGCCCGGCCACGCCCCCGTCGTGCCCCGCCCAGCCCCATTGGCACTACGCCACAATTTGAATCCCACCACCATGGGAACCTGTTACTAAAATTTTTGGACCCCACCACTGCAATAGAGTCACAGTTCAATCAACATTGAGAAGCTAATCTAAAACCCAATGGCGGCCAATATTGATAGACATACCCCAATCAAAGTAGGCCTGTTCCACCATAGCGTACACAAATGTTTTGTTGGTACTGTTTGAATGTAGGCAGTGGAGATCCGTGGGGAAGACTGCAAGGGAGACTGAGCCTTCTCCTGCACCATAGACAACATGCTAGGATGGAACAACTAGGATGGAACTAGAGTCCTCCGGGTGGCAGAGGGTGTCTCAATTTCCTTAATTTTGAGGAGAGCTTAGATCCTGGGTGCAGCAGCGTGGAGGGAATGGGTTTTCAGCATCAGGTGCTTGTTGCAATACTGCAAACCAGAGGTGGGATCCAGCAGGTTCTCACCAGTTCCCGAGAGTGGGTTACTAATTATTTGTGTGTGCCGAGAGGGGGTTACTAATTGGGTCCGCTTTTCCGTCTCCACGCCCTCGCCTCCCCGAGAGGCATCCTGCCTTTGTATGTGAAGGTTCCATATAGCAATTGCGACTAATAATGTCACTCCCTGAACTGGGTTAATCCCTTCCAGGTACTGCAATTCATTGATTCTCCGCCTTTCGTACCTTTCATCTCACCAGTCTCTATCAAAGAACCTGTGTGTTTCACCATTGCTGTGTTCAGATTTGTGAATTGGGGCAGTTTCTATAAGGTGATGATGATTTAGAAATGACCTGGTGCAAAAAAAATTGGGGGTCGTGGTGGGGTGGCTGCCCATGGGGGGGCATCCGACTCAGGTTTTGCCCAGGGCTCAGGTTTGCCTAGCCTCTGCCCCCTTTGCTGAGGGGGGGGGCTGGCGAGGGAACCTGTTACTAAAATTTTTGGATCCCACCACTGACTGTAAGGAGTTAAGTGGCTTACAAATGCCTTCCCTTCCATAACAGACACCTTCTGAGGCTGGTGTGGCTGAGAGAGTTCAGAGAGAACTGTGACTAGCCCAAGGTCGCCCAGCAGGCTTCATGTGGAGGAGCGGGGAAATAAACCCAGTGCAACCAGATGAGAGTCTGCCACTCATGTGGAGGAGTGGGGAATCAACCATGGTTCTCCAGATCAGAGTCTGCCACCCTTGAGTCAAAACCCCGTGCTGGTCAAGCAATAAACTTTGTGGTTGCCACACGGGATCATGACACTGGCCAAACCTGAAAGTGCTTGAATAGGACTACTTCAAATGCTTAGTCATCAGGGGCGTAATGAGGCAATCTGTAGCCCTCGGCAAAACCTGAGTTGGATGCCCCCTATGCACATGGGCTTACCCACTCCACCAACGCACCTTCAATTTTTTTTGCAGGACCAGGGACATTGGTGCCTGCAGAGGTGCATTTCTTAGGACATTTATTATCAGCACCAAAATTTCAGTGTACCATCAGGAGACTGTCCTTATGCTACTTCCCAGGTTTGGTGAGGTTTGGTTCAAGGAGTCCAAAGTTATGGACTCCCAAAGGGGGTGCCCCCATCCCCCATTGTTTCCAATAGGAGCTAATAGGAGATGAGGGCTACAGTTTTGAGGGTCCATAACTTTGGCCCCCCTGAACCAAACTGCACCAAACCTGGGGGGTATCATCAGGACAGTCTCCTGATGAGACCCTGAAAGCTTTGAGACTGTGCCTTCAGAAATGTGCACCCCCAGCCTGCAACCCCCATTGACAGCAATACAGAAAACTCAATGCAGAACAAAGATTCTTCGGCAAATTTCTGGGATGTTCCTGCAGGGGGCGCATTTTTGATGTATTGGCACCAAAATTTCAGGGTATCATCTGGAAACTGTCCTGATGGGACCCCCCAAATTTGGTGCAGTTTGGTTCAGGGGGGCCAAAGTTATGGACCCTCAAAAAGGGTGCTCCATCCCCCATTCTTTGCTAAGGAACCCTGCATTTTGATGCCCCGCACAAGGTGGTGCCCTGGGCAGCTGCCCACCTTGCCCAATGGACATTACGCCCCTGCTGGTCATGTGGCTCTGCAGAAGTCGTGGGAGAGCTGAACCGGGTATAGTGCTGTAGGTCTTTGAGGGCTGTGTTCCTATCATTGCTAATTTATTTCCAGGCTTATTGAATCCTTTGCCTGTTGGCACTCCGTTAATCACCTGGCCTCCCGGGAGAAAAGCAGGATATAAATATTTCATTAACGCACAGATTGTGATGATCTTCTTCGAAAGGTTGTTGTGAAGGTGAATGAGACAAGGATCGGAAGGCGCGTTTCCTACTGGAAATATTATCTTAATAAACCCCCTTTTACTGAATTGCGCAAGAGCAAACACACCCACCGCTGCACGCAGAGATCTCTGTCATTTTTCAGGCAAACGTTACAGATGTATTGGTCTGTCTTCATTGAGCCAGAGGACCGATAGTCTGAAGAGGCACCAAACTAACCCAAGGCCACCTTCTTACAATTAAGGATGTCCAAAAGGCCCCTTCTGTACAGGCCATACGAATGGGTTGAATGAAGCCGTGTTGCCTGTTGTCGTCGTTTTCACAGCAGGTGCAGGGGCCATCTGGGATTGCTGGATTCAGTCATGGTTCACACAGGAAATGGTGCATTTACCTGCAAACCGCACATCCAAGAATGCCCCCAACCACCCGCTCCAGGTGTTGCAAATGGGGCGGAGTGGGACTCACAAGCCCTCTGGCTGCAGGAAAAGGAGGTACTTTCAAAACGCTGTCTAACTGGAGGTGGTGTAATCCACTCTAGTTGGGTTTCCACAAGCAGTGGTGTATCTTCTTAGGGACAAGGGATACCCCTTGTCCCCGGGCGCCACTCTTCTGGTCACATGGGGGGTGCAAAATTGGCCCCCCACGTGACCAGGAAGTCCTGGTTCTGCTGTCTCATCATTTTTGCATGCCTTGACCCCGTCCGAGGGACTTCCTGCTGCCTCCAAGCGCCCTCAACCCCACCCTGGACTCCCCCTCCCTTCCTTCCCCCCTGCCGGCTGGGCTCCCAGCCGGGGGTGGGACTTCCTGCACCCCAAGCCCCACCCCCCCAGCCTCAGTGCTTATAAAAGAAGGTCTCTGAGGCCGGGACAGCAGTCTCTTCTGGCCTGCCCAGAGGGAACGTCAGAAGAGACAGCAAGCTGCCGGCTGGGAGCCCAGCTGGCAGAGGGAGTCGGGGGGGGGGGAGGTGGGCACCCCAAACCTTGCTCATGTCCATGGTGACATGGGTGGGGTCAAGAGATGTGGGGGCAGAGTCAGGGTAGAAGGGGTGGGGGCAGAGCCTGGGGGGCGTCCTGGAGACAATTTGTCTCCGGGCGCCATTCATCCCTGGTACGCCTCTGTCCCCAAGTGATTCTTTTTCTTCTCCTGCTATCTTCTCTGTTCCCGCATGTCCACCTGTAGACAAAATCATTTGAATAGCCTGTTGCACCCCTATTGAAATGCCATTGTTTTGACTCCGCAATGTCACTAAAGTCTTTTTAGAGAAGCAGCAGTGGCATAGTGGTTAAGAGCACGTGTATCTAATCTGGAAGAACTGGGTTTGATTCCCCGCTCTGCCGCTTGAGCTGTGGAGACTCATCTGGAGAATTCAGATTAGCCTGTGCACCCCCACACATGCCAGCTGGGTGACCTTGGGCTAGTCACAGCTTCTCGGAGCTCTCTCAGCCCCACCTACCTCACAGGGTGTTTGTTGTGAGGGGGGAAGGGCAAGGAGATTGTCAGCCCCTTTGAGTCTCCTGCAAGAGAGAGAAAGTGGGGATAGGTAAATCCAAACTTTTCTTCTTCTTCTTCTTCTTCTTCTTCTTCTTCTTCTTCTTCTTCTTCTTCTTCTTCTTCTTCTTCTTCTTCTTCTTCTTCTTCTTCTTCTTCTTCTTCTTCTTCTTCTTCCTCCTCCTCCTCCTCCTCCTGAGGGTGTGGGTGTTGTCTTTAAGCCACCTCATGCTACCATTCTGAATGTGGTCTGGATCGCTTGTGAAAAGCTGACCAGTTGCCTCAGCATGGAGCCCTCCAACATTCATCCTCCCCATCCCTCTGGAAAGCCTTCTGTCAAATGAGGTTGCTCCACCCCTTTGCCTCACAGGACCCAACGAGGGAACTCAGTGGGCTCCTATGCCATAGAATCAATCCTCCAACCCACCAGCCATTTTCTCCAGGGGAGAGGATCTCTGTCGTCTGGAGATGAGCTGTAAATCTGGGGTTCGACTTGATGGCCCTTGCGATCTCTTCCAACTCCATGATTCTATGATTCTAAGGGGCTTTCCGCACTACAGAATGGAGCTAAGGTCAACTCGGTTCCCTTCAGTGGGGGCGATTCCAGGCTGTCCGGGCGACAGCAATCCCACTTGCTGCAGCCCTTCTGGAACCCGAAGCTAAGTGGGCAGGATCATCTCTTGGTGCCTGTTTCGCTCCTCGATTGTGATTGGAGCTTGTGTTACCACGGAAAACGGGAGCGTTCTTTTTTTTACAGTTTTTACAGTTTACAGTTACGATGTCCCTTCGCTTGAACGCACTCCCTCCGTTCTGCACATGCCACAAAAGCGGCTCCTGATTGGTTGAACGGATGAGGTGTCATTTCGATGCGTCCACACTTCGAAGCTTCGAAGCGGTATTGACCTTGTTCCAGCAGAAAGGTGCAGTTCATAACTACGACAGGGATGTCACAGTTCTGGGGGGGGGTGAACTGAGACAAAACAATGTTGAGCTCAGTTGCAGTGCGGATACACTGAGGTGAACCTAGATAGAAACCAGTACAACTCTGTCAGTGCGGAAAGCCCCTAATAACTCTAATCTGGTGAACCAGATTTGTTTCGCCACTCCAACATTCCTGCTGGATGACCTTGGCTTATTTACAGTTCTCTCAGATCTCTTTCAGCCCCACCTGCCTCACAACGGGCCTGTTGTGGGAAGAGGAAGGGAAAGGGAGTTTGTAAGCCCCTTTGAGTCTCCTGACAAGAGAGAAAGGGGAGGATATAAATCCAAACTCCTCCTCCTCCTCTTCCTCCTCTCCATCTACTTCTATAATGTTCCACTATCTGGTACAATTTGCTAACAAAAAAAGAAAAAAAGAAAAAAAGGAAAAAAAGTGCTGAACAAGTCCCAAGCACTTGTAAAATGTAATTCCAGCCTTTCACCAATAATTACAGGGCTCCCCTCTTATTTGTACATGTACCTACCACATGTCATACTGTACATAAATGAATCAGAGCCTGGTACATATAAATTAGGTGTGTGCAAGTCACAGCAACCCATGTCTGCACCCAACACTTGCTTAATTAGCCATTCAAAATGGGGGTAATTACACGTCACTAATGGAGGCTGGAGAACGGGGACGAAAATGCCATTTGTGTGAGCAATTATCCAATTTGTGCCCGACGCTACATAATTACAGGGCAAAACAAAGTTCAAAGTGATTTAATTCTTGCTTTGGGCCCGCCTTAGAACAAATCGCAGAGGTTCCCCTCAGCACCCAAGGCCTGAAGATGTGACAGGACACTCCAAACCCACACAACTGGTATGTCAGCAGAACAGAGACAAGTATGTCTCGAAAGGTGGTCTCCATCACCACCCGTAGTGTTTGCAGTCCCAAGGAAGCAGCAAAAACTGCAAATTGTACTGAATGCCTGCTGGTCTTCTGAATGTTTTAAGAGAGGAGCATTGTTGACTTGGAATCTGCAGAAGAGCTCCTCAGAAGTACCTAGTTGGCTTAAAGTTGGCTGAACTCACGGACTTTCTTGATGATTGCTTCTCGCTGATTCTGCCAGTGACTTCTGCACAGCCTGGAAAAATTCAGTCAGGCAGATACTGGCCAGACAACAGTGACCAAACTCATCTGGAGCAGAGCACATTTTTTTTTACTACCAAAAGGTCACTTTTTTGCCATCAAGTTGCCACCAACCTATGATGACTCCCTTAAGGTTTCCAAAGCAGACATTCAGGCCGTTTCAGCACAGCCACGCTGGGGGTTGGGTCGGTGTACATGATGCCGACCCAACCCCCCCCCCCGGGACCGCACGAATGGTCCCGGTAACAAAAGGGAAGACGGTGCTGCGGAGCGCCGTGGTCCGATCGACCTACTTTCTCTGCGACCGTCCGGTGTGTTGCTGAGGCCAGGGGAGACGCCCCCCTGCTCTGCGCGACCGCTCCAGATTCGCAGGGCAGAGGGCGTGTCCCCAGGCCTCGGCGATGCACCGGACGGTCGCAGAGAAGGTAGGTCGATCGGGCAAAGGGTGGAGGGATGGCGCCTTCCAGCCGCTGCCATGCAGGGAGCGAGGTGGGAAAATGGCGGCTTCGCGCAGCTGGGGAGGAGCAAGGGCGGTGCGGCTGCGAAGCAGCTGCACCCCCCATGTGAACAGCTTCCTGGGGACGGCGTGTATTTGGTCCGTGCAGAAAGGGCCTCAGAGGCAGTTTGCCACTGCCTGGACTTCCTTGGTGGTCTCCCATCCAAGTACAAACAAGGACTGATGGTCCTCAGTTCAGTCTGTTCTGTGAATCTGTAAATAGTTTTGTATATAGCTGCGCTATAGATAAACGTACTTCTCTGAAGATTAACTGCTTCCTGTGGTGTTTTGCCTATCTTGGTGGTGAAGCAGAGAGCCAACTCTGCATTTTTCTTACTCTCAGTAGCAGGCCTTCTGTGGCCAGGGGTCTACTCTTGAAGAGGATGATCTTCTGGAATCACAGCTCATCTCTAGGCTTCAAGGATCAGTTCCTCTGAAGAAAATGGATGCTTTGGAAGGTGGACTGTATGACATTGTACCTCACTGAGGTCTCTTTCCTCCCCAGGGTCCATCCCAAATCTCCAGAAGTTTGCCAACCTGAATCTGGCAACCTCACCCTTCATCAGTGGTCATGAGGGACCTACTAGCAACCCTAGTATAGAGAATGTTCTCCTCTGACTAGCCCTCCTGGTGGAAAGGCAAGATGAGAAACATGGCCAACATCTAGCACACTCATATTTCATGAAGTTGGTGGAAGAGGAAACAGTTCCTCTGGGGAACGTCTGAAGGAGGTTTCCCCCCCCCTTCCTTTTAGGTTTATAATTATACAGAAAATATAGCTGAGGTTTAATGAGTTGCCCCCAGTTGTGTTGTTTTAATTAGTTTATAGTGATAAGAATGAATCCAACAGGGGGTTGCCATGAAGATTTGTTATTCTAATTAGCTACGCGAAGCGACAGAGAATCCAGCGTTCGGCCCGAGCCCATCTATCGTTTTCGGCTGCGGAAACGCCACGGTTGGGTTGGGGAAGGGCAACGCAGATAGCGCGGTTCTATAGCCGAGCCTACCTGAGGAAATCACACTTCGAATCTCTTTTCTCATCCACTTGCATTTCGCTGCAGAAATTCCATAGCACGGCTTCTCACCTTTTGGCTTCCCTTACAAAATAGACCATGATCAATTGGAAACTAGCAAGGAGTGGAATCGTTTTAACCTTCTCATCTAAGTCTGGGGACTCCTTTTATCTACAAAGTCTGCTCAATAATGCTCTTTAAAGAATTCCCAAGATCTCTCAAAACGAAAAAAAACTATCGCCGGAATATGCTACATTGGATAGAGGGAGTAAACGAACCAAGCTTTCGTTCTGCTTCTCCTCTGTATTTGTTTTCAGCCTTTCCTCTTGTCATACGCGAAGAGCCGGTTTCTCTGTTTGTTTGTTTGCTGGTCCAACAAGGCAAATTGCAGCTTCATGAACAAATTTTGTGTCAGGAAACCAATATGTCTATGGGAAGCTGACATCTCTCTCTCTCTCTACAGTGTGGCAGGAAGGATTTCTTAGGTGAGGGGTAGTCTCTGAGGACTGTAGAGGGAAGTCCGTGCATTATATATATCTGCTTGAAAAAATATTGTGGATTAAGGGGTCACTGGAGAAGGTAGCTAAACTATACCTTTTCCCATGCTTGGGGTCTCTTCCAACTCTATGATTCTATTATTCTCTCTCTCTCTCTCTTTCTCAGGCAATGAATGATACTAGACTACAGGGTTGTCAGTCCTGTGCCTAGCAAGTGTGGGAGTTTTGTGGTAGGGCCTGGGGGAGGAGGGAGGTGACAATCCTGAACTGACATCACAACTCCCGTGACACTCTACCAATTTCCCCGGCCCCTATGGTAAAGACCACAGGGGGCATACATTGAAAATGCTGGGGGGAAGAATTAGGACTAATAAAAGGAAACACTTCTTCACGCAACGTGTGATTGGTGTTTGGAATATGCTGCCACAGGAGGTAGTGACGGCCACTAACCTGGATAGCTTTAAAAGGGGCTTGGACAGATTTATGGAGGAGAAGTCGATCTATGGCTACCAATCTTGATCCTCTTTGATCTGAGATTGCAAATGCCTTAACAGTCCAGGTGCTCGGGAGCAAAAGCTGCAGAAGGCCATTGCTTTCACATCCTGCACTTGAGCTCCCAAAGGCACCTGGTGGGCCACTGCGAGTAGCAGAGAGCTGGACTAGATGGACTCTGGTCTGATCCAGCTGGCTTGTTCTTATGTTCTCATGTTCTTATGATCAAGAGTGCTGATAGAGTTTATTTATTTATTTATATATTTGGTTTATAGACCGCCCTCCCCCTAAGGGCTCAGTTGCCAACACAAGGCCATCAACTGGTGGGGAACTTAGTGGTGATAGGCCCCTTCTTTCCAGAGAGGTATCAACAATACATTGGATGCGCTGGTGTCACTTCTGATGTGACCTGAAGTGGCATCATTATGTCACTAGTCATGACCCCCATTTCTTCTCCTGCTACCCAGCAACACAAATAGGCTCATAACACAGCTTCTCTGATCATGGCTACGTAGCTTCGCAGACATCCCCCTCAGAAAAAAAGAAGAAAAAATAACAAATGTGCCAGATCACAAGGCAGCATAAACTTTATTCGTCGACTTTTTATAGTAAAATAGAAAATGGATGAGCTGCAAGCAAAGGAAACCTCCGTGGGGAATCTCCACGGAGAATCTCTTGCAGCACCCAAAATGGCAGGCACAAGTGGTGGAAACGGATGTAACAGGGTTGGGTGGGAGAAATACAGTGTATCCTGCCTGCTGGGTGTTCATTCAGGTTGGGGGAAAAGATAGCTACCCTGTTTCCCTGAATATAAGACATCCTCGGAAAATAAGACGTAGTAGAGGTTTTGCTGAAGTGCGAAATATAAGGCATCCCCCAAAAGTAAGACGTAGCAAAGTTTTTGTTTGGAAGCATGCCCGACGAACAGAACACTGAAAAATAAGACATCCCCTGAAAATAGTGCATCTTTGGGAGCAAAAATGAATATAAGACACTGTCTTATATTCGGGGAAACACGGTAGTTTGGTGATTTTTGAAAAACCCAGGTTGAGAGGAATATAACAGTTTGGGGAAGAGAGCTGTGCAGAGTTCTTCCCCAAAACACTTTTTTATAAAATCCTAAAGATGTTATATTTGTGCTGTGCAGAATTTACTGTAGCCACGCAAAACTCTGGCAAGTTAAGAGTGTTCAGAACTCTGGCAAGCTGGGAGTGTTTAGAACATTTCTAAAGAGATGGTCTAAACACTCCCAGGGAAAGTAGAGTTTTGGATGCTGGTGAACATTACCAGTTTAGAATGCCAGATGTGCCCCTCTTTCGTGCCCTCCTGCCTTGTGCTCTGCTAATGTAACCCCTCTGTTCAGAATGGGTTGACCCAGAAAGGGGTGGAGACTCAAAGCAGCAGAAGGCTGCAAAAACTGGTGAAGTTAAAGGAAGCCAGGCTACCAGGCTGGGACCTTGATTTAATTCTTTATAAGCTCTTCACACCTTGTTTAAGGTAACTGCAAAGTTGTTGGGAACTAGTGGGAAGGGAGTTGTTTATTTTTGCTATATTTGTAAATGTTAGAATTTATTGTTTCAGGGCTTGCTATGTATGTAATTGATGGGAGTTCGTTTGGGGACCTTCATCCTCTTGGATCCCATTCACCAAGCCTCTGAAGTCTCCATAAGCCAACCACCAGCAGGAAGAATTGGACTTGGCATTTATCAGTAGATTGTCAAGATCAGGACTTGAAATGCAACCTAGAAGGACTGTAAAGCCCTGGAACAGCTTGGCATCAAGTGGGGTTGATGGGCTCTTCTCTTGCCCCACCTGCTTTAAAACTGGGATCTGTGTTATGGTAGGCTTTTCTGAAGGCCCTAAGTAGACATGCCCCCATCATCTGATTATCTTGACTGTCACCAAAGAACCAAATTTTCCACCTTGGGAAAGGGGGAGGGTGAGAGACAGAGGACCTATTCATGAACATTATGTGCCATCAAGTCACTTTGGACTTATGAATCTATACCCCTCCCCCCCCCCCAACATCCTCCTGTGAGCAGCCTTGCTCAGATCATGCAACCTGGGTACTGAGGCCCCTTCCGCACATGCAGAATAATGCACTTTCGGTCCACTTTCAATGCACTTTGCAGCTGGATTTTGCTGTGCATTATTCTGCATGTGCAGACGGGGCCTGCATCATTTCATCTCATGGTGGGTCTTCCTCGATGCCTACCGCTTTCAAATGTTTCCTAGTACTATTGTCTTTTCCAATGAGTCATTTCCGTTGTCTAGAGTACTGAAGCTTCAGTTTAATTATTTTAGCATGTAGCAGCGTCATTACCAGTTAAAGCTTTTCTCGAGCTGTACTTTATCGGGCTGCAAAAGAGCATGAGATGTTTGGTGTCTCCCATGTCAAATTTATGTGTGCTATGTTTTTAAAAAAGTCTTGGAAAAGGCTAACTTGAAAGAATTTTCTCCTTGGGTTGCATGTTTATGAGTACAAAAGGGTTGAGGGAATACTCAAACATTATAGATAAATAAAGCAATGTAAAAGTATAATTATTCACTAGCAGTTCATAGAGGTCAACATAATTTATTCCATCATTTAAAAGAGTTATTGATTATAAATGCACACACACACACATACTCACAGAGAGCAAGAGCGAGAGAGCAAGAGAGAGAAATGTATATAATATATGGGGTGGTCATTTTGTTCTTCTACTCCCTCTCCTTTATGTGTGTGTGTGTGTGTGTGTGTGTGTGTGTGTGTGTGTGTGTGTATGTATGTGTGTGTGTGTGTATAGACCTGTTGGTCTGCCTGCCTGCCTGCCAAGCAGAAGTCTTGTACTACTTATTGAAGGTCCGTACATCTGGTGGAGGCAATTTTTATCTGCCAACCAATACCTTCTTCTGGCCCACTAATAAATATCAGCTGATCAGTGAAATCTATCTATCCGATCGCTGGCCCTTTTGCCTTGGATACTCTGGCCTTAGTGGCTAAGAAGGTCTGGCCTTTGCATTAATGTTTCAGGGATTAGTGGGGATTAGTTGTTTAGTACTGTTTAGGTTCAGCTGATGGTAGAAATTTTTCAACCTGTATGTTTGTCCTTAGGATTAAGAAATTAGAATAGTGCTTAGCTGCCTAGTGGTGGGGCTGGGTCCACCTATTGTGGAAGTGGTTGAGGCTATAGGAGTTTGGGGTGGGTGGTTGATAAATGGGGGCACCTGAATTAGCCAGATCCCGGTGTTGGATGGGACGGGGTAGAAGAAGCGGTATGGGGCCATATGATAGAAGACTTAATGAGCATGGCTGGTGCTCGTTTCGCCTTCTGACCCTCCTCGGACCTATCATCCTAGGGACGGGCGGTGATGGGGTTCAGGGTTACTCTGCTTTGCCTCTGGTGCTGATCAACGCCAGGTCCATTAACAATACAACCACTGTGCTTCGCGACTATCACGAAGCCCAGCAGATGGAACGGGCTTGTATCAATCGGGAACTAAAAGCGCGCGAGGGTGAGACTGTTTCATTGGGCGAAACCGCGCCACCCGGTTTCAAGGTGAGTTTCCACCGGTCACTTAACACAGGGCCGGTGGGAGGCGTGGCATTGTTCATCCGGGATTCCATTCCCTTCAGGGCTGCCCCTGTCCCAGAGAGATCGCTGGGCATGGAGTGTAACGGCTCTAGAGTGGTTGGTCAGCTGGAGAGGATGGCAGTCCTCCAGGTAACCGGGTCAGCCTAGCGCGCCAAGTGGGACTGCCTGCCACGGCTGCTGGAGGTGGTGGCTGGACTGGGCATATCATGGTTCCCCAGGCTTATTGTCCTGGGGGACTTCTAATGTCTCATGCTGACGCCAAGCCTCATGTACAACGGCTGTGGACCTGGTGTCATCCATGGCGACACTGGGCCTCTCCCTGGTAAACTCTGGCCCCACTCATGAGGCCGGCCACACGCTGGATTTGGTCTTTGGGTTAGGGGTTGATATGGTCGTATCCTCTACAGATAGAGTGCCATGCTCCCACCATTGCGCCCTGAAGGTTCGGATGATGGACTTGTCGCTACCAACCCCGCCTAGGCGAGGGGCTGATTTATGCCCGCCCGCTGAGACTTATATGGATCCAATTTGGTTTCCTGAATGCTCTAATGGACCCCTGAACCCGCTAACACTCGATGAGCAGGTGGAGGATTGGAATTCCCCGCTCTGGCTGCCATCGAGATTGTTGTTCTCAAGGCGTCCTCTTCGCCTTCGTATTCGGCAGGCTCCCTGGTATACCTGAGGAGCTGCGCTATAAGGAAACGGGCGCTTAGACGATCTAGAAATGTAGTGTGGAGAAAATCTCGTGACGACGCTGCGCCAACATCTTATAGGACGCTATGAAGGCCTATGAGATGGCAAAACGAAGGAGGCAAAGAGAGCTTTCTTTTCCTCCTCTCTAAGGCCTGCCAGTTCTCTCACCGCACAATTATTTCAGATAATTCCGGTCTTTGACCTCCTTATCAGAGAGAGGTCCACAAATCATCGATTGGTTGTTGGCTGTGAGGCTTTTATGAGCTTTTTTTTGCATGTAAAGTCACGCCGCTCCTTCAGGACCTTCCCTGCCACGCTGTCTACAATTAGTGAACTGGAGGCTCCCTTGCTCGTCTTCGGGCCTAAGTTTGGCCCAGTTCTCCCTGCTCTCCTGGATGCCGCTGCTGACAGGTCCTTGGCCTGCTGTTAGACCTACTTCACTCCGTCCTCTGGATCCGTATTCTCCTGGCTTATAAAAGCTTACCGGGCGGAGCTACGACCCCATCTGTTGAATATCATCAATGGCTCCTTTGAGCAAGGAGTCTTTCCGGATGGGTTGAAGGAGGCAGTGCATCCACCACTCTTAAAAAAAGACCATCGTTAGATCCGAGTGATCTCACCAACTACCGCCCTGCCTCGAATCTTTCGTTTCTTGGGAAGGTAATTGAGAGAGTGGTGCTGGAGCAGCTTCAGGGGTTTCCTGGATGACACATCGGCTTTCGGATCCCTTCCAGTCCGGCTTCCGTGCTGGGCATGGGACGGAGATCACTCTCGCTGCCATCACGGATGCGCTCCGTATACAGCTTGATCGGTAGCGGATCGGCACTGCTGGTTTTGTTAGGATCTTACCGCAGCATTTGATATGGTCGATCACGGTCTTTTGACCCACCGCCTGGCCGCTTCTAAAAAAGGGGTGCGGGGCACCGTCCTTCAGTGGATTGCCTCGTTTCTACTGAGCCAGCAAGTGAGGTATGGGGATGAAGCCTCCCGGGTGGTGCACGCTTCTACGCGGGAGTAACTCAGGGGGCACTGTTATCCCCGCTGTTATTTAACACCTATATGCTGTTCACTTGCTCAGCTGGTACTGAGCTTTAGTTGATTTGTCATCAGTATGCTGGATGACACTCAGCTTCCATTCTGTTGATGGATGAGGGAGCTATCGCATTTCCTGTGGCTCTCCAGCATTGTTCGAAGCCGGTAGTTGGTTGGTTGAAACAGAGTAGGCTGCAACTGAATCCATCGAAGACGGAGGTCCCTTCTGGATGGGGCCATGAGGGGAGAGGGTTAGGGACTCCCAGCCGTGTGTGGGAGGGGGGTCTCTATTGGCGCCGACCTCCTCCGTCTCGCAGCGCCCTGGGGGTCTACCTGGATTCATCTCTTTCTATGTGGAGACCCAGGTGGCCCTTACAACCCGGGACTGCGTTTTTCCATTCCTCGGCAGGCTCCATGGTTGGCCCTCTTTCTTCTCCTAAATGGACTCTGGCCACTGGGTGATCCATGCAACGGTCACCTCCAGGCTAGACTATTGTAACTCCGCTTTTAATGCTGGCCTTCCCTTATGCGTTTGATTTTAAAGCAAGCTGGAGTCCAGCATATGCTGCTCGCCTGCTCACAGGGAGGCGCCTTTAGAGACCATATTCTGCCTGTGTTAAGTGCCAGCTGCACTGGTTTCCAGTCGAATTCCGAATCATCTTCAAGGTGTGGGTTTTGACCTTTAAGGCCTTATGCTGCCTGGGACTCCTCGTACTTTCTGGACCGTATCACCCCATATATTCCTACTCGGCCTCAAGTATCAGCAGAGGCCAATTTGTTGGTGATCCCTGGCCCCTCTATGATGCGGTTGGTTCTCCACGCTGGCCAGGACTTTTACAGCACTGCCCCCTGCCTGGTGTCACCCTTCCTCCAACTGTCCCACACCTATGGGACCTGGGTGAGTTCCACAGGGCCTGTAAGACTGTGTTGTTCCACTGGGCCTTTGGAGTGTCTGGCCGCTGATATGGTGCCCCCTACTGCTCCTTATTGCCCTCCTGGTTTCTCAGGGCTGTTACATCAGGGTCCCCTCATATTGAGGGGCCTACCGTCCCCCCCTTTTTTCTGGGGGTAGGTTTTAAATTTGAGGTTGGACGCCTGCTTTTATGCTTTTATGTATTAATTTGTTTCCGCTGGTTTTAGGTTATTTTAGTGCTGACATGAGATGGAGCTTATGTCTTTATATTGTATATGTGTTTTGCTCCTGTTGTCTCTGAATCCTTGCTGTTCACCGCCCGGAGCCCTTCGGGGATCGGGCGGTATAAAAGCCGAATTAATAAATAAATAAATAAAAATAAATATATATGTGTGTGTGTGTATATATATACATATATATATATATACACATACACACACACACACACACACACACACACACACACACATACACATACACACACATACACACACATACACTAGCGGGGCCCGACCACGCGTTGCTGTGGCTTGTTGTGGTGAAATGGGAAAGGAACAGTAGCAACAAATCAATTGCAGAGGCCAGGAGTACGTGCTCATGCAAACACGCAACCTGATACTGTGCGATATCAGTGATGTGTGTGCCTGCCTTCCTTGGGGGGGGGGATGGAAAGGCGCCCCTCCCACACATCTAGGCTGGCTGGTCATGATCCTTTACCTGGGAGTAAGTTTGGGTGTCGCTTCTAAGGAAACCCTCTGAGGGGAGTGACGCAGCCATTCAAAGTATGTCACGGTTGCTGTACCGAGCTTACTCCTGAGTAATGCGTGCCTGGTTTTCTTAACTGTAACCACAGTATTCAGAGAATCTAGGGTTCCTGGCCCCTCCCTCCTGTCCCTTGCATGTTGCTCCTCACTCTCTTCCCTCTCTCACTTCTCTTCCCTTGCATGCCACCCCTCCCTCCCTTCCCTTTCCCTCTGCTGTGGTGGGTGGGTCATATCAAGATGCTGGGCCCCCTCCCTCCCCTCCCTTGCATGCCACCCCTCACTCTCTCCCCTCTCTCACGTCTCTTCCCTTGCATGCCTCCCACTCCGTCCCTTTCCTCTCCCTCCCTCTCTTCCCTTGCATGCCACCCCTCCCTCTCCCGCTCCCTCGTGTGTGTGTGTGTATGTGTTTCACTTCCACTCGAGTTACTGCCTATGTACTGTTTCCACTGCTCATGTCTGGCCATCTGAGTGAACATTCTAAGCAGCACAAACATTCTAAGGCTCTGATCTTTTCAGTTTCTTTTTATTTACTGTTCTATAAATCTACACCACACATAGAACAAGTTCTTCCTTGCACATTCATTATTAGCAGTTCAGTTAAATTGTCCCAACATGCTTTTATACAGGGAACAATGCAAAAAATACTTTATTTATGGAGTGTCTCAAATTAATTTCATTGTTCCTTCTCTCCCCCTGCCTTTCCTGTAACCGTACGCCTTATTAATTGACAGTTTTAAAAACAGAAACAAGATTATCTTGGTGCGCATAATACTCTTTAAACAAATATTTAATTGAACTCACATTGTTCAGTTATGAAAATAACAGAATGAAGGGGAGCATCGGTATAAGTTCTTTTTTAAAAGGTGGGATTGGATAATGTTGCCATTCAATTCACTGTGTAACCAGTGAACTGAACTGAAACCTTTAATGGCATTCAGATAGCAACAATAACACATGCTTTTTAAGAAATACAAATTTATAAAAGAACATATAACAAAATAGGGATCTATGTTAAAAAATCCTCTAAAACGATGATTTAAAAACTGAATAAAACTTTTCAAAAGTTACGCTAAGAACACCTTTCAATTACAAACCTGGAAGTCAGCTCTAAGGCTTCTCTTGAGCCATTGTCTAGAACAGGCCATTGGTCATGCTGGCAGGGGCTGATGGGAATTGCAGTCCATGAACATCTGGAGAGCCACAGGTTGCAGACCCCTGGTCCAGAAGGAAAAAGGTTTTCTGTTGGTCTGTGAGAATGCTGTTGTCAATCAACAGAGGAGCCGGGAACTTCCTCCTAGCTGCATTACATAGAGAACAATGGTGCAGGATATGACGAACTGACTCTTCACAATTCCTGTTACAAATGCAAAACCTTTTATGGCGTGATATCATTTGTAACAGAAGTTGTGACAAGTCACTTCATCATATCCTGGCATTTCTTTGAGGAAAACAAATATATCCAACTATTTATATTTACTTCCTGAACCCAAACTGCAACTTGCCATCTCCTTGGCAAGATGTTAGCATCATCCCATCTTCCCTGACATCTGGTATTTTGAAATATTTGTTTTCCCCAAAGAAATGCCAGCGATTGTGGGTTCAAGTCCCATCTGGGGTGTAACCAGTGAATGTTCCCACCTTACAAAAACCTAGTTTTCAAAGAGCTGATGTGAAGCAACCAAAATGAAGCATCTACTAAAGCAGTCCTGAGCAGAGTGACTCCTTCCAAAGTCAACTGTCTTTAATGGAGCATATCTCTGTTTAGGATGTCTCGCGAGTAAGCGCTGCAGCACTCACTATTTACTTTCCCCACAGGCTCTGAGGCTTGGCTTCAGGAAAGCTGCCGCTCAGGGCAGCCTGTCTCTATGATTTCTTAAAAGGGCAATGCAGTGGCAAAGCTACCAGGGGATGGGGGGTGTGCCATGCACCGGGCGCATGGATTTAGGTCACATGGGGGTGCAAAATTCCCCCGGCCCCTCCCCGTTCCCCCCCACACACACCCTGCAGCTCCCTCACACTTACTTTAGGAAACCAAGCAGGCTGGAGAACATGCCTTCCTGTTCTGGTGGGAACTACATTTCCCAGGGTCTCCTGGGAAATGTAGTTCCCACACAGGCAGGCCTGTTCTCCAGCCTGCTCGGTTTCTTAAAGTAAGTGTGGCGGGGAGCCGCAGGAGGGGGTGGGCAGGCATGATTTTTCCCCTTATGGCGCCCCCCCCCACTTACTTTAGGAAACTGAGCAGGCTAGAGAACAGGTCTTCCTGTTCTGGTGGGAACTACATTTCCCAGAATACCCTGGGAAATGTAATTCCCACCAGAACAGGCCTCCAGCCTGCTCGGTTTCCTAAAGTAAGTGGTGGGGGGTGGGGGGGAATCATGGCGGGAAAGCCAGAGTGCGCACTGGGTGCACTCTGGCCCAGCTACGCCTCTGGGGCAATGCTCCAAAGATTGCTTAAGCAAAGTTTGCTTCTGTTGAAAAAATTGCATTGTAGCTAGTTTTGACTATTTCCCTCCCCAGTTCTTGTATTGTTTTCTTTCAGACTGTGCCTTCCTATGTTTGCCTTACCAGAGCAGGGCTACTTGGGATATGGTGGCATCTCAAACACAGATGAGTGTCAAAGTCAGTGATGTACTGCTAATGGGGACTTGGGTATCCCATGTCCCCAGGCGCACGCCATTTGATCGTTTGATTTCTGAAGAGGAATTGATGCTCTAGAAGCATCTCCATGGCTCTATTTTTTAAATTTAAAAAAATCACAATGAAATACAGAATGCCACGGGGAAGGCCTAGGTCGGCGTCACAGTGACATCATCGGGGAAACTGTGACGTCACTTTCGGCCTGTGCTGAAAATGACATCATCGTATCACAAGTGATGTGGGGATGCCCTGGTGTTTGGGCAAAAAACATTATGGTGGGGGTCCCACATTACTGGTGATGTGATGATGCCATTTCTGGTTTATGCTGGAGGTGACACTACTGCATCGCCGACAATGTTGCTTTGTGCTACGTAGATGTACTTGAGTAAATGTTGCTGGATCAAACTGGAACATCAACCAAGTACTTCCACCACCTCCGTAAGTGGCTTCCACCACTGCCTAAGGGAGGCAGGGTCCCAGAGGGAGGATCCCACGTCCCTGGTGGGTGCCTGGCAGCCATGTCTCCAGGGTGTCACCTGTCATCTGGTCCTCCTAACTGGAGATGCTGGGAATCGAACCTGGGACTTTCAGTATACCAAGCAGAGGCAATCACTGCCCCTCTTTCCTACCCACAACAATGAAGTGCCATACAGTGCTGTAGGACAATTTCCCTTTCCCTCTCAGCTATTGGAGCAGGAGCAGCAGTGGCGTATTGGAGCAGGAGCAGCAGTGGTGTATTGGAGCAGGAGCAGCAGTGACATAGGAGGTTAAGAGCTCGTGTATCTAATCTGGAGGAACCGGGTTTGATTCCCAGCTCTGCCACCTGAGCTGTGGAGGCTTATCCGGGGAATTCAGATTAGCCTGTGCACTCCCACACACGCCAGCTGGGTGACTTGGGCTTGTCACAGCTTCTCGGAGCTCTCTCAGCCCCACCTACCTCACAGGGTGTTTGTTGTGAGGGGGGAAGGGCAAGGAGATTGTAAGCCCCTTTGAGTCTCCTGCAGGAGAGAAAGGGGGGATATAAATCCAAACTCTTCTTCTCTTCTTCTTCTATTTCCAAGACTCAGACACCACCCCGATCTGTCATCCATTTCCTTCCAGCAAAGCTGCTGTGGCTTAGAAGAACCATTCCAGCATCCCTTGGTCTGAAGGGGCAAGCACAGAGTCCCACCATGCAGGCTTGACCATGAAAGTTTTCCACCCACGGTTGGATCACGGAGGTTTATTTGATTAACCTAACTGATTAAATCAATCAAAGCTTGCGGCCCTAACAGCAAGATAGAGATCTTGCTTTTGCAACAGTAATTTCGTATTGACTTTTCAATAAAGAATTGCAACTGTCCTCCCCCCCACCCACCCTTACAATGTATTACTCAACAAATGGAAGCTTAAACATGCACAGGGTAGGAATATTCTGGAAGATTAGTTTTGCTGCTCTCTGCTATCATTAATATTTCTCGGATAGCAAAACCAGCAGGCGCTCAACTGCCCATGTTAACATTAACAATATGTTCCTTTCTACAGTATTTAAGTGGTCTTAAGCCACGGCTAATAGTTGATCAACAGAAGAAAATAGATTTTTTGCTGACATTTTTATTTGCTCACATTCAATCGCATCTGCTTTAACAATAAGCACTCTAATGTGCTGGAAAATGAGCTTTTTTGCCTTTCGAGTGTTGAAAAGGCAGTCGTATCCACTTCAGCTAGCTGCACAGCCATTCGGGCAGGGCGGGGTGGGGGAAGATAAAAGTAGCATAAACAAGATAAGGCAACACCAAGGCTCACTTAAAAGAGAACTACCATATATACTTGTATATAAGCCGACTTTTTCAGCACATTTTTATGCCGAAAAAGCCCCCCTTGGCTTATATTCGGGTCGGCTTATACTCGAGTTGAGCTAAGGTTTTTGTTGACCCTCCTTTCCACTTACAGAGCTAGTTTACTGTTTTTCTTTGAAATAAATATTCAAAAACATTTAACCTACTGATGCCTCAATGAATGTAATTTTATTGGTATCTATTTTTATTTTTGAAATTTACCAATAGCTGCTGCATTTCCCACCCTAGGCTTATACTCGAGTTAATAAGTTCTCCCAGTTTTTTGTGGTAAAATTAGGTGCCTTGGCTTATATTCGGGTTGGCTTATACTCGAGTATATATGGTAATATTTCTGGTGGCCTCATTAATACCATATATCTCTGCTTCAAAGTATATACAGAAATATGACATAATTTGTAATAATTATATATACACACACACATATATAATATAATTTGTAATAATTATAAATATTATAATGTATATATTATTTATCTATATATTATTTAATATAACATATATTAAATATATTATTATTTATACATATTATTTTAATATTATATATTAAATATAACATTATAATATTACTATTGGTTGATTTCACAGCTGCCAGTTCTTTAGATGGTTGTTGGCATTCGTTACAATTCGAGCCTCACCCGGAGGCCTAGGAAGTTGTAGTGTATCGACATAGTATTTGTGCAGATCCCAGCAGGGCTGCCTTCTGAATTTGACAAATGTCAATTTTGTCAATTTGAAGATGTTCCAAGTGCTGCCCTAATGTTTTGGGGATGGTGCCCAGCATGCCGATTATCACTGGGGCGACCTCAGCTGGTTTGTGCCATAGACACTGAAGCTCGATTTTCAAATCGGGGTATCTAGTGACCTTCTCATGTTCTTTTTCAGTGACCCTGCTGTCACCAGGGACTCCTATGTCGATGATGGTCACTTTCTTGTCTTCGATCATGGTGATGTCTGGTGTATGGTGTTTCAACACTTTGTCCGTTTGGATTCGAAAGTCCCACAGGATCTTGACCTTCTCATTTTCCATTACTTTCTCTGGACAATGTTCCCATCAGTTTTTAGCTGACCTTATGTTGTAATTCTTGCATAAATTCCAGTGGATTATCTTGGCCATTGAGTTGTGCCTCTGTTTGTACTCAGTCTGGGCAATCTTTTTGCAGCAGCTGAGGACATGATCTACAATTTCCTCAGCTTCTTTGCACAATCTGCATTTTGCATCATCCGAGGATTTTTCGATTCTGACCTTGATTGAATTTGTTCTAATGGTTTGCTCTTGAGCAGCTAAAATCAGGGATTCATTTTCCTTTTTCAGAGTTCCAGTTGTTATCCACAGACAGGTCTTTTCATTGTCCACCTTGTCCTTGATCTTCTCCAGAAATTGGCCGTGCAGAGCTTTGTTGTGCCAGCTTTCGTTCCTCATTTTAATCACAATTTTTCTGTATTCCTGTTTGGTTTCCTGGGTCTTCAGCAAATGTCTGTTCTTCACTTCAATCAATGCCTGTTCTTGACTTTCATTCACATAATCGGCCAGCGCATGCTTCTCCTCTTCCACTGTTTGCTGTACTTGCAGTAAATCTCTGCCACCAGATCTCCGGGGAAGGTATAATCTATCAGTATCACTGTGTGGGTATAAGGCATGGTGCATCGTCATAAGCTTCTGAGTTTTTCTATCCAATGCATCCAACTCAGCCTGTGTCCAGTTGATGATTCCCGCAGTGTACCTGAAGATGGGTATGGCCCAGGTGTTGATGGCCTTGATGGTATTTCCACCGTTTAATTTAGATTTCAAAATTTTCCTGACCCTCTGGGTGTATTCTCTGCTGACGACAGTCTTCACTTGCCCATTCTTGATATTATCCAGCTGCAAAATGCCCATATATTTATAAGCTGCCTCCTGGTTGCACTTGATGAGTTCGCCATTATGCATTTCAATCCCATCAGTCTCGATGATCTTGTGGCGCACTTTTCCAGGCCAAACTCCATCGAAATATTGTGCTGAATATTCGGACTGTGTTCACCAGTGACTGGATTTCTGTGTCTGATTTCCCGTACAGCTTCAAATCATCCAAGTACAGCAAATGTGAGATTTTTCCCAAGTGTTTGCCCATTTGATAGCCCAACTTTGTTTTCTTTAAAATTACTGTTAGTGGGATCATGGCAATGATACACGGTAAAGGTGATAGTGAATCACCTTGGAAAATTCCTTGCTTAGTGTTGACTGTTCCAAAGTTTTCATTTCCGACTGTCAGTTCAGTTTTCCACTGTGGCATCGCTTTTTCAGTGAATACTCGAGTGTTTTTGCTGATGCCAATTGTTTTCAAGCATTTCATCCAACTATGAGGCAGTGAGTCAAATGCCTTCTTGTAATCGATCCAGACCATATGCAAATTCATTCATCAACTCTTGCAGTTCTCCATTATCATTTTGTCTATCAGGAGTTGATCTTTTGTACCCCTGCTCCTTTTTTTGTTCCCTTTTTGCTCCACTGGCAGGATGCTATTTGCTTCCAAGTTGTCCATGATGCTATCTGCCATTATGCCGGTAAGCAGTTTGAGCATCACGGGCAAACATGTTATTGGCCTGTAGTTTCCAAGTGTTGTTCCTTTGACTGGATCTTTCTGAATCAAGTATGTCTTCCCAGTTGTTAGCCATTCAGCGATTTCACCATTTTGCATGGCTTCAATGAACTGCTTGGCCATTGTCGGATGCAAACTGGTTAGGTATTTGAGCCAGAAGCCATGCAATTGATCATGTCCTGGTGCCGTCCAGTTTTCCACTTTCTTGCTTTGATTTGTTATCATATCAGTTGTTATTTCCAGCTCTTGCATTTGTTTTTGGCCAGCATTTTTCTCAAAATCTTTTATCCACTGCACCTTTCTATTGTAATTCTTCTCATTTTCCCACATATCTTTCTAAAACAGAAGTGTTGCATTTTTCTCTGTTTTTTTGTTTTCAACATTAATCTTTGTGTTAAAGCTTTGGCAGAAATGCCTTTGGTCTGATCAAAATTGCTGGTTTTGTCTGTACTGGATGTTTCTTGCTTCATATCTTTCAATTTTTCTAGCTGTGACTGTTATTTGTTGTTTGGTGATCTGATCTTTTGTGCTTCTTCAATTGCTCTAGACTCTAGCTAGTACCATCTAATTAAGTCTTTTGAGGATCTTGCCATTCTTTAATCTTTGTTCTTTCATATTTTTCAGGTTACTGGCATCTGATCTTAGTTTTTGATCTTCTGTTCCAGTCTAAATTTCCACTTTGGTTTTGATGGTTGATTTATCTTGGGTTTAGGTATTTCAATGCCCAGTTCTCTTGTGACCACTAGTGCCGTACTTTACATGAGCTGATTAGTTTGTTTGATGGATCTTGTTTCAATTGTCATCAGTGCCATGTTTACATTCCTCGTTATGGTTGCCAGGTCTTTTTTGAGCACCATTTTCAAGGCTGCAGCTGATGTCTTTCCTCATTTGATAGTCCATAGTGGATGATCTTTTCACTTAGTTCTTTTTGTCTTTCTGTCAGTCTATCAGTTTTTTCTGTCATGGGGACTTTCTCTGGTGGTTGTACTATTATTTTCTCCCTGTACTGGCATTTTCATCTAGCAGTTCTACTATTATGTCTCCTGTTGTTTCTGGAGGATGTTCTGTGCTTTCTTTTCACAATTTTTCTGGACTTCTTCTAGTTCTTTCTCTGTAAACACTTATTCCATATGATGAATCACCTTTGATCTGCTAGTCTTTGCTCAGTGATATTCGAATCTGGATAGCATTGTTTCCACATTCATACTTCCGCTTCAAGTATCCTCTTTTTTTTCTGGCTCTGGGTTGTAGTAACATGCCATGATGGCATGATTTTCTTGTGCACTGAACTTCTTTCTTTTGGATGGTTGGTCCACTTGTAGCCCACTTGTTGACGCATGCTCAGGGACCCCAGCATGCAACACAGCCCTTGTTAACCTGCGCAACGACCAATGTGGTATGGAATAATGTTTCATTTGCATCACCATATTGTATGGGTTGGTGTCTGGTTTCTGGTTTGTCTCTTAGTCTGGTTTCTCAGTTGAGACTTGTCTGGCTTGGCAGCCCCATCTGGTAGTATACCTTCAGTATAGCTCTCAAAATCATTGAAGCATGCAAGCCCCTTCCCCATGACAATGGGGTGCCCATGAGGGGATGATGATAATGATGATTTATCTGTGTCTGACTCTTGGATACTCTGCAAACAAGTCCCGTCCATGCTTGAAACTTGTCCATTCTGATCCATAGAGATTCATGGTGAAGGTTTTATGGGGTAGGTCACCAGGTCTTTCCCCAACCTATAGTACTTAGCCACATGACCGCCAGAGTTAGTATGTCATGTGTATGCCACCCACCCGATGTGCTGCCACACACCCAACATTTTGAGCCAACTGTGGGGAGGGTGGGTTATTATTATTACAAATTATATATGATTTTCTGCCCCCCACAAGATTAAATGGCCAGCACCCAGGGACATGTGACCCCACATATCCCCATGGCCAGTATGCCCCTGAGTCTGAGTAGACAGTGCTGACCCATGATGGATCAATGGTGGGGAGGATCTGGATCTTGGTGATAGAACATCTGCTTGGCTTCCAGAAGGTCCCAAATTCATCAGATTTTGACAAGAAAGACCTTTCCCTAGACTTCCTTGATGGTCTCCCATTCAAGCATTCTCATCTTCCATCCAGGCATCTGGTTAGTCTCCCAGGATGCCCCCTTTATGATGCTGCAGGTTGAGGATGGGGTGAAATGGGGGAATTTTAATTTTTTATGATGTAGTGTTCTTAAGAGATTCTTTTATGTAGCTACCAAGAGATCATGGATATAGGTAGGGTATTTTATTTTTATTTTTTATTTTTTATCATATTTATATACCGCCCTCCCCCAAAGGTATTAATTTAATAGGGCATTAATTACAATTAGATCATGGATGTAGGTAGGGCATTAATTACAGTTAGCTCTGGCCAACCAGCTCAGGAAAGAACCTTTTATTTGATGGGCATGTAACATGTCAATTAGTATGTACACCACACCGGTATATTTGGTGTTTTCACCAATCCAAATAGTTATTGGTTACCACCTGGAGGCTGCCAATGGAACTCGTGACTCTGAATACCATCTCCCCCGCACCCAGCATTTAGTCATTATGATGGTGAATACTGTGGGGTGATTAAATGGGGTAAAG